>NC_135237.1:505629534-505953534 GCF_051348905.1 Ranitomeya variabilis
CCGGTGTTGGTGAGGCGGTAGCTTCGGTAGTGATGAGGAGGCAGCGAGGTCAGTGCGGGCTGTAGGCTTTCCTGAAGAGATGAATTTTCAGGTTCCGTCTGAAGGATCCAAATGTGGTTGATAGTCGGACGTGTTGGGGCAGAGAATTCCAGAGGATGGGGGATATTCAGGAGAAGTCTTGGAGGCAAGTATCAATATGAAATATGGGCAAGTATCAGCAAACACAAAAGTTCAATTAGGACAGGTCTTGTTGATCTACCAAACATTTCATGGGCTACCGGCACTCAGCCAATCCGCCTAGATTCAGGGTGATGGACAGTGCGCCGGCCCAGAGGAGAGGGATTCAAAATCGTACAGAAAAAGGAGCGTCGCTGGATTTATGAGTTAGTGTCTCTTTCCTAGAGGTCTTAATTTGGAATATAATATCCTGGGATGTTTATGATCATATATATGTTTTGTTGTGTTTTCAGATTTGGTATGTTTTTATTGATTATTGGTTTTCTTATCTATGGGACATCAGAATGAGGGGCTGACTGGAATTTCTGCTGAGTTGTAGAAAGATCTATTCCTTTGTCTCCTGTGCGCGTTGCCTTTTTTTCCTTTTTTTTTTTATTATATTGTAAATTATGCAGCTTTGGCTAAAATTTTAAGAGGTCACTGCAAAATGTTCAGTTTCTCTGATTTTTCTCTTTATAGGTATATTTTTGAGTAAAATGTAAATGATTCTTTTATTCTATAAACTTCTGACGAAGTTCCAAGCAATACATTTTGTATTTTTCTTCTGAAAAAGAAAAATGGTCAAAATTAAAAAAAAAAACCCCAGTGCTTTCAGACCTCTAATAATGCAAAGAAAACAAGTTCATAATCATTTAGGTACACCAATACTAATGTTTTAACTCAGGAAGAGTTCAGAAATCAATATTTTGTTTGATAACCATGATTTTAATCACAGCTTTCATGCGTCTTGGCATGCTTTCCTCCAGTCTTTCACACTGCTCCTGGCGCAAAAATGTAAGCAGTTCTTTGTTTGATGGCTTGTGACTATCCATCATCCTCTTGATTACATTCCAGAGGTTTTCAATGGGGTTCAGGTCTGGAGATTGGGCTGCCCATGGCAGGATTTTGATGTGGTGGTCTCTTAATTTTTGACAGAGCTGTATGTTTTTACTTTTCTTCCCCTCTCATTTTTTTCTTTTACTTTTGATATTTCAATGTGCAGCAGTTTTTCTTTGCCTTTAACATGCAGGACCTGCGGTCACGTGACCACTGATCTCAGTCAGGTTATATAAGCGTAGCGAGTCATGTGACAGCCTGACTCAATGAGATCTGATCTAGCAATCTAGCACTGGACAATATCAGGAAGCATGTTACCTCATATCCAGGGACGTCTGGATTGGTGGACTTGTTGCCATGGCTACAAGGATACAGACGCAGTAAGGATTGAGATTTTGTATTCATTTTAGGACAGTTGAGTTGACATGTGATCTGTATGTCTTTCAATTGCTGTAATGTATGCAATGGCTTTCGATCTGTACTCTATAATATATCTGCTGTGCAGAGAGTTTTTAGATGTGATGTGCCGACTGCTGGGCAGAGAAGTTAGGAAGGGGGAGGGGATGCGTGTTCCTATCGGTGTCACTACTTAGTAATGCTATCCAAAGCTGCTGTTTGCACTATGGTCGTACTGTTGATAAAGACTGGTATTGAAAGTTGCTCTGTATTTGACAGAATAAAAAGATTTTTTTACTTTACTCAGGTTTGGCTGCCGTCCTTCTATTCTACTGATGATATATTCATCCAAGTGGAGATTGGGACGCTGCATTTGTGTGGCTATGACGACCTGGTTCCTGGAGATCGGGACTAGAGATGAGCGAATATGTTATTATTATTATAGCGCCATTTATTCCATGGAGCTTTACATGTGAGGAGGGATATACATAAAAACAAGTACAATAATCTTAACCCCTTCCCGACATGTGACGGAATAGTACGTCACATGTCGGGACCCCCGCTTTGATGTGCGCTCCGGCGGTGAGCGCACATCAAAGTCGCGACATGTCAGCTGTTTTTTTACAGCTGACATGTGCGCGCAATAGCGGCGGGTGAAATCGCGATCACCCGCCGCTATTAACTAGTTAAATGCCGCTGTCAAACTCAGACAGCGGCATTTAACTACCGCATCCGGCCGTGCGGCCGGAAATGAGCGCATCGCCGACCCCCGTCACATGATCGGAGGTCGGCGATGCTTGTACATTGTAACCATAGAGGTCCTGGAGACCTCTATGGTTACTGATCGCCGGTGGCTGTGAGCGCCCCCCTGTGGTCGGCGCTCACAGCACACCTGCATTTTAGCTACATAACAGCGATCTGATGATCGCTGTTATGTAGCAGAGCCGATCGGGCTGTGCCTGCTTCTAGCCTCCCATGGAGGCTATAGAAGCATGGTAAAAGTTAAAAAAAAAAGTGAAAAAAAATGTGAAAAAAATAAAAAAAATATAAAAGTTTAAATCACCCCCCTTTCGCCCCAATCAAAATAAATCAATAAAAAAAAAACCCAACCTACACATATTTGGTATCGCCGCGTTCAGAATCGCCCGATCTATCAATAAAAAAAAAAGCATTAACCTGATCGCTAAACGGCGTAATGAAAAAAAAAATCGAAACGCCAGATTTACGTTTTTTTGGTCGCCACGACATTGCATTAAAATGCAATAACGGGCGATCAAAAGAACGTATCTGCACCAAAATGCTATCATTAAAAATGCCAGCTCGGCACGCAAAAAATAAGCCCTCACCCGACCCCAGATCACGAAAAATGGAGACGCTACGGGTATCGGAAAATGGCGCAATTTTATTTATTTATTTTTTTGCAAAGTTTGGAATTTTTTTTCACCACTTAGGTAAAAAATAACCTAGTCATGTTAGGTGTCTATGAACTCGTAATGTCCTGGAGAATCATAATGGCAGGTCAGTTTTAGCATTTAGTGAACCTAGCAAAATAGGCAAGCAAAAAACAAGTGTGGGATTGCACTTTTTTTGCAATTTCACTGCACTTGGAATTTTTTTCCCGTTTTCTAGTACACGACATGGTAAAACCAATGATGTCGTTCAAAAGTACAACTCGTCCCGCAAAAAATAAGCCCTCACATGGCCAAATTGACAGAAAAATAAAAAAGTTATGGCTCTGGGAAGGAGGGGAGCGAAAAACGAAAACGGAAAAAGCTCCGGGGGTGAAGGGGTTAAACAATACAAGTCACAACTGGTACAGGAGGAGAGAGGACCCTAACTGCGAGGGCTCACAATCTACAAGGGATGGGTGAGGATACAGTAGGTGAGGGCAGAGCTGGTCGTGCAGTGGTTTGGTCAATCGGTGGTTACTGCAGGTTGTAGGCTTGTCGGAAGAGGTAGGTCTTCAGGTTCTTTTTGAAGGTTTCGATGGTGAGCGAGAGTCTGATATGTTGTGGTAGAGAGTTCCAGAGTAGGGGTAGAGAAGGAGATCTTGTGAGGATCGGAGGTTGCGTGCAGGAAAGTACCTGGAGACGAGGTATGGAGGAGACAGGTTGTGGATGGCTTTGCATGTCATGGTTAGGCTTTTGTACTGGAGTCTCTGGGTAATGGGGAGCCAGTGAAGTGGTTGACAGAGGGGAGTGGCCGGGGAATAGCGGGGGGACAGGTGGATTACTCGGGCAGCTGAGTTTACAATAGATTGGAGGGGTGCGTGAGTGTTAGAGGGGAGGTCATAGAGCAGGAGGTTACAGTAGTCGAGGCGGGAGATGATGAGGGCATGCACTAGGGTTTTTGCAGAATGTACGGATCCGTGAAATATTTTTGAGTTGATGGCAGCAGAAAGTGGAAAGGGCTTGGATATGTGGTTTGAAGGAGAGATCAGTGTCAAGGATTACCCCAAGACAGAGAGCTTGTGGGACTGGAGAGATTGGGCAGCTGTTTACTGTAATGGATAAGTTCGTTGGGGAAAAACAATTCTGTTTTGTCCATGTTAAGTTTTAGAAATCTAGCGGAGAAGAAGGATGAAATAGCGGAGAGACATTGAGGGATCTGGTTAGTAGGGTGGTGATATCTGGTCCAGAGATGTAGATCTGTCTATCGTCAGCATAGAGATGATACTGAAAAGCGTGAGGTTCTATGAGCTGTCCCAGGCTGAAGGTGTAAATGTAGAAGAGCAGGGGCCCTAGGACTGAACCTTGCGGGACTCCGACAGATAGGGGGCGAGTGGTGTGTGAGTGGGAGACGCTGAATGTCCGGTCAGTTAGGTATGACGAGATCCAGAATAGGGCCAAGTCTGTGATGCCAAGGGATGAGTGAGTCCGCAGCAACAGGGACTAATCCACTGTGTCAAAGGCAGAGGACAGATCCAGGAGGAGGACAGAGTAGTGTCGCTTGCTCTTGGTGGCTAATAGGTCATTGGTGACCTTAGGGCAGTTTCAGTGGAGTGGTGTGACCAGAAGCCTGATTGTAAGGCTACTTTCACACTAGCGTCGTACGACGCACGTCGCAATGCGACGTACCGACGCATAATGTGCAAGCGCCGCACAACGGGGGCAGCGGATGCAGTTGTTCAACGCATCCGCTGCCCCATTGTGAGGTGCGGGGGCGGAGTTCTGGCCGCGCATGCGCGGTCGGAAATGCAAGACACGACGCACCAAAAAACGTTACATGCAACATTTTTTGGTGGCGACGGACCGACGTCACTAATACAAGTCTATGGAGAAAAAACGCATCCTGCAAGCACTTTTGCAGGATGCGTTTTTTCTCCAAAACTACGCATAGCGACGTGCAGTGCACGACGCTAGTGTGAAAGTAGCTTAAGGCTATGTTCACACGATGCGGTTTTTGCTGCGGATCCGCAGCGGATTTGCAGCTGTGGATCCGCATTCCTTTTTCCATGCAGGGTACAGTACAATGTAACCCTATGGAAAAAAAAAAAAACGCTGTTCCCACGTTCCTTTTTTCCGCTGGAAAATCCACGCTGATTTTCTGCGGAAAAAAAGAAGTACCATGTCAATTCTTTCTGCGGATTCCGCAGCGGGTTTCCACCTGCACCAATAGGAAAATGCAGCTGGAAACCCGCAGTGGAATCCGCAGTAGAAAAAGGACTGAAAACCGCAGTGAAAACCACCACAAGTTTTGCACTGCGGTTTCCACAAATCAGGACCTGAAAAATCCGCAGCGAAAAAAGGATCGTGTGAACAAGCCCTAAAGCTGTCGAAGAGGGAGCAGGAAGATAGATGGAAGGACAGTTCAAGATGGTGTTGTTCCAGTAGTTTTGAGGTATAGGGGAGAAGTGATCTAGGGCGATAGCTCGATACAGAGGATGGATCAAGAGAGGGCTTTTTGAGGATAGGTGTGATTGAGACATGTTTAACCCCTTAAGCCCCGAGGGTGGTTTGCACGTTAATGACCGGGCCAATTTTTACAATTCTGACCACTGTCCCTTTATGAGGCTATAACTCTGGAACGCTTTGACGGATCTTGGCGATTCTGACATTGTTTTCTCGTGACATATTGTACTTCATGTTAGTCGTAAAATTTATTCGATATAACTTGCGTTTATTTGTGAAAAAAATGGAAATTTGGCGAAAATTTTGAAAATTTTGCAATTTTCCAACTTTGAATTTTTATGCCCTTAAATCACAGACATATGTCATGCAAAATACTTAATAAGTAACATTTCCCACATGTCTACTTTACATCAGTACAATTTTGGAACCAAAATTTTTTTTTGTGACGGAGTTATAAGGGTTAAAAGTTGACCAGCAATTTCTCATTTTTACAACACCATTTTTTTTTTAGGGACCACATCTTATTTGAAGTCATTTTGAGGGGTCTATATGATAGAAAATACCCAAGTGTGACACCATTCTAAAAACTGCACCCCTCAAGGTGCTCAAAACCACATTCAAGAAGTTTATTAACCCTTCAGGTGTTTCACAGGAATTTTTGGAATGTTTAAATAAAAATGAACATTTAACTTTTTTTCACACAAAATTTATTTCAGCTCCAATTTGTTTTATTTTACCAAGGGTAACAGGAGAAAATGGACCCCCAAAGTTGTTGTACAATTTGTCCTGAGTACGCTGATACCCCATATGTGGGGGTAAACCACTGTTTGGGCGTATGGCAGAGCTCGGAAGGAAAGGAGCGCCATTTGACTTTTCAATGCAAAATTGACTGGAATTGAGATGGGACGCCATGTTGCGTTTGGAGAGCCCCTGATGTGCCTAAACACTGAAACCCCCTACAAGTGACACCATTTTGGAAAGTAGACCCCCTAAGGAACTTATCTTGATGTGTGGTGAGCACTTTGACCCACCAAGTGCTTCACAGAAGTTTATAATGCAGAGCCGTAAAAATAAAAAATCATATTTTCACACAAAAATGATCTTTTCGCCCCCAATTTTTTATTTTCCCAAGGGTAAGAGAAGAAATTGGACCGCAAAAAATGTTGTGCAATTTGTCCTGAGTACGCTGATACCCCATATGTGGGGGTAAACCACTGTTTAGGCGTATGGCAGAGCTCGGAAGGAAAGGAGCGCCATTTGACTTTTCAATGCAAAATTGACTGGAATTGAGATGGGACGCCATGTTGCGTTTGGAGAGCCCCTGATGTGCCTAAACACTGAAACCCCCTACAAGTGACACCATTTTGGAAAGTAGACCCCCTAAGGAACTTATCTTGATGTGTGGTGAGCACTTTGACCCACCAAGTGCTTCACAGAAGTTTATAATGCAGAGCCGTAAAAATAAAAAATCATATTTTTTCACAAAAATGATCTTTTCGCCCCCAATTTTTTATTTTCCCAAGGGTAAGAGAAGAAATTGGACCGCAAAAAATGTTGTGCAATTTGTCCTGAGTACGCTGATACCCCATATATGGGTGTAAACCATTGTTTGGGCGCATGGCAGAGCTTGGAAGGGAAGGAGCGCCATTTGACTTTTCAATGCAAAATTGACTGGAATTGAGATGGGACGCCATGTTGCGTTTGGAGAGCCCCTGATGTGCCTAAACATTAAAACTCCCTACAAGTGACACCATTTTGGAAAGTAGACCCCCTAAGGAACTTATCTAGATGTGTGGTGAGCACTTTGATCCACCAAGTGCTTTACAGAAGTTTATAATGCAGAGCCGTAAAAATAAAAAATCATATTTTTTCACAAAAATGATCTTTTTGCCCCCAATTTTTTATTTTCTCAAGGGTAAGAGAAGAAATTGGACCACAAAAAATGTTGTGCAATTTGTCCTGAGTACGCTGATACCCCATATGTGGGTGTAAACCATTGTTTGGGCGCATGGCAGAGCTTGGAAGGGAAGGAGCGCCATTTGACTTTTCAATGCAAAATTGACTGGAATTGAGATGGGACGCCATGTTGCGTTTGGAGAGCCCCTGATGTGCCTAAACATTGAAACTCCCTACAAGTGACACCATTTTGGAAAGTAGACCCCCTAAGGAACTTATCTAGATGTGTTTTGAGAGCTTTGAACCCCCAAGTGTTTCACTACAGATTATAACGCAGAGCCGTGAAAATAATTTTTTTTTTTTTCTCAAAAATGATTTTTTAGCCCCCAGCTTTGTATTTTTACAAGGGTAACAGAATAAATTGGACCCCAAAATTTGTTTTTCAATTTGTCCTGAGTACGCTGATACCCCATATGTGGGGGGGAACCACTGTTTGGGCGCATGACAGAGCTCGGAAGGGAAGGAGCGCCATTTGGAATGCAGCCTTAAATGGATTGGTCAGCAGCCGTCACGTTGCATTTGCAGAGCCCCTGATGTACCCAAACAGTACAAACCCCCCACAAGTGACCCCATATTGGAAACTAGACCTCCCAAGGAACTTATCTAGATGTGTTTTGAGAACTTTGAACCCCCAAGTGTTTCACTAAAGTTTATAGCGCAAAGCCGTGAAAATAAAAATTCCTTTTTTTTTTTCACAAAAATGATTTTTTAGCCCCCAGTTTTGTATTTTCACAAGGGTAACAGGATAAATTAGACCCCAAAAGTTGTTGTCCAATTTGTCCTGAGTACGCTGATACCCCATATGTGGGGGGGAACCACTGTTTGGGTGCATGACAGAGCTCGGAAGGGAAGGAGCGCCATTTGGAATGCAGCCTTAAATGGATTGGTCTGCAGGCGTCACGTTGCATTTGCAGAGCCCCTGATGTACCCAAACAGTACAAACCCCCCCACAAGTGACCCCATATTGGAAACTAGACCTCCCAAGGAACTTATCTAGATGTGTTGTGAGAACTTTGAACCCCCAAGTGTTTCACTACAGTTTATAACGCAGAGCCGTGAAAATAAAACATCTTTTTTTTCCCACAAAAATGATTTTTAGCCCCCCAAATTTTTATTTTCCTAAGGATAACAAGAGAACTTGGACCCCAGAAGTTGTTGTTCAATTTGTCCCGAGTACGCTGATAACACATATGTTGGGGTAAACCCCTTTTTGGGCGCACGGGAAAGCTCGGAAGGGAAGGAGCACTGTTTTACTTTTTCAACGCAGAATTGGCTGGAATTGAGATTGGACGCCATGTCGCGCTTGGAGAGCCCCTGATGTGCCTGGACAGTGGAAACTCCCCAATTCTACCTGAAACCCTAACCCAAACACACCCCTAACCCTAATCCCAACGGTAACCCTAACCACACCCCTAGCCCTGACACACCCATAATTCTAGTCCCAACCCTAATCCAAACCGTAAATGTAATCCAAACCCTAACCCTAACTTTAGCCCCAACCCTAACTTTACCTCCAACCCTAGCCCTAACCCTAACCCTACCCCTAACCCTAAACGTGACTGAAATATGTGGCACTGAAATACGTGGCACTGAAATACGTGGCACTGAAATACGTGGCACTGAAACACGTGGCACTGAAATACGTGATACGTGGCACTGAAATACGTGGCACTGAAATACGTGGCACTGAAATACGTGGCACTTAAATACGTGATACGTGGCACTTAAATACGTGGCACTGAAACACGTGGCACTGAAATACGTGATACGTGGCACTGAAATACGTGGCACTGAAATACGTGGCACTGAAATACGTGGCACTGAAATACGTGGCACTGAAATACGTGGCACTGAAATACGTGGCACTGAAATACGTGGTACTAAAATATGTGACACTGAAATACGTGATACGTGGCACTGAAATACGTGATACGTGGCACTGAAATACGTGATACGTGGCACTTAAATACGTGGCACTGAAACACGTGGCACTGAAATACGTGATACGTGGCACTGAAATACGTGGCACTGAAATACGTGGTACTGAAATACGTGGCACTTAAATACGTGGCACTTAAATACGTGGCACTATGACTGTCAGAAAATGTTCATTAAACGGTTAGGGGTAGAGTTAGGGTTAGGGTTTGGATCCCTTTATCACAATGATGGTGGTGGGTGGCTTTTCAGTGTGTTTTCTGTTTTTTTCCAATAAAAACGCATGCGTTTTTAACGCAAACGCATGTGCTTAAAAACGCAAGAAAATACTGCAGGTTGTATTTCTGAAAATGAACGCATGCAGAAAAAAAACGCATGCGTTTGAAAACGCGACCAAACGCGTACAAAAAACGCATGCGTTTTCAATGTTAAATATAGGGAAAAAACGCATGCGTTTTTTTGTGCAAAAAACGCTGCAGACAAACGCAAGTGTGAAACCAGCGACGCTTTTTATAGCAAAAAAGTTTTTGCGTCTCCACATTTTGAGACCTATAATTTTTCCACATTTTGCTCCACAGAGTCATGTGAGGTCTTGTTTTTTGCGGGACGAGTTGACGTTTTTATTGGTAACATTTTCGGACACGTGACCGCTTTTGATCGCTTTTTATTCCGATTTTTGTGAGGCAGAATTACCAAAAACCTGCTATTCATGAATTTCTTTTGGGAGAGGCGTTTATACCGTTCCGCGTTTGGTAAAATTGATAAAGCGGTTTTATTCTTCGGGTCAGTACGATTACAGCGATACCTCATTTATATCATTTTTTTATGTTTTGGCGCTTTTATATGATAAAAACTATTTTATAGAAAAAATAATTATTTTGGTATCGCTTTATTCTCAGGACTATAACTTTTTTATTTTTTTGCTGATGATGCTGTATGCCGGCTTGTTTTTTGCGGGACAAGATGACGTTTTCAGCGGTACCATGGATATTTATATCAGTCTTTTTGATCGCGTGTTATTCCACTTTTTGTTCGCCGGTATGGTAATAAAGCGTTGTTTTTTGCCTCGTTTTTTTTTTTTTTTTTTCTTACGGTGTTTACTGAAGGGGTTAACTAGTGGGGCAGTTTTATAGGTTGGGTCGTTACGGACGCGGCGATACTAAATATGTGTACTTTTATTGTTTTGTTTTTTTTATTTAGATAAAGAAATGTATTTATGGGAATAATATATATTTTTTTTTTATTATTTATTTAGGAATTTTTTTCTTTTTTTTTTACACATGTGGAAAATGTTTTTTTTTACTTTTTTACTTTGTCCCAGGGGGGGACATCACAGATCATTGATCTGGCAGTGTGCACAGCACTCTGCCAGATCTGCGATCTGCTGTGCAGGGCTGCAGGCTTACCAAGTGTCTGCACTGAGCAGACACTCGGTAAGCCACCTCCTTCCCTGCAGGACCCGGATGCCGCGGCCATCTTGGATCCGGGACCTGCAGCCAGGAAGGAGGTAGGAGACCCTCGCAGCAACGCGATCACATCGCGTTGCTCCGGGGGTCTCAGGGAAGCCCGCAGGGAGCCCCCTCCCTGCGCGATGCTTCCCTGCACCGCCGGCACATCGCGATCATGTTTGATCGCGGTGTGCCGGGGGTTAATGTGCCGGGGGCGGTCCGTGACCGCTCCTGGCACATAGTGCCGGATGTCAGCTGCGATAGGCAGCTGACACCCGGCCGCGATCGGCCGCGCTCCCCCCGTGAGCGCGGCCGATCGCGTATGACGTACTATCCCGTCACCCGGAATTAAGTCCCAGGTCACCTTGACGGGATAGTACGTCAAACGGGATTAAGGGGTTAAAGCTTGAGGGGAAAACACCAGTTGTTAGTGATAGGTTGAAGAGATGGGTTAGGGTTGGGATGAAGACTGTGGCGAGGTTTGGGATGAAGTGGGATGGGATTGGGTCAAGTGCACATGTGGTGAGAAGCGATTTTGACAGTAGTGTGGAGAAGTTGGTTTTGGAGGTGGAGGGCTGGGTAGTTGGGAAGAAGGGTTCTGAGAGTTGTCGACTAAAACTGTCTCTGATGTTCTCAATCTTCTGCTTGAAAAATGAGGCAATGTTCAGTTCCTTCCTTATTTGGCAACCTACAGCACTTACCGAATAATCTGTAGTGGTAACCTGGATAACTGGAGCGCGCTGGCTGATCAGCTGTTTGGCACCGCAGCTGCATGTGTCGCTGCTGTGTCACAGTCACAACACGTGAATGGAGAGCCTGTGTGTTGTGACAGCGACACATGCAGCTGCGGAGCCGAACAGCTGATTATCAGAGCACACCAGGTATCCGGGTTCCTCTGCAGCTTAGTCAGTAAGTGGTATAGCTTGCCGAATAAGCAGGGACCTGAACATATTCGCTCATCTCTAATCGGAACGCTCCATCTGTGTGGCTATGACGACCTGGTTCCTGGAAGTCCATATCGACTGCTATGGCTAACCCTTTCATTAACGCACTTTGATGCCCATTTTTGTGCCAGTTTTATAATTTTTGCAGCTGTTATGTGTATTCCCATCAGGGCTCCTCGCTACATTGTATGTTATTATTGTGATGCTTATTATTTGTTGTTAAACCTATAAAAAAAAAAAAAAAAAAAACAGAAAAGACAAAATTGCCGAATAAGAAACCAACTTCAGCCTCCTCTCTTAGTTTGACTGCAACACTTCCGCCAACCCAACGTGGACCATCAGGTGTCAGGACGGTGCGGGAAGAACAAAGAGGAAACGACCCCACTACACGGTGCCGCCGATCCCGTCTGCAGGGAAGAGCACAGGTCCCACCCAGGTTCCTATACACAGTATGAGACCCCTATAAGAAGAGCGGTGCAGTAAAGCCCATTAGCAAAATTAAAATGATGACAAAGTTAAATATCCAAGATAACAACAGGTACTCCCCTCCTCCCCAGGTCCATCCATCCCAAACTCCCCACTGCTGAGTGCTGTCATCACGTCCCCAGCTCACATCACCAGTAGCCAAGGTTACACTACACAAGCTGATGATGGACCGGGGGAGGTTTGTTATAGAGTTTGGGGCGACTTTCCTACGTGAATCCTCCCCCTTAAGCAGAGCAGTAAAAAGGCGGCGGTCGTATCACTTGTCAACAGGCATTGGACTTTTGGGCAAAATGAGGCCTCCAGGATCCAATCAGGAGCCAGGTCTCATTTCTCGGAGATCGCTCTGAAAATGAAAGCAGTAACCGATTGGTTGTGGACAGGGGTGAACCTAGCCACACTGCTGCCTGAGGCGAACTTCAAAACGGCGCCCCCCCCAAACACATATACAGTACAGCCCCCCTATAGGGCTCCCATCTCATATACAGTCCCCTCATACATTACATGAGTGATAACTATTGTACATTCTACAATAGGTCATAAATCAGACAGTATAGTCCAGTATACAGTATTCTGGGAACCACAGTGCTCCTTACAGTATAATGAGCCCCATATATTGCTCCATACAGTATTGTGGGCACCGCACAGCGCCCCATACAGAATAACATGCCCGATATATTGCTCTATACAGTATAATGAGGCATATTGCTCCATACAGTATAATGAGCCCCACATGATGCTCCATACTGTATAATGGCCACACTGCTCCATACTGTATAATGGACACACATGATGCCCCATACTGTATAATGGACACACATGATGCCCCATACTGTATAATGGCCACACAGTGCTCCATACTGTATAATGGCCACACATGATGCTCCATACTGTATAATGGCCACACTGCTCCATACTGTAAAATGGCCACACATGATGCCCCATACTGTATAATGGCCACACATGATGCTCCATACTGTATAATGGCCACACTGCTCCATACTGTAAAATGGCCACACATGATGCCCCATACTGTATAATGGCCACACATGATGCTCCATACTGTATAATGGCCACACATGATGCTCCATACTGTATAATGGCGACACATAGTTACTCCTACACACGCGGCTGCGCTCCGTGCACCTTGCACTCACGGCTCTACTCCGTACTCACGCGGCTCTGCTCCATACACCTCATACACACACGGCTCCGTACACCTCATACACACGCAGCTCAGATCCGTACTCTGAATACACACCCGGCTCCGCTCCATACACCTCGTACACACACGGCTCCGCTCCGTACACCTCGTACACACACGGCTCCGCTCCGTACACCTCGTACACACACGGCTCCGCTCCGTACACACACGGCTCCGCTCCGTACACCTCGTACACACACGGCTCCGCTCCGTACACCTCATACACACACACGGCTCCGCTCCGTACACCTCATACACACACGGCTCCGCACACCTCATACATACACAGCTCCGCACACCTCATACACACACGGCTCCGCTCCGTACACCTCATACACACACGGCTCCGCACACCTCATACACACACGGCTCCGCTCCATGCACCTCATACACACACGGTTCCGCTCCATACACCTCATACACACACGGCTCCGCTCCGTACACCTCATACACACACGGCTCCGCTCCGTACACCTCATACACACACGGCTCCGCTCACCTCATACACACGCGGCTCCGCTCCGTACACCTCATACACACGCGGCTCCGCTCCGTGCACCTCATACACACGCGGCTCCGCTCCGTACACCTCATACACACACGGCTCCGCTCCGTACACCTCATACACACGGCTCCGTACACCTCATACACACATGGCTCTGCTCCGTGCACCTCATACACACACTTACCATGGCAACCAGCACAGCAGAGTCCTGCAATCTATGGAGGTCCCGATCATGTGACTCCTCCCCTCCTGTGACCTCATCGCAGGTCCTGTTTGCACAGCAGCCAAGGTGCAGGGATGACTGGCCGATATTGCACACCGTGGGTTGTGAGCAGTGGCGCGCTATTATGGAGAGTCGGCACCAGGTGTTCTGACCGCCGCTCTGCCGCCCCGTCTTTCAGTGACGACTGCCGCCTGAAGCAAAGGGCTCAAGTTGCCCCACGATAGCGGCGCCCCTGGTTGTGGAGAATTACCGTATAGACTCGTATATATGCACCCTTACACGTGTGAGCGGCGCATCCTCCCGCCATCTATCCTTTCCACCCTCCCCTCTGGGGTCGCCGCCTGTTGTATCATGGACACAGGGAAGCGGCTCATCTCGGGCTCCCGGTGCGGAGGCCTCAGGCTGCTGCGCTGCTTGTGTGTAGCCGTGACGTGTCTGCCGTGCTCCGGCCTCGCATACTCCATCCCGCTGCAGCGTCCTCAGGACTGCACGGTGCAGCAGTACTACCATCCGGGAAACCTCTCCTGCGTGCAGTGCCCGGACACACAGCGGCCCAGCCAGGACGGTACAGACAATGCGCGGCCACCGTACTGCGACTACTGAGCGCTGCGCTACTGCTGTGGGGACCGGGGCTCTTATATATACACGGTGGGAGGGGGCCGATCGAACTGCCAGCAGCAACCAATCACATCACTGTTTTGGTTGTTTATCTGCGCGGGAAAAATGAAAGCAAGAATCTGATAAGTTGCTATGGGCGAATGTGATTGGTCGCTATGGGCAACTGCTCCTATTCTGCTCCACTGTGTATAGATGAGGCGTTGTGTAACCACATAGTATGTATAGGCGTCGTGTACCTGTGCAGCACTCTGCCATTATATATGACTAGCTGGGGTCCATCTGGTTATATATAGTTATGTCTCACCAATCTCCCTGTTATCGCCTATTCATTACATAATGCCTGATTCACTCACCCAGCTGTCACTGTCCAGGTACAGACTGCGATGAAAGTCAATGGGAAGGGTACAAGCGCACATGGAAGCTTTTTTTTTGCTCGTTTTTGAGGTATTTTCAGGAAAGAAATGCCTTGAAAATTGCTTAAAGGGATTGTTCACTTTCATTAAGAATTATTCCCCCTGTGCAGGTTGTGATAAAGACACAACACTGTACTCTCCCTACCCAGGTCCACCAACTACACTACCCACCCTACCCAGGTCCACCAAGGTGTCTGACTTTGGCTCTTCTGTTGTTACATCGATAGCCAATCAGTGAGGTCAGCGGCTCTGAGCGAGGAGTTGCCCCGCACTGGGTCACTGGGCTTACAAATTGGCTGCCACACAGTCAACATGACTTTAGCGCTGCTGCCCCAGCCGTGTGCAGTGGCGGAGACTCGCTGGCGGACTCGGGGAGGGTGAGCACAGTGCTTTGTGCATCTTTACAATAGTTTTCAACTCCAAAAATGCCTATAAAGCAGCCAAAAATACACTCCAAAAAGTTTGCAGAATAATTCCCAGAAAACCATTAACGAACCGCCTCAGGAAATGTTAACAAAGGTGAATCAGGACGAAAAACAAAAGTAAAAAAAAAAGCACCAGTCTTATCTGAGGCGGTTATCACTTTGAACACCCATCGATTTTAACCTGATATTAACATGGTGTGAACATCACCTTACTGCACATTTCACACATTGGATTGGGACCCACCGTTCTTGTGATCCTGAGGGGATCCAGTCAAAAGACCCCTCCCCAGTCTACCAGTTATCGGCTACAAATTGAGAACTCTTATCAACAAAAATACCCCTTGAAGGGCCTAGATACCTTTAGAGACGCTTTCACCTCGATTCATCAAAGCGATAATGTGTTGATGATTGTAACATACATCGTTATGAAAAGTCACAAAATGTTTGCGCAAAGCGAAGAAGCGCAGAAATGTTCAGACTTTTGGCATTTTCACCCCAGTGTCACACAACTCCTCCAAAGGCCATGTGCCCACGTTTCAGAATAGAAGCAGATTTTTCCTCATCAAAACCGCACACCCTTGCCAGGGAAAACGCATGCGGATTTTGATGCGTTTTTAATGCGTTTTTTCTAAGCGTTTTTGAGCACAAAGTTGGGACCAAAAAAAAAGGCTCTTATGAGGTCATTTCCTAGAGGTCTTGAAGCAATGACTCCAGCAGCAGTCCACCGCCTTGTGAATCTCCCTCAAATTTTTGAATGGCCTCTTCTTAACAATCCTTTCAAGGCTGCGGTTATCCCGGTTGCTTGTGCACCTTTTTCTACCGCACTTTTTTCCTTCCACTACACTTTCCATTAATATGCTTGGATACAGCACTGTGTGAACAGCCAGCTTCTTTAGCAATGACCTTTTGTGGCTTACCCTCCATGTGGAGTGTGTCAGTGACTGCCTTCTGGACACCTGTCAAGTCAGCAGTCTTCCCCATGATTGTGGAGCTACTGAAACAGACTAAGGGACCTTTTTAAATGCTTAGGAAGCCTTTGAAGGTGTTTTTTGTGAATTATTCTAATTTACTGAGATAATGACTTTTGGGTTTTTATTGGCTGTAAGGCATAAACATCAACATTAACAGAAATAAACACTTGAAATAGACCAATTTGCATGTAATGACTTTTAACTACGGTAATTAACTTTTTGATGATATTCTTATTTTGTGAGAAGCACCTGTAAGTCATGATGAACTGAGGCGTTCCTTACTCCATACACTGACTGGACTGGGATTTGTGGATTGCTGCACGGAGGCGCACACCACTTTTCATATGAATCAGGAACATCTGTCTCCACCATGGCCCCTCATCAAGAGCGGCATGTAAATCACTGATATTGATGAATCGGGGCATTTATTCTTAACTTCATGTATTTTCAGCTAAAGAAATCATTTTTGCACATGGTTTAATTTAAAATGTTGCACCTTTCGACTTTTTGAGTCGTGTGGATATTTCCAGTGGACGTTTATATTCAGTATTAATATATGGGTATTCCAGCTCAGGAATATTACCTGCTGCCATCTGAGAACATGCTGCTCTCTTTCCCTCAGGCATCGCTTGTGACTGTCTCCCAGGATATAAACTTCTTTCCAGGAATGACCACAGTGTCCATTGCCAGAAATGTCCTGATAACCTGGTGAGTATTTGACTAAGGCCACCACGTTCACACGTTCAGTATTTGGTCAGTATTTTACATAGTAACATAGTTATTAAGGTTGAAGGAAGACTTTAAGTCCATCTAGTTCAACCCATAGCCTAACCCAGGGGTGGGCAATTAATTTTGCCATGAGGCCGCATGAGAAATTGGGATGGTTTTAGAGGGCCGGACTAATATAATTGACTCATTTTTACCCAATACTATTGTACATATGTCTAATTATTTTCTTGGTCAGAGCCGATTCAGGGGAAAAAAAATAAAAAATTGGGTTCGGACAGATCTTCAGATCACATTCGGCCATGCAGGTCAATGAGTCTGAAAAACATCAGACATGACATCTGAGTGTGGTCCCATTTCTATGAACTGACACAATGGAGAAGATGGAGACATTTCTGTCTCCATCTTCTCATTTGAGAGAATCGGAGCACACTATGATCACACTCTGATCAGGTTGTGATTTGCATAATTGACCCAATTTTCTTGGATGAGAAAACATACGTGACGGAGCCTCAGCGGAGCACTGATTGGTGGAGGAGAGCCCTTTGACACGATGCAGAGTTCTGATACCAGATCTGATGGGATGACAATAGGTGAAGGATGAGTGAAACCAATGGAAAATGTCTCAATGACAGCCACTTACTGTGGTAGACTGGCCGAGGTCAGATTGGATCCAGGGAATATAAATCAGAAGGACATATTTACGTCCAGTCATAAGAGGGCGACGGAGAATAAACATCCGTGAGATGTCAGCAGGAACAAGGACACTGCTGCACGCCGTTTACCTGCGCACCAAACATGTACTTTTCCTGCAAAGCAATGAATCACATTTGACCCCCAAATCCTCGTGTAACCATTACTCAGCACTGCAGTGGTCTTCAATCATGTCTAATGCACTACTACTCCCAGCACGCCCCACACATGCTGAGAGGAGTAGTTGTCACCACAGGACAATGCATTCTATTATTCCAAAAAGAATGGACTCCCTGGCATGAGCCTACGAGGGGTGAGAAGCGTGCCCCAGCGGAGGAGGGGACCACAAAGGATGGGATAGCAGCGCGGCGGGAGCATGGGGCGTACAAGGAGCTCTGCACATCCTGCTGCCACCATTGCAGGCGCCGACATCTGCTGCAGCGGGACCTGCACGGAATATGGCCGCATGTGACATCGGCGCCCGGGGGAGGGGAGCCCGCACATAAGTCCTCTATTACCACACAGTGATGGCACCCGTACACCCCCCGCCCCACGTGTGAGCAGGAGCCTTACCGGAGCGGCTGCAGTGCGGCCCGGGCTACACAGACAGGACGCGGGCTCCTTCCCTTCACCCCATGCGATCCGCTGCTGCTGCCAGTACTACGGCTCCGGCTGCTGTGTCCTCCCCCGGAAGTGGAAGCTGAGCTCAGCCCCGCACTCATCCTCACACGCTGCAGCCTGGCGGGCACCGTGCATGCCGCACAGTGTCAGTGTGCCGCCTCCTCACACCCGCTAGCTGTGTGGTCACATGTGCTGCCTGCAGCCGTCTGCACACAGTGTCCGAGCACAGACTGCTAACCATGCTCAGCTGTATAGCGTGTCATGGGAGCATGTGGTAGTGAGCTCGGGGCCTTCACTCCAGCCGCCAGCTGTCCTCCTCAGAAGCGGCTGGCCGAGCGGTGCCGGGGGCGGCTGTCAGAAGTGACCTCTAGCTGGCGGGCCGTTTAAAATCATCAGGCGGGCTGGATGCGGCCCACGGGCCGCATCTTGCCCAGGTCTGGCCTAACCTAACATGCCCTATCATGTTGATCCAGAGGAAGGCAAAAAAAAAAACCCATGTGGCAAATAGTAAGCTCCACATTGGAGAAAAAAATTCCTTCCCGACTCCACATACGGCAATTAGACTAGTTCCCTGGATCAACGCCCTAACAAGGAATCTAGTGTATATGCCCTGTAACATTATACTTTTCCAGAAAGGTATCCAGTCCCCTCTTAAATTTAAGTAATGACTCACTCATTACAACATCATACGGCAGAGAGTTCCATAGTCTCACTGCTCTTACAGTAAAGAATCTGCGTCTGTTATTATGCTTAAACCTTCTTTCCTCCAGACGTAGAGGATGCCCCCTTGTCCCTGTCTCAGGTCTATGATTAAAAAGATCATCAGAAAGGTCTTTGTACTGTCCCCTCATATATTTATACATTAAAATAAGATCACCCCTTAGTCTTCGTTTTTCCAAACTAAATAGCCCCAAGTGTAATAACCTATCTTGGTATTGCAGACCCCCAGTCCTCTAATAACCTATTTTACCTCAGTATTTGTATCCAAAACCAGGAGTGGGTGATAAATCCAGAAATGTTTCTATTATACTTTTCCTCTGATTATTTAGCTCCTGTTGTTTTTTTTAAGTGTTACGCATTTTGTTGTAACCTCTAAGGAAGAGCTACGCATTTAAGTTCTCCCTTCCCTTCATTATCCTTTCCTACTACCATAATTACTCCCTATTAAAGAATTATTTACATCTATCTTACCCCCCTCCCTTTTCTCTTCCTATTATATTTCTGATAATATTTAAAAATTTAATACAAATAATTGAAACATAAATGCTGATGTAAAATACTGAGCAAATGCTGAACGTGTGACTGTGGCCTTATTCTGACATTCATCCATTCTTTTTTTTGTATAATCGAAAATAAAAAAGAACCATTATTCATCTGTGCACTGGATTCAGTTTTCATCCATTTTCCACCCATGTATGTGTATTCACCACCTGTTTTTCTAAAAAAAATATATATATATATATTTCCAAGCGTTTGCTACCCATTAAACTAAAAAACAGATAGCACTCAGATGGCAAATAAGCTCTACCTGTTTTTTTTTTGGTCCCATTCCCTTGAGTGGGTGACTTTGATCCGTAGCTCAGAGAAAAAATGGACGTTTGTTTATTTTTTATTTTCTTTTTGCTCAAATGCAGTCTGCAAAAAAGAGACAAAAACGAACATGCAGCAGGCATGTAGACTATAATGTGTACATGTTACATCCATGAACAACACTGGCGTCTGAATGAGGCCTTAGGTATGTTATAAATTTAGTTAGAGGTTGTCCAGCCTTAGGTACAAGTCTACAGTCACTCAGGATTCTCCGACACCCGGAGCGGTGGGCGCATTACCTCAAGTATGCGATTTGTATACATTTGGTCACATGACGACTAGCCGTGCGCTACCTCACACAATACAAGTGTACTGAGTGAGTCCAGACACTTCTAGTCGGAATGTGGCCAGAAGTGTTCAAATCGAATACTTGCGAATAAATGACCGCATGTTCCCAACGCCGGAAAATCCTCACAGTGCAGATTACGCATAAGGCCGGACAACCCCTTTAAATTAACCCATTATCTACCAATGTCCTTTTTTGGGGACGCCTAATCTTTAGCTTCTAGCAACTAAGATTTTATAATTTTTATAATTAGGTCCAATTTTTTGTGTTGTGTTTGTTAAATGAATGTTTTCAAAATAGGAAATCATGTAATTTTCATTTTTAATTTAATATTGGGACGCCCTTTTCTGAAAAATCCGTACTTGTAAAAATTTTAATTTGGCAAGTAATGGGTTAAAACTACATTTTCTATCAGTTCTTTCTTCTCTCTAAATAAAACATATGAACTGATGTTCTCTTTCAGGGCGTTACAACCGATGGGTGGAATTGTATTAAATGTCCTGGTGGATTAACGTTATCCAGAAAATGCCAGTGTTCATTTGGGAAGATTTTAGGTACTGTAATTTTTTTTTTTTTACTTGTTACGAATTGTTGGTAGTATGATTTAATTCCGTGGACACATTTGCATCATCTTTTTAATTGCTTGCATTTTGTACTAATACAACTTTTTTGCTAATTAAACATTTGCTTTTGTTTGGTTTCTGAGGCTGAGATTTATTTCCATGTAGTACATAACAAACTGCAGAATGCCTCGGGGTGAGACTGGACGTGCAAAACCCCACTGACCTGGAGCGGTCAATGGCGGGAGCTTTTGTCAGTATGACACTTTTACACCTTGTGGTCTCGCCTTCTGGCTAAGTTCACACTAGCATATAAAAAAAAAATCAGAGTTTAATACTGGGAACGCAAACTATTTTTTTTATTGCTTGTCATCCGTGTGCAGTCCTTTTTTTTACACCAGCAGTTCTTAAAAAAACTACAAGACTAAATAAATACAATTTCCTATGTTAAATGTGTCCGTAAAAATCAGATAGGCTACGTTCACATTAGCGTTAAGCTAATGTGCGTCGGGTTTGCGTCGGCGACGCAGCGGCGACGCATGCGTCATGCGCCCCCTATACTTAACATGGGGGACGCATGCGTTTTTTATTGTTGCGTTGTGCCACACATGCGTCTTTTTTGCCGCAAGCGTCGGACCAAGAAAACGCAACAAGTTGCATTTTTCTTGCGTCCGATTGTCGGCAAAAACCGACGCATGCGTCGCAAAACGCAGCGTTTTTGCGTGCGTTTTGCCGCGTTTTTGCGTGCGTTGTGCGTTGCGTCGTCGACGCAGCGGCGCACAACGCTAGTGTGAACTTAGCCATACTTTGGACTTTTTTATCCACCCAATAGACTTCATTGGTCGAGTCTCGTCTGACACATGGAAGAAAATAGTGTATGCTGTGATTTATTTTTCACCCGCAGACTCGGGTGAAAAAAAAAAACTTTTATGGTGCAGCATGTGGCTCAGTGGTTAACAGTTATCGTGGGTTGAGATCCCACCAATGACAACTTGTGCAAGGAGTTTGTATGTTCTCCTGTGTTTGCATGGATTTCCTCCAGTTTCCTCCCACACTACAAATTTATGTCCCCAAAAGGGACAGTGATTATGTCTGGGAATATGATGGCGCTATATAAGTGAGTAAAAATAAAAAAAATCTGCTCAGCCCCACTGAAAAACATTGGCTTGAGTGCTGTCCGTTTTTTCATGGATAGCACTCGGATGAAGGGGCCATCTTGACCGGTTTGATTTCCAGCGTCTTTCACATATCTGACATTCATGGTTTGAGTCCAGAACTCAATATCCATACTAGTCCGGGTCTCCGGACCTGGACTCACTTATAACCATGAAGTTGTTGAGTTGAGGTCAGGAGAGCCGTGACCCCTCTTGACATGGTAGTCTGTACTCTGAGCGTGAATGTCATATATATGAATCCAGGCTTAGACATAAATCATCTTACAGAATCATTCAGGAAAGGACAGAGATGTGACATCTCCAATCTGCAGTCTATCATTTGGTGTTCTCCCATACATCCATTCTGCCTCTTGCTATGTACTACATTTGCTCCAGAAACCAAGAAAATGAACATGTTTGATTAACCTCAATTAGATTTATTTTTTTAGCACAAAATAGTTTATTAATAATAATAATAATAATAATAAATAATGCAAAGGTATCCATACCCTATAACCGTGTTGACTACATCTCCAGCCTATCTGGCAGAACTTTTTCTCTTCTGAAAGGGTAGGCTTTTCTTCAGCAGATGAGTCTCCTGATATTACCTGTGCTACAGACTTTTCTTTGCCAAGTTCGTATTCCCAGAGTCTGTAATGAGAGCAGTCGGAGGAGACTCTGCTGATAAGGTCATTAATAGTCTAGGTGTCAGGGTGCTGCTAAAGTCTTGGATTCTTGTGCAGTCAGAAGCGCAAATCTTTTTACACGAATGGAGATAGACCATCCTTGTATATCACAATGCAGTTCCTGTGCACTATTCATGGCTCAAGGGCAATTTTCTGCTTAAAAACTTCTGAAAAAAGTGTCTAAAGAGTCAGTAACACAAGAGCAAGGAATCAGATGGAAACTGAAGCCGCATTCACTAGTGTCATGACAAAGTAATCACAAGTAATGTAGCTTCCCTTCTGCAGCTATAACTCTATTACTGTTACAATATTATGGCGAATGTTTAAGCTGTCCACTACAAGGACGACCCCTTCTTGCAACCTGTTTGACCCCATTAAAAAAAATAAAGCCTATACTCTCCTCCCATGCCAGCGCCATTCCCGTGGTGTTGGCACTCTCTCTCCCGGGGTTCCCGTGCTGTTTTTGTGACGCCGTCACCCAATCAGTACTGCCGTCACAGTCCCTGCCTTCAGACAAATCGAGCATGAAGAAGAAGTCCAGGCTGCAGCCGATCTCAGACTTCCTCTTCCTACTCAATTTTTACAGGAGGCAGGGACAGTGACACCAGCACTGATTGGATGTCGGCGTCACGTGTCCCAACAACCGCATGGGAGTCCCGAGAGACTGAGTGAAGACACGGCGGGAACGGCAATAGCAAGGGAGGTGAGTATAGGCTTTATTATTTTATGGGGCCGAAGCGAGGGCTATGAGAAGAAGTTGTCCAAGTAGTGGACAACTTGTTTAAAGGGGTTGTCCCATCTTTTGATAAGTCTGCGAACTGTTATCAGAAGACCAGGCGACCCCTTTAACCTATGACCACCCTTTGCGTCCAGCAGCTCTTTCATTGTTAGGCTGCGTTCACAATGAGGAGCTTTTGGTGAGTTTCTTTATGCTGCGCATTTTCGAAGAAATGCAAGTAACCTATTTTACTTAATGGGAGCAGAAATGGTTCAGAAAATCTGCAACATCAAAAACTCACCAAAAGCTCATCATGGGAACCTAGCCATAGGAGTTTTCCTGCTGGATCCTCTTTGCTGTCAGTAACACAAATGAACACAATTTTGCAAGATTTTCCCTTTTACTGATATGCGGCTTGGATAATGCTGCCAATACACAACCTGGTTCAATCAGACCCGTCTATAGGACTGTTGTGGGTGTAAGGCTATGTGCACACATTGCGGATTTTCCTCTGGAATTATTTGTGCGGATTCTGCATCTCTTGGCAGAAAACGCAGGTGCGGATTGCGTTTTTTATGCGAGTTACTGCGGATTTCATGCGTTTTTACCCCTGCGGATTTCTATAATGGAATGGGTACAAAAACGCTGCAGATCCGCAAAATAAATGACATGCTACTTCTTTTGATCCACAGCGTTTTCCGTGCGGAATTTTCCGCACCATTAGCACAGCAATTTTTTTTTACATTGATTTACATTGTACTATAAATCACTTGTGGATCTTCAGCGTTTCTAAGGAAAAAAAACGCTGCGGATCCGCAGTAAATCCGCAACGTGTGCACATACCTAAAGGTGTTGGAGAAGGACTTCAATAGAAAGCAGAATGATAGTCGTTGCTACCTATAATTAGGGTTTCTGCATCTGGACCCTAGAATTTCAGCTTGTTCTCATTCATTTCATTTTAGTGGAAAGGGCCAGTAATGGGACATTGCTGCACGAAGCTGAATGTGTCGACTGTGACGGGTTTGAGCCATCCTTTACATGGCCTGATGCTTCTGGATTCTGGTATTTTCTTTGCACTTTTTTATATTATGTTATGTATTCTTTACAAAAGCATTAGTTGAGTAGTGTTCACTGCCATTCATTGCACGTGTGCAATATTCAGGCTACAGACATGGGATGAGCTTGCAGGTTAATAGCATTCTGAATCTGCCCGGCGCATACAATTTGAGTCCCACTGCTGGGAGGAAATTAACTGTATTCGTCCCTCAATGTTCGCGTTTCAGTCACAGGGGTGCTGCCAGCGCAGGTTCAGTCACCGCTCTGTGTAAAGAGAGCTGCGGCTGTAAAAGCACCCCCCAGCACTGACTGACAGCCGGCCCTAATGCTTAGTTTTCTGTCAGTCAGTGCCGGGGGTGCGGTTAGCGCCACCGCTCTCTATACACAGAGTAATGGCTGGACCGGCACCTTCTCCGTGACTGAAATCCGAAAGCTGCTGGGGAAAACAAAGTTCATTTCCTCCCGGCAGCAGGGCTCAAAGTGCGGTCGCCAGGCAGGTTCAGAACGCTATTAACCTGCAGATTAACCCCGTATCTGCAGGCTAATAGCATTTTTTCACTTGACAGGGTCCCTTTCAAAAAGATGGAACCTGCACACATATTTTTAACATTTAATGTCGTAGAGGAAAAATTGTGAAATCCATAAAGACATCTGCAAAGAGGGTCATATCACCTTCACATTGAACATATGGGATTAATTATAACTGGGGAAGTGGAAAGCTAATTATAACTGGGGAGTGAGAAAGAGCTGACACTTCAACCTCCATTGAAGTATGACCTCATACCGTGAACAGGCAATTGCAACAAGGGATCTGATGAGAACCAGCCAAAAATGCTAAGATTTGTATCCTCAGAGGCGGAGAAATACAGGGGTTTCCTCTGTTCAAAGGAATTATCTCAGACTCTCTGGAGCCAGTTGTCAATGATGAATATTGGGGTCTGCATCGATCCGATATTTATGGGAGATATATTTCCATTGTCGTAGTGAATGGACTAACATGACACATTCACTTTCATCACCGTAAGGCCAGCCGAACACCTGCCATTTGTTATTTTTATTGTGAAGCCAAAAACAAATAGGACAAAATAACTGAAAACTTCCGTGTGCATAACTATTCAGCCATCAAAAGTCAGTACTTTGTGGAGCCTCCTTTTGTGGCAATTACAGCTCCAAGTCGCTTTCGATAAGTCTCTATGAGCTTTCCACATCTTGCCACTGGGATTTATGCCCATTTCTCAAGGCAAAACTTCCAGCGTCTTCAAGTTAGATGGTTTCCTCTGGTGAACAGCAATCTTCAGGCCTGAATATAGATTCTCAATTGGATTAAAGTCTGGGCTTTGACTAGGCCACTCCAAAACATTTACATGTTTCCCCTTAAACCACTCGAGTGTTGCTTTAGCAGTATGCTTTGGGTCATTGTCTTGTTGATATGTGAACCTCCGTGTCAGTCTCAAATTACTGACAGACTGAAACAGGTTTTGCTCAAGAATATGCCGGTATTTCACACCATTTATTTTCCCCTCGACTTGGACCATTTTCCTTGTCCCTGCTGCTGAAAAACATCCCAACAGCATCATTCTGCCACCACCATGTTTCATTCTGTGAATGGTGTTCCTGGAGTGATGAACTGTGAGGGTTTGGCGTCAGACATAGTGTCTACCTTTGGCTAAAAAATTCAATTTTGGTCTAATCTGACCACAGCACCTTCCTCCATACATTTGGGGAGTCTCCCACATGTCTTTTGGCAAACTCAAAACGAGCCTTACAATTTTCTTTCTCACTTCATTGGGGGACACAGGTAACCATGGGTGTATGCTGCTGTCGCTAGGAGGCTGACACTATGCAAATAAAGAAATATAACTCCTCCCCGGCAGTATACACCCTCCGACAGGCACCAAGCAACTCAGTTTTTGCTTAGTGTCTGTAGGAGGCGGACCTGGATCTAACACCGATCCGCTTCATTTTTCCTTACAGGGTTTTGTTGTGTGTTATTAATCATTTCCCCTTTCTTTTTCAGATTTCTCTTCTGGGTAACAGGGTGCAGTTTTTTTTCTCACCCTGTTTTCCCTTCATTTTGCGAAGTTTCTTTCTGTTCAGAAGGGCATCAAAGCCCTAAGCGTCCTACTCCTCTACCTCTACGGCTCGGCATGAGGGTTCTGGGAAAGAAGGTCACTTCCATGGAAGCGATCCCTTATGCTCAGTTCCATTCTCGACCTCTCCAACTGGCCCTTCTGTCCTTTTGGGACAGGAGTCCACTTTCCCTAGACCGCCCCGTTCTCCTCCCTCTCAATGTGAGACAGTCTCTCACTTGGTGGACGCTATCCACCTCTGTTCTGCTTGGGAGGTCGTTTCTCCCTCTCAGCTGGCAGGTCATCACCACCGACGCCAGTCTCCAGGGGTGGGGTGCTGTCTTTCTCCGCCTCACAGCCCACGGTCACTGGACTGCTGAAGAGGCACGTCTCCCGATCAATCTTTTGGAGATCAGGGCTATCTTCCTAGCCCTCCTCCGCTGGCAGTCCCTCCTCTCGGGAAAACCAGTCCGCATTCAGTCAGACAATGCCACAGCTGTGGCTTAGATAAACCACCAGGGAGGGACTCGCAGAACGCAGGTCATGAGGGAAGTGGCAAAAATTCTACGGTGGGCAGAGAACCATGTCCCCTCCATTTCAGCTGTCCACATCCCAGGGGTGGACAATTGGGAAGCCGACTTCCTCAGCCGTCAGGGGCTCATGTCAGGCGAGTGGGCTCTTCTCCCCTCTGTCTTCGACCAGATTTGTCAAAGGTGGGGCTTGCCGGATGTCGACCTCATGGCCTCCCGAACAAACCGCAAGGTTCCCCAGTACATATCCAGATCTCGGGATCCGATGGCCGTCGTCTGCGACGCCCTCGTGATTTCGTGGGCCCAGTTTCAGATGCCTTAACTGTTCCCTCCTCTCCCCTTGCTTCCAAGGGTCGCCAAAAAGATAAAGTCAGAGGGAGTTCCTGTTCTCTTAGTAGCTCCAGATTGGCCACGCAGGGCCTGGTATGCGGAGCTAGTGAACATGTTATCGGACGTCCCCTGGAGACTTCCAGACCGTACGGATCTTCTATCGCAAGGTCCCCTCTTCCACCCGAATTCTCGGTCTCTGAATTTAATGGTATGGCCGTTGAGGCCGCGGTCCTAAAGGATGCAGATTTTTCTCAACGTGTCATACAGACCATGATAAGGGCTAGGAAGCCGGCATCTTCCCGTATCTACCATAGGTGTTGGAAGGTGTTAGAAGGCCTTTTTTCGATGGTGCGACGACAACAGTCTGTATCCTATGTTTTTTTTCCCTGCTTTCACTTCTTGGCTTTCTTCAATCGGGTCTCGATTCGAGCCTCTCTCTGAGCACGTTAAAGGGTCAAGTCTCGGCTCTGTTAATTCTTTTTCAAAGAGACCTAGCTCGGCTTGCTCCAGTGCGCGCCTTTTGAACCGATTCGGGACATTTCTTTCCCGCTTCTTTCTTGGTCGCCATCACGTCGATCAGGAGATTTTCTGAGTTGGCGGCATTGTCCTGTCGTTCTCCCTTCCTTATCCTACACCAGGACAAAGTTGTCCTTCGGCCTGTTCCTTCCTTTCTGCCGAAGGTGGTTTCGGCTTTTCACATCAATGAAGACATCGTCCTTCCTTCGCTGTGCCCTTCTCCAGTTCATCCTTTGGAGAAATCTCTCCACAATTTGGATGTGGTCAGGGCTATCCGAGTCTATCTTTCCAGAACTGCTCCTTTTCGTCAGTCTGATCCTCTGTTTGTCGTCTCGGAAGGGGCTCCCCGCCTCAAAATCCACAATTGCTCGGTGGATCCGTTCGGCAGTCCTGGAGGCATACCGTGTTCAAAACAAACAGCCTCCCCCTGGGGTGAGGGCTCACTCTACCCGGGCTGTAGGAGCTTCCTGGGCAGTTCGTCACCAAGCTTCGGCCTCGCAGGTTTGCAAGGCCGCAACGTGGTCCTCCATCCACACCTTTGTAAAATTCTACAAGGTGCATACTCAGGCTTCTGCGGATGCAGGCCTGGGTAGGAAGATACTGCAGGCGGCGGTTTCGCACTGGCCGACCTAACTCTCTTTCCATATTATCCCGCCCTTGGGACTGGTTTTGCACGTCCCATGGTTACCTGTGTCCTCCAATGAAGCGAGAAAGAAAAAGGGATTTTTGGTTCTTACCGTAAAATCTCTTTCTTGGAGCCTTTTACGGAAGATCCAAAAATCCCTCTTTTGTGTGTTAGTAAAGGATTTTTTCTAACACTCATCCATAAAGCCCAACTCTATGGAGTTTGAGACTTATTGTGGTCATATGGACAGATACTCCAGTCTCTGCTTGTGAACTCTGCAGCTCTTCAGGGTTACCTTTGGTCTCTGTGCTGCCTCTCTGATTAATGCCCTCCTTGCCCGGGCTGAGAGTTTTGGTTTGCTGATCTCTCTTGGCAGGTTTGTTGTGGTACCATGTTCTTTCCATTTGATGATAATGGATTTGATTGTGCTCCAGGGGATTATCAGAGATTGGGATATTTTTTTATTTTTTATAACCCAACCCTGACTTGTACTTCTCAACGTCTTTGTCCCTAAGTTGTTTGGAGATATCCTTGGTCTTCATGGTGTTGTTTGGTTAGTGGTGCCTCTTGCTTAACCACTTCCCGACATGTGCCGTATATGTACTACGCTGCGAGAGTTGCATTCCTGCAAACCGCCGTATATATACTTCTTGTCGATTGCGCGGGCTCACACTGAGCACTGCCGCAATTGGGTGCAGGTGTAAACTCTCTGTGTTTAAACCTTCTAATCCCAGGTGTTTAACCCCTCTGATGCCTCTGTCAATAGTGACAGCGACATCAAGGAACATCGCAGAGGGAGTGATCGCGTCGTGCTGATGGTCTCTATGGTGACCCCAGGCCACAAGATGGCCACGGGGCCTGTGAGAGCCTGCACAGAGCAGAAGCTGACATGCCTCCTACCTGCCTGTCAGACGCTGCTCTGATGCTCTGTCAGTGTAAAGATGATGTGTCATAGTGGGACAATGCAAAAAAGTTATCAAAAAATTGTAAAAATATTATATATATATATATATATATATATATATATATATATATATATATATATATTTATTAAAAAAAAAAGCAAATTAAGAACAAAAGTCAAGCCACCATACAAGTCCATCAGTGCCAAAATAAAAAAGCTCTCAGAATAAAGTGATGCAGAAATAATAATTTTTCTATAAAATAATTTTCATTCAGCAACATCCACTGCTGCTTGTTTCTGGAACACACCCATGGAGTCAAAATCGTCACTACCTCTGTAGATATATTCCCAAAAGGGTATAATTTCCAAAATGGGGTCACTTGAGGGGGGATTCTGCGCTCGAGGAGGCAAAAAACAATACTGTACAGCCACATATGGGGTATTTCTACATTCAGCAGAAATTGTGGGACAAATTTTGGGGCCTTTTTTTACCCATTTCCCAGTGTGAAAATGTAAAATCTGGAGCTAACACAAAATCTTGGTGGTAAAAATGTACCGTATATACTCGAGTATAAGCCGACCCCCCTAATTTTGCCACAAAAAACTGGGAAAACTTATTGACTCGAGTATAAGCCTAGAGTGGAAAATACAGCAGCTACCGGTGAATTTCAAAAATAAAAATAGATGCTCCATACCGTTCATTATGGCCCCATAGATGCTCCATATAAAGCTGTGCCACATATAATGCTCTGCACCGTTCATTATGGTCCCATAGATGTGCCATAGAAAGCTGTGCCATATATAATGCTCTGCACCGTTCATTACGGCCCCATAGATGTGCCATAGAAAGCTGTGCCCCATCTATAATGCTGCTGCTGCTGCTGCAATAAAAAAAACAAAACCACATACTCACCTCTCTTGCTTGCAGCTCCTCAGCGTCCCGTCTCGGCGTCTCTCTGCACTGACTGTTCAGGCAGAGGGCGGCGCGCACACTAGTACGTCATCGCGCCCTCTGACCTGAACAGTCAGAGCAAGAGGACGGGAAGACGGAGCCGCGCCCGGCGTGTGGAACGGGGACAGGTAACTATGTAATACTCACCTGCTCCCGGCGTCCCTGGCTCCTTATCCCGGACAGCTGGTCTCCGGGTGCCGCAGCCTCTTCCTCTGTCAGCGGTCACCGCTGATTAGAGGAATGAATATGCGGCTCCGCCCCTATGGGAGTGGAGTCCATATTCATAACTTTAATGAGCGGTCCCACGTGACCACTGAACAGGGGACGAGCTGCGGCACCGAAGACCGTGGGACGGGCAGGGGGAGCGCCAGGAGCGCCGGGACTAGGTGAGTATGCGACAGTCCTCTCTCCCCCTCACCCGCTGACCCTGCCGCCGATCATGACTCGAGTATAAGCCGAGAGGGGCACTTTCAGCCCAAAAATTTGGGCTGAAAATCTCGGCTTATACTCGAGTATATACGGTAATTATCTTATCTTTTCTACCCAATGGTATAAAACTCTGTGACACACCTGTGGTGTCCATATGATCAATGCACCCCTAGATGAATTCATTGAGAAATGTAGTTTGTAAAGTAGGGTCACTCATGGGGGATTCTGCTGGTCTGGCACCTCAGGGGCTCTGCCAATATGATATGCCACCCTCTGAACTTCAATATGGCGCTTCTTCCCTTCTGAACTTTGCACTGTGCCTCAAAAGTAGTTTTCCTACACATATTGGGTATTGGTGCTCTCAGGAGAAATTGCACAAAAAATTATATAGTGCAGTTTCTTGTTACCCTTATGAAAATGCAAAATTGTGGGGCTAAAAATACATTTTTGTGGGAAAAATTAAATTTTTTATATTTTCAAGGCTCAATGTTATAATTTTTTGTGAAGCACCTGGGGGTTTCAAGGTGCTCAGTACACATCTAGATAAGTTCCCTGAGGGCTCTAGTTTCTAAAATAGTGTAATTTTTAATACTGTTGCAGCCTCTGTTTCCTTTCAGGAAAGGTGTGTATATTCTGACAGACCTTGAGACACGTAGATTGTACACAGGTGGGTGTCCGCTCACTAAGGATGTGACTTATGAAGGTAATTGATTGCACCAGAACTTTTTAGGGGCTTCATAGCTAGAGGTGTTTATACATATGCCCAAGCCAATATTTAGTTGTTTGATCCCATACATGTAATTTATGCCTATGTTTTTCTCACTTTACCAACTTAGACTATTTAGTGCTGATGTATCACACACAAATCGGATTACCAAAATTTTTAAACACAGGTTATAATGTAAGAAAATAGGTTAAAAGCCAAAAGGGATGAATACTTCTGCAAGCCACTGTATATTCCAAGCGTTGGAATCGGAGGTGTATATACCATACGGTTACTGTAAGTTCCCCAATAACTTGCCTAGTAGTGGAAGCTACCATGGCCTCGTCCATCACTCGTCAGTCAATTGTGTAATTGTCCTGACGATTGGAGGCAGCAGAGTTGCATGTTCTAACAAATTGATGGCAGCGATGGGACCTGTGTGATCTCTCCTGTGCTTTCCCTGACAATCTGGTGGCAGCAGTGGGCTGTGTGTGATCTCTTTGGTGTTCTCCCTGACATTTTACACTTATTGAGTGCTGTTTGAGTTGCATCCCAGGCAAAATCCACCTGGAAAAAAAAACAGCATGTGCACATACCCTAATGTTTCTCTGCTGCAAAAATAAATCAAGAGTGACCTGAAGACCATTAAAATAATCTCCAAGAGTCTCTGTATAAATCTAATAGCTTACACAGCTATGGTTTTAGGCCTCATTCAGACGTTCGTTTTACTTTGTCCTACTTGGAAAAAAACAGACCAGTGGCTTGGATCCGATTTTTATCACTGTTTGGTCATTCTGTTCATTTTTTACCATCAGTAATTTTTGGCTTATGCTGGAAAAAAAGATCTCAAGGTTTTTCCTACAAACTTAAATGTTAAAAATGGACAGCACAGGGTATGTGCATGGATGGCCTCCGTATGCGGTCCTTGATTTTCAGTCCCATAAACTTGTATAGGTAATTTTGATCCAAGACTCGGAGTAAGAACAGACGTGATTATTTGCAGACACAGTCCGCATTAAAGATCAGAGATCTGGACAGCGGCATAGATGGACAGGTCACACACATTAAAAGCAAACATCTGAATAAGGCCCATAACCATCTAGACACCTTCTTGCCCATCTGTGTGCACGCTTGATTTATTTATTTTTTTACCTATAAAGCAGTTTTATTCAGCCATTATATCCAAGAACATAATGAATTTGTGCTTAATGCCGACCTGTATTTTATCCATGTATTCAGTCTTCTCGTGGACCCTGTAATATTGAGGTTTACAAAATTGTGTTATGTTATCATCGTAGGTGCGAGAGATGTCATGAGACGTTCATCAATAAGACCAACTCTTGCAACTGCAACCCCCCAAATACATTGGTAACTTGTTTTAAAATACTATTGTTATACTATATTCACACGGCTTTTTATGGCCTCCATTTATTGTATATGCTGAAAAAAGTTCTCGACTTGTATGTTAAACAGAGGTTCTGACGGCTGTCTAATGTTGTCATCCGTCACTGACAGACTTGTAAAAAAATTAAAAACATGTTCGTTCATTTTTACTGGTTCTTGCAGGGTGGAAACGCATAGCCTACGTCACTATTCAGACCAGACGAAAGCCAAAAAGACATGGGCCCCTTTGGCATGTGCGCTAGGACTTTTACATATACAAAATGCATAAATCCAGGAGCACATCCTTAAAAAACAGTAGAGGATCTAGCATTTGTAGATCCCAAATAAAAGCAATAGTATTTAATAAAAAAAAAAAACAATAGAATAAAAGAACACATGAGTTAAATTAAGTCCAATAGGCAAAAAATATAAAAAAAAAAGACATGTTTCACTTGGAAGTGTTTACGTGTTTCGAACCTTTAAGATTTTTATCCTAACAGCATACAAATTTATACATATTTATAAGCCTCCTTTTAATTTTTTTGGCATTGATATTTTTTTTTACTGTGACAGATTATTAGCGGATTTAATGTTAGCGTTTTTGGATCTCGTAGGTTTTCCTACTCGTCTGGAAAGCAGAATAACCTCACACAGAAACACCGGAGAAATTAAGAATTCTCAGAATTATTTATTTCCATATCCTATATCTACATAGGGTTTCTTCTCAATCTTATTCTACCTTGCGTGTGTTATTACGGCTGTTCCGGTGCGCCTGCTCACTTCTGTGCGAATATAGTATATTATTATATTATATAGTATATTATCATAGTATATGCTCCACTCCGGTGTGGGCGCCGTTCCAACACTGTCAGCGCCTTTTCCCCTGGGGATCACATGACATTTTTGTGTCATGTGAACCCTGCAGCCATTGAGCAGACACTGCATTCTCACCTCCTTTGGACATAACTGACCCCCGGAGGACATCAAGCAGCAGCACACTCTCACTTCTTCTGGGTGTCTGTTGCGTCTAACGGAAGAGGGATTGAAGCGACTGCTGATTGGCTGCATTATGTCAGGCAAGCCCCGGGGGCACAGGCGCTGATATCCCTGGAACGGCACTCACACCGGAGGCGAGTATAGACTGGAGGTAAGCATAGCTGTTGTTATTTTACATGGGGAAAATATAATGCTTGAGAAGAGGTGGTCCGAGTAGAGGACAATCCCTTTAAGTATCATTTATAGAATTGAAATGTGGCTTAAGGCTTAATCTACTAGGCATATTAAAGGGTGCTCTATTTTCCTAGGCTGGTGGCATATGTATTAATGGAGCAGGTCACGTCTTGTCCAGAGTTGTTTCGACTATTCGATTTGGGCAGCTGGTAAGTATTTGTCAGAATTGACTTCATACATGATGTGAAGAACGTGAACCCAAACTTCTGCTTGTATGTTTGTGTTTCCAGGGAGTATTATTACGATCTGAATGGCTTTCCGTGCACTTGCAGGCATCGGCGGCAGCTTGTCTGGTAAGATTTACAGTACAAATGCACAGAATACTGTAATGTCTTACATTTTATGTGGCTAGCAATATATTTTACAGTATAGATGTTTGCGCTCCAACATTCAGTCAGCGGCTGCATATTCTTTTGTTAGACCGGTCTTCTGATCTAATGGATATTGATGAGCTGAAGCTGATCAGCAGTTGCTGATTGGCTGCAGCGGTCATGTAATACAATAGTGTCACAGCTCAACAGGCAACACATGCAGGGATTGTCTGTCTGTTAGGCAATTCCTGCATGCGCTGCGGCTGTCTAACAGTTGTGAGAAATGCAGCTGTTTGGACTCAAACATATTTTTCGAGCACGACAAAAATACTAACGCATTATCCAAGCACATTTGCTCATCACTAGTGCCTGTCAGTACAATCATCCCTCCTAAGCCGTGTATATGGGCATGAAGGACATAGGGCGCTGAAAAAAATGATACCTTGATATCTGTGATCTGACGTCTTATGATATAGAAACCCATATTTTTCGTAATATGCAAATGCACTGTTAAGATCTATGGGCGGGACCTAGATCTTCCTGAGAATCTGCCTCCAGAGCTTATTATAAATGAAAGCGATCATTACCAGTGTTAGACAAGCAATGACTGAGAGACTGCTCTCCTGATCTACATGTCTCACGCTGGTAACGCTTCCTCTCATTTAATATAAGATCTGGAGGCAGATTCTCAGGGAGATCTATGTCCGGCCCATAGATCTTAATAGCTCCTTTACATATAAAGAAAAATGTGGATTTCTATGAAATAAGACATATGATCACAGATAGCAAGGTATCATTTTATTCAGTATCCTATGACTTTCATGCCCATATAGACGGCTTAGGAGGGATGATTGTACTGACAGTTTCCCCTTAAGCAAGGATTGTGTAGAAGTGGACACACCAATTAAAAGCTAGCATGGTAACGCTCTGCAGCTGCCACTAGAGGGAGCACAATAGGTTTCTGCATATGTATCCCTGCAGTATTAGCTTCAAAACTTTACTGCTACTAATCAGCGGCAAATCTGTAAGGATTGAACCTATACATTAAACAAATGCGCCATTGTTAATTGTTCTTCTCTTTTCATGTCCGTTTTGTAGCAGGACTCCAATCAGACGGCATGTCAAGCATTAGGGAACATGTGTGTGATGAACATGCATTCTACAGGCCCCCAGAGCGCTGACGCCTGCGGTCTTTTCCGATACATATTCACCAATACGGCTGCGCTCGGAGTTGTTCACTCCATTTCTTTCTGGTATAAAACAAAAAAACCCATAAACTATAACCTATAAGGCATCATGAGCCAGACACAATGTAGTGAATGTCCTTCTAATTTAGATTCTTCCTGCGTTTCACAGGAGAACCAATATCCCCTGGTTGTACTATGATGACCAGCCAGGGTTAGCCGCCCGGGTCCTTACTGCCTTTCCCTTTCCAGAAAACTTCAGCTTTAAGCTAAATGACCAGGTGAGAAAAACTAATCGTATAACTGGCCATACCGGCGTGGATAAAGAGAGGAAATGGCCTGTCGGATTTATTAACGGGGTTATATAGGTGTACGCTTAGTATATTCGATTGATGGGGTCCGCCTTCCTGCACTCCCACTGACCGGCTGTGTAAAGGACAGCAGACCAGGAACACATCCCTTTCATTCCTTACCACCACAGCGCCGTCCTTTTACCGTGGCTGCGTCTGGAATTACAGCTCCAACTTTTTCACTTCATCTCTATGGACAAAGCTGTTGTGAATTGTAACACCAGACATCGACATTATTAAAAGTGCGGCGCTGTGCCAGGTAATAGAGGAAGGGGACATAATGCTCACTGGAACACTGTCACACCTTCATACAGCTAGATGGCGGGGTGCCAGGAGTCCGACACAAGCCAATCTAATATTGATTGCGTACATTAACAAAAGGTCCTCCATTTTAATCTCTTCTGGTGCTTTGGTTTTTTTTTCCTCCTTCTTCACTTTTTCAGAAAGCCTTTTCTTTGTTTGTATAACATAGTTGGCACCAGCGTTGCTCTTTTGCCAGCACCGTGTACCCGCATGTATGTCAGGAAGAGGTCAGGCCACTTTCACATAGTATTCAGACACCCGTTAGTTGGTCCCGTCAGGGTTTACGCCCAAACCTCCCGCCATATTGGATTCAGGCTTATGCACCGTTGGGGCCATAGTCTATAATGGTGCCTGACGGAGCGAACGTCGTACATCATTTTTGGGTGTATGTAGTAGACTGTGTCTGGAGATAACACTCAGCCTACTACTCTGAGTGTTTCGCCTCCAGTAGGCGTACGCACCCCAAAATGATGCACGGCCGAGCGCGCATTTGCTCTGTTGGCACCATTACAGTCTACGGCCCCGTCGGTGCATACGCTGAATCCCGTTTTGCGGGACCATCGAATGGGTGTCAAAACGCAGTATGTAAGCTCCCTTATATTCAGCGGAAATCTCTTACCAGTGTACAGATTTTATGAAGAATAAAAGTAGGCCAGAATAGTTAAAAAAATAATAATTCCAGAATTATCAAAATGAACTGTAATAGTAGAAATATACAGTAACTCCCCTCTATGTAATGTATTGTTTTCTGGCACAGAAGGGGCATTACTGGTGGGGGGCATTACTGATGGGGGCCGCACTGATGGAAGGGCCGCACTGATGGGGGGCCGCACTGATGGGGGGGCCGCACTGATGTGTCTGCTTTACTTTTGCAGCCAGAGAAGTGGTTGAGGATGGGGTGCATTATGAAACAAGATGGAACATTTTTTTGCCTAAGTTAGACTTTAGGTTTGGTGTCTCTTAACAATATACATTGTGTTTTCTTTCTTGACATCTCTGATATTGAGATTAACCCATTTTTATTTTCCAGTCACGAAACACAAATATTAAACTGTTAGCAGCTGTATATGATGCTCGCGGGCGGTTCGGTGGATGGAGGTCATTAAATAGAGGCCTGTTACAGGTAAACGAGGGCCAGATAATATGACAACAGGATCAGTTTGTTCTTCGCTTGTTTGTAGTCTGTAACTATGGAAACGTATAAGTCAGCATGGGAGCTGCAGGCAAGACTTTTTTTTTTGTTCATTGTAATTTTAAATGCAATAATAAAAAATAGTTGCCAGCCTGCACATAGCCTTTAAAGGGGTGGTCCTCACGAGGGGACACAGTGCCAACATCACAGGATCCATGCCGGCTCGGGAGCTACATGTTTTCATTTACTAATGGGCAGATTGGCTTTTAAGGCGCCGTTGTCTCGTAGTGGCCAGCCGCTTTAATTAGTTTAGCACTGGACTATTTTTCCCTGTTAATGACCTGATAGTTGTACCTGGTATAGTAAATAAAGGCTTGAAAACTATTTATTTATGTGGCTCACTTATATAGCGCCATTAATATAGACATCATCACTGTCCCCATTGGGGCTCACAATCCCCTATTATTATGTCTTTGGCGCTATGATGTTTTTTCTCATTCGATTACTTACATTTTTTTAAATTTTTTTGCATGATTCATTATTGTTAATGCCGTCTTATATTAACCTTTCCAGTCAGTAGACTTATGTGTATACAGATGAAATTAACATTGCTGATTGGACACTCATTGAATACATGATTCGCAAATTATATATACATACAAAAATAACAAAACTATTTAAAGGGAGCATTTAGCAGATTTGTGTACAATAAACCAAACACATCTGTTAGGCCACTGTAATGCAGATTATATCTATACCTTCTTCTTTTTGTAAACCTTGTTTTCATTTCAAAGTAGTCCTTTATTCAATTGTCATGCAAATTAGGCATATTTACAGCTCTCCCTCTTATTTCTATATTTCCCAACCTGCTACTGTCACAAGCTCCCGGACTGACCGGTCACTCTTGTATAGGTACACGTTCACACTGTGGCCGCCTAACAGACAAAACCTAAGAAAAAAGCAAAATGAGAAAATACCCTGCAGTAAACAAGCAAATAAATAGTGTCTGAGTGACCCGACTCTTCATCTGAAAATTTGCAAGGGCACCGTCACTCCCTGCGCCAGTCATCATCTCAGAGCATAGTCCTGATCTCGCTGCGTCATCGGCTGGGAACGACGGCACCTGCATCAGATTTTGGATGGAGAGGTGGGTCACTCGGAGAGCTTTGGACAGCGGTGGGCAGGGAGAGATGGAAAGAGAAGAGAGCGCTGTAAGTGCACTTGTGCCTCGTTTACATAACAGTTGGATAAGGGATTACTTTGGAAGCAGGGATCACAAAAAAATGAGATATAGATTTAATCTCCATTAAAATGACCTGACATAGTGTTTGTTGGATGGTACAAAAACCTGCTGAAGGTTCCCTTTAATATAACATTATACAGGTATTGTATTTTCTGTACGTGAAACGTATATGTTTATTTTTATTCTCTCGATTTCTTTGCAGCTTTGTCCCGACACTGACAAACGCTTGGACGCTGCATTTCTTTTCGGAACAACCTATGAACAAAATGTAAGAATTGTACGATACCAAAATCACACAGAATCGCAGTCTCATTAGCGCCATCGCGCTTCTGGGAGTTTGAAAGCAAGGAAAATCCATTATGGTCTCCATCAGTGAAAGTGGTGGTCTTATCTAGGTGCTTTTCACATTGTTTTCTGATGCTCTCAGGTTATGTTCTTTGTTCCGTCATCCAGTTACCTAGAAAATGTAATATTCTGGCAAATAACTGCAACAATTTAGGGAAGGCGAAGTGACAAATTAGATAAAAAATCCAAAGCTCTTTGTAATTATGATATCTGGTGACAGTGTAGAAATGTTAGATGTCTCTAGATCCTGAGGATACATTTCGCATCTGTTGCATACATTTTCTCAAAATGCTAGAATAATGGATTCTCTTTACCTACATATGAATGGGCAGCGAGCTATTTAGAGGTCCTTGGGTATAAATGTATGACAGAAGTTTCACTCTCTATAACTATAGTAAAAATAACGTATTTCCTCACTTTTATGCAGTGTAAACTCTCCATCTCCAAGCTTCTGCGTGATCACCCTGAACCCATGTTCTTCGATGTGTATATAACCTATGGGGGGATCGATGGGCAGCAGAATATCTGGCCTGTACCTGTATTAAACCGAAACCTGCAGCACAATGACCAATTTGTCAATTTAGGTAAGTTTTAAGCTACAGTACTTTTACATATACAGTGGATTTAACCCCTTCATGACCTTGGGATTTTCCGTTTTTCCGTGTTCGTTTTTCGCTCCCCTCCTTCCCAGAGCCGTAACTTTTTTATTTTTCCGTCAATTTGGCCATGTGAGGGCTTATTTTTTGCGGGACGAGTTGTACTTTTGAACGACATCATTGGTTTTGGCATGTCATGTACTAGAAAACGGAAAAAAAATTCCAAGTGCGGTGAAATTGCAAAAAAGTGCAATCCCACACTTGTTTTTTGCTTGGCTATTTTGCTAGGTTCACTAAATGCTAAAACTGACCTGCCATTATGATTCTTCAGGTCAGTATGAGTTCATAGACCCCTAACATGACTAGGTTATTTTTGATCTAAGTGGTGAAAAAAAATTCCAAACTTTGCCAAAAAAAAAAATAAAAATGCGCCATTTTCCGATACTCGTAGTGTCTCCATTTTTCATGATCTGGGGTCAGTTGAGGGCTTATTTTTTGCGTGCCAAGCTGGCGTTTTTATTGATAGCATTTTGGTGCAGATACGTTCTTTTGATCACCCGTTATTGCATTTTAATGCAATGTCGCAGCGACCAAAAAACGTAATTCTGGCGTTTCTAATTTTTTTCTCGCTACGCCTTTAGCGATCAGGTTAATGCTTGTTTTTTAATTGATAGATCGGGCGATTCTGAACGCGGCGATACCAAATATGTGTAGGTTTGATTTTTTTTTTTTATTGATTTGTTTTGATTGGGGCGAAAGGGGGGTGATTTAAACTTTTATATTTTTTTTATTTTTTTCACATTTTTTTTTACTTTTTTTTTTTTACTTTTGCCATGCTTCAATAGCCTCCATAGGAGGCTAGAAGCAGGAACCACTCGATCGGCTCTGCTACATAGCAGCGATCTGATGTTCGCTGCTATGTAGCAGAAATGCAGGTGTGCTGTGAGCGTCGACCACAGGGTGGCGCTCACAGCTGCCGGGGATCAGTAACCATAGAGGTCTCAAGGACCTCTATGGTTACTATTCTGAAGCATCGCCGACCTCCGATCATGTGACGGGGGTCGGCGATGCGATCATTTCCGGCCGCCCGGCCGGATGCGGTAGTTAAATGCCGCTGTCTGCGTTTGACAGCGGCATTTAACTAGTTAATAGGCGCGGGCAGATCACGATTCTGCCCGCGCCTATTACGGGCACATGTCAGCTGTTCAAAACAGCTGACATGTCCCGGCTTTGATGCGGGCTCACCGCCGGAGCCCGCATCAAAGCGGGGCTTCTGATCTCGGACGTACTATCCCGTCCGAGGTCAGAAAGGGGTTAAAGGAGTTATTATTTATTATTATTTATATAGCACCATTGATGCCATGGTGCTGTACATGAGGAGGGGTTACATCAAAATACAAATATCACTTACTGTAGACAAACTAACAATGGTAGACTGGTACAGAGGGGCGAGGACCCTGCCCTTGTGGGCTTACATTCTACAGGATTATGGGGAAGGAGACAGTATGTTGGGGGTTGCAGTAGCTCCGATAGTGTTGAGTTGGCCACGTGGTCATTGCAGGTTGTAAATATTCTTGATGAGATGGGTTTTCGGGTTCCATCTGAAGGATCCAAATGTGATGATAACCAGATGTGTTAGGGCACAGAATTCCAGAGGATGGGGGATACTCGGGAGAAATCTTGGAGGCGGTTGGGTGAGGAGCGAATAAGCGTGGAGGAGAGTAGGAGGTCTTGGGAGGATCGGAGATTACTTGGGGGAAGATACTGTGAGATTATTTGGAAATATACGGAGTAGAAAGGTTACTGATGGCTTTGTAGGTTGTTCACTACTGAACATCACCAACTTAAAAGCATTTCTGTGCACAATAAAATGAGAAAAATTCACTTTGATGGATTTGTAAAGGCTGCTGATTGGCTGCAGCGGTGACGTTACATTGTCTATGTAACACAGCCAAGAAGTGACATGGGTTTTTTATTTTGTTCTGGACCGTATCAGAAGGGGTTTCCAGTGCTTACAAAAACCCACCCATGAAGTTTTTTTCACTAAATCTGTGTATATGTGTACAGTGGGTACGGAGAGTATTCAGACCCTTTACATTTTTACTCTTTGTTTCATTGCAGCCATTTGGTAAATTCCAAAAAGTTCATTTTTTTCTCATTAATGTACACTGCACCCCATCTTGACTGAAAAACAGAAATGTAGAAATATTTGGCTGTAATGAAACAAAGAGTGAAAAATTTAAAGGGGTCTGAATACTTTCCGTACCCACTGTGTATAGTGTATTGTGTTATAATATACTCCCCTAACGCTGTCTTCTCCGTTATCCAGTTGCGGTTCCACTCTTCAGATTCTATAGATCCCATTGCCCTCTGTGTGACCCAGAAGTGGCTTTATAATCTAATATAACAATAAGTCTATGGAGCGTCAGAACAAGACTCCATAGACTTACATTGTAAGGCCGGTTTCACACGTCAGTGCCTCCGGTACGTGTCTTGACAGTTTTCTCATGTACCGGAGACACTGACACACGTAGACCCATTCAAATGAATGGGTCTATGCACATGTCAGCGTGTTTTGACGGACCGTGTGTCTGTGTGCAAAACACGCAGAAATTGTCCTCCGTGTGCACGGACGGCCGCCGGGGAAGCAGCGCTACTCTAAGCGCTGTTCCCCTGCGTGTGGTGCTGAACGCGGATTTCATCCATTGTCCCCTGGTTTGCCGGCAGCAGTGCGAGCAGGAGACAATGAATGAATGTTAAACCCGACGTGGGGCCCCCCCTAGTTTATTAACCAACCAGACAAAACTCACAGGTGCCGGCTGCTATTCTCAGGCTGGTAAGGGGCCATGGATATGGGCCCCCCCAGCTTAAAAACAGCAGCCCGCAGCTGCCCAGAAAAGGCGCATGTATTACATGCAGTTCAAGCTCTGTCACAGTGACCTCATCACTTGCATTCTCCCACAGTGTTCTGAGGTTACAGGAGTTCATGCGAGCGAGCACAGACTCAGTGACGTCAGCGTTAGTTACTGAGCCTGTGCCCGCTGCATTTCATTCATTCATTCTCCCCTGATCGCCGGTCGAGCAGGGGAGAAGGGATGACAGCCGGTTTCAGCACCACACACAGGGGAACAGCGCTTACTGTAGCGCTGCTTCCCCGGCGGCCGTCCTTATGGTCCTGATGCGGCACATGGATGCCACACGTGTGCCGCACCTAGTACACAGACGGACACTGATATCTCTGGTACCGTGTTTACCCGTACCGGGAATATCAGGACGTGTGAAACCGGCCTAAAAGAGATTTCCAGCTCACGTAGAGAGCACAGGGTGACCTGGAGAGTCTGCAGATTCATTATGTGAAAATCATACAATATGATTATTCTGAATTTTATTTTTAGATTCTGTCTCTTACAGGTGAAGTGTACCTACAATAAAAATTACAGACCTCTCCATTCTTTGTAGGTGGGAGAACTTGCAAAAATCGGCAGTGTATCAAACACTTATTTTTCCAACTGTAAGGCAAAATTGGACTTAATTTCACGCAAGACTCCTAAAATATTTTTTTGTGTTCTTCCAATACACATAAAGGAAATACACATGTGTATAACAAAACATCTGTAATTGCAATCATTTTCTGCAAGAAATACTTCATTTTCTGGAGCAATTTCATGGGTGCCAACACTTTTGGCCCTGACTGTATCTGAAGGCTGACTGCGTTATTGGATTTGGACCTGACAGATCCCCTTTAATTCCTCTGTAAATTTACACAGTGATCACCGGGCATTACTGTGCCTCTATTCTGTGGAGTGTTTCTCACATTTTGATACTGTCTGATCAGTTCTGAAATAGAGAAAAGCTCTGTCCACAGCAGGAAATGTCACACTAATCGTTAATTTATTCATACATTTCTACTAGAAATAACAGAGGAAATCCAACAAAGTCTGCCCAAGATTTTCATATTTGATAGCAGTAGTTACTATAAGGGTAGGAGCACATGACCATTCTCTCTCCATCCGAGAAAAACGGTGCAGTTTTTCTGATTAGGGCTCACTCACACAAGCGAATAACATGGCCGAGTGCTACGATGTTTTATAGGATAGCACTCAGCCCAGTGTAATGCTGTAATGGGGCAGTGTTGATCTATGGGTGCGCCTGAAACATTGGACTGCACTTGGATGTCATCCGAATGCAGTCCGATTACTGCGGACACAGAGAAGGGGGAGCAGATGGGGAAATTAAGTGCTCCGTCTTCTCCACACCTGTTACTTGCCAGAGGTGAGTTTGAACAAGCATCACATTGTTGGACCAAAGTTGTTTGCCCACAATTTTGGAAAAGTGCCAACAATTTTGTCCAGCCCATTTTTGGGAGTTTTTGTGTAAAATCATGTCCAATTTAAGAGGCCAGGTTTTTTTTTAAATACTTTGTTGAAAATGTTTTTTTTTTTTTTCAATACTTGCAAACTTTGCTGATGATCCACAGGGAATCCACAGTAAAAATCTAGAACAGTTATGGTTTGATGCAGATTATGACTTCCCGCTTGAACTCACTGGGGAAAATCTGCAACTAATCCATAATAATAATGAAATTCACTACTATTGTATTGTTCTGCAGATTTTCCACAAGCATTTCCATAACTTGTTAACAATAAACATAAAAAATGCAGTAGATCAGCTCATCCATTGGCTGCACAGCAGTTAACTTGCACTTGATATCAGCAGAAAAAAAGAAGGTGTAATCTGCCAGCATCCAGAAAAGACCCAATAAAGAGAATCTGTCACCAGGTTTTTTGCTACTTCATCTAAGAGCAGCATAATGTAGAGACAGAGACCCTGATTCCAGCAATGTGTCACTTACTGGGCTGCTTGCTGCAGTTTTGACATAATCACAATTTTCTTGGCTGCAGATCTAGCAGTTCTTTGAATGCTGAGCTCTGTATAACCCAGCCCATACCACTAATTGGCAGCTTTCTGTGTACACTGTGCATAGGCAGAAAGCTGATAATCAGTGGTGGTGGGCAGGGTTATACAGAGCACATGAATATGGAGGACTACATGGCAGTAGGTTGCCCAGTCTTCTAGTGATAATCATCAGCTGATAAAACATTGATTTTATCAAAACCACAATAAGCATCGCAGTAAGTGACACATCACTGGAATCGGGGTCTCTGCCCCTACATTATGCTGCACCCAGAATAGATGGCAAAAACCTGGGGACATATTCCCTTTAAAAAAAAAATCAACTTTATTGTTGTTCAATTAAAACATCCAGACGGCTTCAGAAACAATCCCAAAAGAAATAGATTCGCCGGTGACGCATTTCAGGCCAATTGTGGTTCTTAGACGTAGCACGAGTTAACAGTGTGACTCCATCTCTGCTTATCCTGTCTGTAACTTTTCTTCTCCAAGGAAAGAACATTAACAATTGGATCCTGACGCGTCGCATACTCTTGGTTGACTCGCTGAGTGGGAGAGAAAACACACTGAGCAGTGTGCCCCATGTCCTCCGAATCGCCAGCAAAATCACAATCAGGTAAAGGAATACCATGTACCAGTAACCTGCTCACAATGAAAATTCCTGTCCGGAGAATGACGCGGATGGAAGCATTAGAGATGATTAGGCCGTGTATCTTACTACTGTCCTATACTCACGACTCAAGGAAATAAGAAACTTATCTGCGATATCTGCCAAGAAGACCGTGTGCTTAAAGCTGTCTATAGACTTCAGATCAAACTAGACTGAACGCGCCTTTTACTAGCAGAATCGTCCATTAGTCTAATGTATATGGCTTCATGATGCCAGATATTGTGGAGAAAAAAAGGATTGGGCATGTTGGATTTCAGCATGCTCAGTCCTTTGCTTTATAGTAGATAAACTGCTGACAGATGAGTATGCAGCCGGGTACTCCTGATTGCTCTGCCCAATCATAGAGGAAACTGTACAGTTACGGCTGCACAGTCCTCTGTATGCCTCCCTGCATTCATGTATTGGATCAATATTCCGCTTCTTGTTATATGCAGGAGAACTGAGAGATAAGTGACTCGACTAGTCCACAGTATCGCTGCCTCCCAATCCAGGATCCTAAAGCAACACATTTGGTTTCTGAAGAAGCGTATCATCACCAGGGATTTTTACGTTAGCCCTTTTACTGCCCTAGACCACCAGGGCCCACAAGGGATATTGAGATTCAACCGGTGGTGAAATATGTGTGTGTGTGTATATATATATATATATATATATATATATATATATATATATATATATATATATATATATATACACGTGTGTGTGCAGTGGACTATGTATAGATTTATTGTGTCACCGGCAATAATGTAACATCTGTCTTGAAAGCTGCATGCCGCACCCAGGTGTTAATATGTATTTTCCTGGGAGGAGTAGACTCTGTCCCCAATCTCACCAGGGGGTCCTGCTGGAAGCCAAGAAGTAAGGTAACATTTGACACCTCCTAGCTCTTGGAAGAGAGAGGTTAATTACGGCCTGATAGTATCTCTGTAAGAACGTTTACACAAAGAATCTCAAGAGAAAAATAATATATTCATTGGAGGTGCGGCCGTGGTCCAATCAAAAACAAGCAGTTATGATGTTAACCTGAGGGGCTGGTCTAGAAACCTGACCTCCCGACCAAAGCTATAAATTAGGGCTGTACAGGTCCTTCTCAAAAAATTAGCATATAGTGTTAAATTTCATTATTTACCATAATGTAATGATTACAATTAAACTTTCATATATTATAGATTCATTATCCACCAACTGAAATTTGTCAGGTCTTTTATTGTTTTAATACTGATGATTTTGGCCTACAACTCCTGATAACCCAAAAAACCTGTCTCAATAAATTAGCATATCAAGAAAAGGTTCTCTAAACGACCTATTACCCTAATCTTCTGAATCAACTAATTAACTCTAAACACATGCAAAAGATACCTGAGGCTTTTAAAAACTCCCTGCCTGGTTCATTACTCAAAACCCCCATCATGGGTAAGACTAGCGACCTGACAGATGTCAAGAAGGCCATCATTGACACCCTCAAGCAAGAGGGTAAGACCCAGAAAGAAATTTCTCAACAAATAGGCTGTTCCCAGAGTGCTGTATCAAGGCACCTCAATGGTAAGTCTGTTGGAAGGAGACAATGTGGCAGAAAACGCTGTACAACGAGAAGAGGTGACCGGACCCTGAGGAAGATTGTGGAGAAGGACCGATTCCAGACCTTGGGGAACCTGAGGAAGCAGTGGACTGAGTCTGGTGTGGAAACATCCAGAGCCACCGTGCACAGGCGTGTGCAGGAAATGGGCTACAGGTGCCGCATTCCCCAGGTAAAGCCACTTTTGAACCATAAACAGCGGCAGAAGCGCCTGACCTGGGCTACAGAGAAGCAGCACTGGACTGTTGCTAAGTGGTCCCAAGTACTTTTTTCTGATGAAAGCAAATTTTGCATGTCATTCGGAAATCAAGGTGCCAGAGTCTGGAGGAAGACTGGGGAGAAGGAAATGCCAAAATGCCTGAAGTCCAGTGTCAAGTACCCAGTCAGTGATGGTGTGGGGTGCCATGTCAGCTGCTGGTGTTGGTCCACTGTGTTTCATCAAGGGCAGGGTCAATGCAGCTAGCTATCAGGAGATTTTGGAGCACTTCATGCTTCCTGGCACCTGCTCACAGTGCCAAAACCACTGGTAAATGGTTTACTGACCATGGTATTACTGTGCTCAATTGGCCTGCCAACTCTCCTGACCTGAACCCCATAGAGAATCTGTGGGATATTGTGAAGAGAAAGTTGAGAGACGCAAGACCCAACACTCTGGATGAGCTTAAGGCCGCTATTGAAGCATCCTGGGCCTCCATAACATCTCAGCAGTGTCACAGGCTGATTGCCTCCATGCCACGCCGCATTGAAGCAGTCATTTCTGCCAAAGGATTCCCGACCAAGTATTGAGTGCATAACTGAACATTATTATTTGATGGGTTTTTTGTTTGTTATTAAAAAACACTTTTATTTGATTGGACGGTTGAAATATGCTAATTTATTGAGACAGGTTTTTTGGGTTATCAGGAGTTGTAGGCCAAAATCATCAGTATTAAAACAATAAAAGACCTGACAAATTTCAGTTGGTGGATAATGAATCTATAATATATGAAAGTTTAATTGTAATCATTACATTATGGTAAATAATGAAATTTAACACTATATGCTAATTTTTTGAGAAGGACCTGTATACAGAGAGACGTGTTCACATGTGAGGGCAGCCTGAGAAGCTGATGTGTTCCACCAACTCCATATTCACCCCCCCTCAGGGAGCAGGAAGCAAACTACCAGTTAGATGTTTTCTGTAAGTTTCTCCTGTTATTTTATACTGTTTTGCATAAGTTGTATGTCTTTTTATTATCATATTTTTATACATTTTCTTACTGTAAGCACTGAACCTTTTGTTATTAAAGTATAAAACTTTAACAAGTTGAACCTTGAATGTTCTAAAAGAATCCATAGCCTAAGGTGTGTGAGCCTTATGAGTGGTAGGCAATATTATTATTATTTCTGGGACTCATCGCCCGTGTATTCGGTGAGTGGTGGCAGCGTGTATGAGCGGGTGTGTGGCCTGGGTCGGTGTGTGATTTATGCTCCCATTACAGCATAGGACAGAGGTTGAATGATGGACTGAGAGTGGGGAGATAGATTAACCCTTGCAGGCACAACCCCAAGTCATGTGACGAATTAGTTACACCACGGAGTAAGGATCCGTGACACAACCCTTCTAGGATTTCTAACACTAGCCCCTTTACTGCTCTAGACCACCAGGAATATTTTCTTTTTGTCGTTTTCATGTTTTGCTCCCATTCTTCCCAGAGCCATAACTTTTTTTCATTTTTCTATCCATATGGTCATGTGAGGGCTTGTTTTTTGTGGGACGAGTTGTACTTTTGAACAACACCATTGGTTTTACCATATTGTGTACTGGAAAACGGGGGATAAAAAATTGCAAGTGCGGTGAAATTGCAAAAAAGTTCAATTTCACAATTGTTTTTTTGTTTTGTTTTTTTTAGTATGTTCACTAAATGCTAAAACTGACCTGCCATTATGATTCTCCAGGTCATTACGAGTTCACAGACACCAAACATGTCTAGGTTATTTATTACCTAAGTGTTGAAAAAAAATTCCAAAGTTTGTTTAAAAAATAAAAGACACGCGCCATTTTCTGATACCCATAGCGTGTCCATTTTTTGTGATCTCGGGTTGGGTGAGGGCTTAATTTTTGCACGCCGAGCTGACATTTTTAACGATACAATTTGAACTTATGGGTTTTTTTATATTTATAAAAAAAACTCTTTTTTTTTTTACTTTTGGCATGCTTCAATAGTCTCCATGGGAGACTAGAAGCTACCATAACCCATGATGATGGGTGGCGATGATCAGATCTCCTGTATGTAGCAGAATTGCTGACTTGCCGAGCGCCGACCTCCCCTGCCCAGGAGATGTGATATGATCAGACCATGTTCCTGCACGGTCAGACACAGCCGCTACACATTTATAAGATTATCTCAGCACAGGAACATTTTTTAAACACTTCCAATTGTGGAAATTATTATTATTCCAAGCAGTAGCGTAACTACAAAGTTATGGGCCCGGGTGCGAACTTTCAAATGCCCCCCCACCAAAATATTTTCCACCCAAATCCACATCCTGCCCATGATCCTACCCCATCTGCCTCCACATTCTGCCCCATCTGCCTCCACATTCTGCCCCATCTGCCTCCACATTCTGCCCCATCTGACTCCACATCTCACCGGAATGGAATTGGAAATCTGCTGCTGGCTGATGCCAGAGAACATGAGCTGCACACAACCAGGACAGAGCTGCTGCTGAGAGCTGAAAGACTTGTGGTGATGTCCTCGTCATGTGATCAGGAGGCGGAGCTGATAAATGATGAAGGACCTGTGATAATGATGACGTCACCACAGGTCCTTCAGCTCTTGCTTTCTAACAGTTCAGGTGTCGGCTGCTGAGCTGATGTGTGCGCCCGGCAGGTCAGGTGGAGGGCAGGTCTGTATGTTGCCTGCATGGCAACAGATTTTACCTTTTTGCTGGTGTCGGCGTGCCTCTGACCTGCCGGGCCCCTGCTGCGACCGTGGTAGTTATGCCCCTGATTCCAAGATGCATTGATTAAAATGTTGATTGAAATTAACTTTGTTTGTGGGGAAAACCCCTTTAATTTTCCCTGTGCTAGATGTGGATGCAGTTTAATACTATGGGGGGTATGCATAGCTAATTGTGTCAGCAACTTGCACCAGCTAATAGGTGTTGTCATCTCACACTAGACTGTCTAAAGGACATTATAATTATAAGCCACTGTAATAAATTTGGCCCATAATAACAGGGATTGTCAGGTGGAAACAAGTCACCACGTATCCGATGAGATCTGCACCGATTGTTGGAACAGGGAGTTTTATCTTAGGGGCAGTTTTATCCCTGTTACAAAATGGCGCATCAGATCAGAAGCCCAATCGCCGCGCCATTAATGTTTTTATAGGGCCGTTGAATCAAACGAATGCAGCTCTTGATAGCCCATTTGGGAATGAATGGAGAAACAAATGGCTTATTTTGTGCTGCCATGGAGAAAAAATGAAGGATGCCAATCCAATTTCAGGTGGTTTTATTTGTCGGGGATGAAAGGGCCCCTTTCTACCAAACAGTACAGATTCCAGCAATCGGACCCCCACCAGTCAGCAAGTTATATCCTATCTAGTGGATAGATGGTAACTTGTTTTCACCGGTCAGCCCCTTTAAGACTGCAATGCAATGTTGTCCTGATTATCTCGCCACTTGAGAACGAATTATTAATCTGCTGTACGTTATGATTTATTACATGTGATTCTGGTCTGCCCAGCTAAGATGGAACAGTATCTACGTCTCTAGCTAAAATGATGATAAAGGCAAAATATGTATTTTAAACTGTCCATAACACTGATTTTACATATATTAAACTAAATCTATCATCCTTAGTATCAGCCTTGTACCGGAAGCTCACAGAGGAACAATCTACCCTCCGCTGATGATTGTTGAATACACAGATGTACCAGTGCAGAACCCAGAGAACCAGATTGTGCAGGTACAGTCCGCATTGAAAAAAGCACTCCTCAATCAAAATGTTTATCCTCTTAATATATTACAATAATCATATTATACAGCACTGTGCACTGACAATTGCTCATTTTGCCTTTCTACCCAGCTAATTCTTCTCTTTTTTCTGCTCTATGTAGAAACAGGAAGTCACTTCTCGCTGTGTGAGTCATCTCCCACTTCAATTCCTGACCCAGCTGCTTCGCACCTCCCCCTGCCAGGGACTTTTGCAGTGATGACTCACGCAGGGAAAATTGACCTCCTGTTTCTACATTGGGCTTAGAAGGATTCAACTAGTCAGTTATTAATCACATGGTGCCATAGATCGAATGGAAAAGAGAATATGTCAAATTCCTATATTTCCTTACAGAAAATGAGTTAGGCTTTGTAAATCTCAAGATGCATGAGTGTTTATAGGACACATCATATTCTGTATGGATCACGTAAAAAAATGAAAACCACGACCCCAATATGACCAGAGCTTGATGAGACCCAATCTGTGAGTCCCCAGCTTTTGTCTTTGTAGAGCACCCGTCGTACCTTGACGGCTGACACGTTGAGGGTTGTAGTTCTACAAGTTATGAGGATCATGCCATTTACAGGATGCTTTTCTTGTTCCAGGTTTCTTTTTCAGTACAGTATGAAATGAACCAGTCAGACTCCCTCATCCAGGCAGATGTAAGTGATCAGTTTTTAGATTTCTCTGGTGTCTTTCACCCATTTTGACGCATGTTATAATTGGCCGTAATTTCACAGGTGGCGTTGGGGGTGCTGGGTGGTCTGGCTGTATTGTGGTCCCTTCTGAAAACTGCAGCCTGGAAAAGGCGAATCAGTAGTCAAGTAATTGACCTGCAGGTAATAAGTGCAAAATAATAAGTTTGGTTTCATAATCTGGAATTTCATACACTTCATACACTTGTGGTTACTGTATATAGTAGCAAAGATTTAGACACTTCGTCTATTCCGACCAATAGTTGTAATCAAAATGAATCAATGTCCATTGAAAATTAGATTTATTAGCAAAATGTACAAACGTTCTGCTTTTTGCAATTATCCATAAGAGATTCCTGAGGAGTCTTTACCTCCAGTTCTTGGATTATTTCCGCTGCAGCCGCCTTCTTCAAATCCCACCAAACATTTTCTTTGGGGTTGAAGTCAAGCGACTTAAGAAAAATTATTGTTAAAAAAAAAAAACGCTAAAAATGCAATAAAAACACAATGTAATTTAACTAATTGATGCAAAAATGATACAAAAAAACCTGCAATATCAAAAACTCACAAAATACTGATCACGGGTACATGGCCTAGGCCAGATTAAGCAAAGGATTTGCCCAAGTATTCTGGTGTAGAAAGCTTTTAAAAATCACAAAATTTTGACACAACTGGAGGCTGCGCTAAAATTTTGCACTAAAATTTTGCAACTTTTGCCCTTCTCATGCCATTTTTCCCCACCTTCGATAAAATGGGCAGAGCTGGGGCGGCGTTCGCTATACTACAAATTTTACACATCAGGGACTAGAGTAAGCTTTGTGGCGAGGCATACACGGAGGTGCATGTCACTTCATGCCTCATCTGATTCATTAAGAGGTGTGATACTCTTAATGAATCAGGAGCTTTGCACCCCACCATGCCCCCTCATGAAGACCTGCATGACGTTTGTCAGTCTTGATGGATCTGGGCCTTTGACTATACACTGACTTTTTTCTTGAGTGACGACTGTTGTCCAAAAGCCAAACATTGAGCTATCGACCCATTTTATACATGTGTGTTTTAATTCTTTCTCTGTCCTTTTCGATTCCTAGACTGCGACTCAGTTTCTAATTTTTTATGCTGGAGTTCTGGCCGATGTGTTCTTCGCTGTGACTGTGGGGACTGGACTTTACTGGCTGCTGTTGTTCAAAGTAGGTATTCATCTTTTATTTTGGTTTTCGGGCTCGTTCAGACTTTGGTTTTTCTTGGGGGTCGGCTCAAAATCGGCAGTGCAAGTCTGTGTGTCGGTAATAAAATCGGCCTGCGCTCTGAAGCCCTCACACAGCTCCATCGACAGAAAAATAAAACCAATAGGGGGTCTCAGAAAATTGTAACAGAGCCACCCATCCGCCTAATTTTTATTTTTACAAACTTTTACATTTTTTTTATCCCCACTTAAATAAAAAAAATCTATGCACGTTTTATTTCGGTCGTAGTGACCTAGATAATCATGTATTCGGGTCAGAATGAACAAAGAGCCCACAAAATAATGGCAGAATTACATCAATTTTCACCATTTTATCCCTCTTCTAATTTGTTTCCCATTTTCCAGTACATTTATGTAAAATTAAAATGGCATCATTCAAAACTACAAGTTGTCCTGTAGACAGCAAGCCCTTATGCGGCTACATCGACAGAAAAATAAAAAAAGTTATGGTTTTAGAAGAAGGAGAAGAAAAAAACGAAAGTGAAAAAGGAAAAATCTCTCTGTCCTTTAGAGGTTGAAGAGAGCTGTAAGAAGACAGAATGAGCTTTACTTAACCTCTCTGGGTCCAACTCTGGTCCTGGGTGATGTGTTTGGCTGCAGCAGTGATGTGATGAGAGTGCTGCAGACAATCACTGAGCTTAGTCTACAACATCAGCGATTGGCTGCAGCGCTGTCGACGTTTTGTCACACTGCTGCAGCCAAATAACAGACATAGGGACAGAGGCAGAGAGTTGGAATCGCAGAGGTTAAGCACAGCTCAGTGTGTTTTCTTACACCTAACGGAGTCTGCATCAGACATTTTTTTGAAAAGGAACGATTCATTTTCCAGGACTTGTTTACTACTTTACAAGCCTCCCAGTTGAGTAGTGGACAACCTCCTAAGATGCTCATACACTTTGCCACGGAAATATCCTGCGCTGCCGGAGAACTGACAAGCCACTGTGGAATGTTGGTTTATTGTCAACGCGTTTCAGAGTCACTTTGACTCCTTCTTCGGGACACCCACAAATGAGAGAAATGTCTTGAAAAAGGAGTCAGAGTGACTCTGAAACGCACTGACAGTAAACCAATATTCCATATGAGTCCAGTGGGCGGTCCTACTAGTGATTGACAGTCTTCCCTGTGTGATTGTGCATGCACAGAAAGCTGTCGATCACTAGTAGCACCGCCCACTGGACTTCTATACATACAGGGAATTTCAATTAATAAGGTACAAGTGATACTGTATCTTTTCCTACAAACCTTTATATTATTCTGCTCAGCTTCTCCTCTTTTTTGAGGTTCACAAAATGGACTGTACGTACAGTGTAAAAGGGTCCCTTTAAATTTACACACTGAGCTTTTGTTCTCAGGCGTGAGCGGCTGCCATAGGAGTCACACAGCAGCTTTCTTCGCTTTATAAAATACACATTTATTTAGTATGAGGGAGAGATGGCAGTCCGGCGACAGCTATCTCATGTATATGAAGCCCCTTATTCTATAGAGACAAGTAGTCCAATGTGCCTACATTATGTGTAGCCTTGGTTATGGCAGGGGCTATGCTGCCTGTCCCTATGCTGAAGGGGCTGTATATTTTATAAAATGCAAACCGAATATAGGAGCAAGATAATTTTCTTTAAACATCTGGGTGACTTCTACTTTCAAGTCCTCATACAGACGTCCGATATTCTCACGTACGAGAAAAACAGACCAATTATTTTGATCAGAGTGTCATCCATTTTTCTTGTAATATTTTCTCCACTTTTTCCTTTCTGACAAATCTGTGAAAATTGAACCGCATGTCATTTGGGTGCAGTCAGATTTTTTTCACTGAGCCATGGGCTTGCATTTACAACTCTCAAATCAAACTTGGACAGGTCTCCAATATTTTCTATGGACTATAAGGTCCACGAAAAATCACAGACATGTGAATGGTCCCATAAACTATCAGAGATACCAGAGCTCGCACTTTAATGAGTGTATAGTCAGTCATGTGTGCAGGATTAAATGCTAATCTCCATTTTCCCACAAATCAAGTTGTAACCTGGTTGTGTGCTCTTCCAGGGCCAGCAGCACGTCTCTGTCTTGTTGCCTCTGCCGGATGATGAAAAAAACTTCATAACCTATGTATCATGTGCATTTACTCTGAAGGTACGTAAGATTTTATACTTGTCATTTTTAGCCAGTTTTTTGCCCATTGGAGATGCTGTAAAATCACGTCTGCAAAGTGGTGAAATAAACCAGATTCCACTTTTTCATAAATTTTTTGGGGGGTTAGGGGTTTGCAAAGGTAAGTGGATATCAGGAGGGTCCCTGCTGGCTCCACCACTGCCCCCGACACTTCTTATGTGCACCATTAAGAATCATCCACATGGCTGTATTTTTTTCTCGTATGCATAAAATGGGTCCATGTTTCAATAGTGTATCTGCTCAGAGTTCTTTATTGTCAGTTTTTACCATCAGAGTTTTATCGTTTTTTCTAAGCTTCTCATATCAAACCGTCCCTGACGAAGAACATCTCACAGATGGCATCCTAGTGCTGTCCGATATTTTGTTTCTCCTACGCCTCATTGGGGGACACAGGACCATGGGTGTTATGCTGCTGCCACTAGGAGGACACTAAGTAGACAGAAAGATTAACTCCTCCTCTGCAGTATACACCCCTTCACTGGATACAATTTCAACCAGTTCTTGCTTAGTGTCTGTAGGAGGCACTTGGGTCTGTTTTCAGACCCCAACTTTCTTATTTTTCTGTAAATTTTTATTTTTTATTTAACGGAGTGAAGGGGGCGACGGATCCTTTTTTATGGGACCCGCTCTCCCCCGAACCAGCAACAGGCGAGCACGGCGAGTATACCTCCCCGTCCCTCTCCTGCGACGTATGGCGCACGGAAAGCTTGCGCCGGGGCAACGGTTCCTATACGGTCCCGATTTAACCCCCCCCTCCCGCCTGCAATAGAGCATTGTGCTCAGAAAAGGCAGCCGGAGTGGAAGATGTGCCGCAAACCCCTCTGATCATCGAGGATGCCTCACTCTCCATCCCCATCCAGGGTGCATGGATTGAGTTCACATGTGAGAACGGGGAGCACCGCGGCTGTAAGTACATTCCCCCCTGCTCCCCCGTGTGCGGCAGTTGTGCGGCAGTTGTGCGGCAGTTATGCGGTCCGGGTCCCTGGGGAGAGGCGCCGCCGGCCGGTGGTCGGCGGTGCTGGGCGGAGGTTCAGAAAGCTCCGTCGCGGCCGCGGCCGCACATCGCCGGCAGGCCCCATAAATTTAGTCCCCGGCTTCTTCAGCCGGAGTAGGCCGCAGTGGATAAATCCCTCCCGCGTCCGTAGCTCCGCCCCCTACTCCGGCGCTTCTCGCCTGGGACGAGAAGCGCCCTCCAAATCTCGGGGGGCCATATATTCCAATATCTCTGCACGGAGCCCACGCTTCTACAGTCTTCAAGCGCTCCACCGCCATATCTCTCCCTGGGGACACAGTCTGGACCGTGGGTAAGCTGCTTCAAGAAGGCTTAACCCCTTCCCAGCGTATACTGCCCGCTCTGTTCCAAAGGCACTATGTCTCAATCCAAGGAGACTAAAAAGGGTAACAAATAGCACACAGTGTTTTTCACTGTATGTGCCACTTGCAATACGGCTCTGCCCCGTGCCCACAGTAGCCCACTGTGTGCGGCTTGTACCTTGCCCTCTGTGCAGCCGCCTCTTGCCGCCGCTGGTACTGTCGCCGATGCCGCAGCTGTCGACCCTGTAGAGCCTAGCCCCCCTGAGTGGGCGGCTTCTCTGTCACGATCTGTGGCTTCCCTAGCCAGGGCAATTGACTCCCTCAGGGGCCCCTCTCCAGGTCGGACCGCGGCGGATTCAGATGACGGTATGGATCCGTCCACCAGCAGGGGGCGTACCCGGTCACTTTCTATTCGGGGATCTAGCAAACGCGTTCACGTTTCATCCCCTGACCATGAGCTAGCGGGCCCTTCAGTGCTTGCAAGCTCTGCTTCCCGGTCCCCTTCCCCTACCTCTGATAACTCTGAATATGAGTCCGACATTTCCTATGTTCAGGACTCCCCCTCCTCCCAAGAGTCTCTCGACTCTCTCATCGAGGCGGTCAACCAGACCCTTAAGGTGACTGAGGATTCCGTATCGGAACCCGAACACGTGGTGTCTTTCAAACGGACTAAACGTGTTCAAAAGGTTTTTGTCACTCACCCTCACTTTAAGGAGATTGTACAAAAACATAGGGATCACCCTGATAAACGTTTCATGGGACAAAAGTCCATTGAGGCAAAATACCCTTTTTCTCGGGAATTAATCAAGGACTGGCTGCAGTCTCCCTCTGTGGATCCTGCTGTGTCACACCTCGCGTCCAAGACCATCCTGTCTCTTTCGGACGGTTCCTCCGTTAAGAACCCCTCCGATCGCCAGATTGAATATCTGGCTCGTTCTGCCTTCGAGGCCACAGGAGCGTCTCTCTTCCCATCCTTCGCCACCTCCTGGGTGGCGAAGGCTATGGTTGCCTGGACCGAGACTCTTTCCTCTACCATCCAAGCCAGTGACTTACATCCAGAAGCCGGCATCCTGGTTAACCAGTTAGCGCAGGCCGGAGACTTCATAGTCAACGCCTCTATGGACGCAGCTAATTGCGCTGCACAGGCAGCCGCCAATGCAATCTCCATCAGGAGAGCCCTGTGGCTCAGGGATTGGCGAGCAGATTCGGCTTCCAAACGTTCTCTAACAGCCCTGCCTTTCCAGGCTGGTCGGTTATTTGGAGAAAAATTGGACCAAATGATCTCGGATGCTACCGGAGGGAAAAGTAAATTTCTCCCCCAGAAAAAACCTACCCGGTCCTTTCGGTACCAGCAGCAACCTCCATTTCGGCCTTTTCGGCCCAATGCCAACTGGTCTTCTACGTCCTCTACCTCTCCGCATCAGGACGAGGTTCGCGCGGTGGCCGAGGCACCCAGGTCTCTTACAGACCTACTCGCAACTGGAGACCCAGGCCTAAACCACCTGGGTCTAAGGGATCCACATCCCATGGATCCTCCGCCCAATGACTCCTTGCAACAGCCGGTGGGCACCAACAAAGTAGGCGGACGCCTGCTCTTGTTCCGCCAAGCCTGGCTCTCAGTCGTCTCCGACGAGTGGGTCAGAGAACTGGTGTCCACCGGATACAAAATAGAATTTTCCTTTCCCCCCCCTACGCGCTTCTTCCAGTCTTGTCCTCAAAGGTCAAAAGCCACTGCGTTTCTCCAGGCAATACGGGCACTGCAAAGGGACGGAGTCATCATTCCGGTCCCCCTAGAACAAAGATTCAAGGGTTTCTATTCGAATCTATTCGTGGTCCCAAAGAAGGACGGATCACTACGTCCGATACTAGACCTAAAGCTACTAAACAGATTCGTAAAAATCCGGCACTTCAGGATGGAGTCCCTCCGTTCTGTAGTCGCGTCTATGGAGACAGGAGAATTCCTGGCATCCATAGACATCAAGGATGCCTACCTGCACATACCAATCTTTCCTCCGCATCAGCAGTTCCTTCGCTTCGCTTTTCGCGGGGAGCACTTCCAATTTGTGGCCTTGCCCTTCGGTCTCGCCACCGCTCCCAGAGTCTTCACGAAGGTCACGGCGGCTGCCATGGCCATTCTTCATTCCAGGGGAGTGGTGGTAATTCCGTACCTGGACGACCTACTGATAAAGGGTCCTTCCTACCCAGCGTGCGAAGAGTCCGTCGTTCTCACGGTGGATACTCTTACTCGCCTGGGATGGAAGATAAACTTCGAAAAGTCTTCTCCAATTCCGGCTCAACAGATCTCTTTTCTGGGGATGATACTAGACACTTCCCGCGGTCTGGTCATACTCCCTCAAGACAAGGCTTTGGCCTTGCGGCAGGGAGCTCAGAGTCTTTCCCGTCCAGTCTCCCACTCCATTCGTACCAGCATGCGAGTTCTCGGGCAGATGGTAGCTGCCATGGAAGCGGTCCCATTTGCGCAGTTTCACCTCCGTCCCCTGCAGCATGCGCTACTGTCGGCTTGGGACGGCAACCCGTCCTCCCTCGACCGCTGATTCATCCTGCCCCCACGGGTCAGGAAAACCCTCAGGTGGTGGACGCTGAAGTCCTCTCTAACCCAGGGAAGGTCCTTTCTCCCAGTACGGTGGCTGGTGGTGACCACCGATGCCAGTCTCCTAGGATGGGGAGCGGTCTTCAACCATCTCACAGCCCAGGGGCGGTGGTCCATTCAAGAATCTCGCCTTGCCATCAATATCCTCGAGATTCGAGCTATCCGGCTAGCTTTGTTCCAGTTTCACCGCTTTCTGGCAGGTCACCCAGTCAGAATCCAGTCCGACAACGCCACGGCCGTGGCATACATCAACCGTCAGGGCGGAACCCGCAGCAGGACGGCCATGCTCGAGGTGTCTCACATCCTTCATTGGGCGGAGTCAAACCAGTCGCCCATCTCGGCGATCCACATTCCAGGTGTGGAGAATTGGGCGGCGGACTTCCTCAGCCGCCAGGGCCTCGCCGCCGGAGAGTGGTCCCTTCACCCGGAGGTCTTCCAGCAGATTTGCCATCGCTGGGGGACCCCGGATGTGGATCTCATGGCTTCCAGGATGAACAACAAGGTTCCTCAGTTCTTTGCTCGGTCCCTCGACCCACGGGCCCTCGGAGTAGACGCCCTGGTCTTGCCTTGGCGCCAATTCCGCCTCCCGTACATTTTTCCTCCTCTTCCCCTGCTACCGAGGGTCATCAAAAAGATCAGGGCAGAGGGGGTGCCAGTGATTCTCGTCGCGCCAGACTGGCCGCGTCGGGCATGGTACGCCGAACTGGTTCAGCTGGTAGCCGATGTCCCCTGGCGTCTTCCAGATCGCGTGGATCTTCTTTCACAGGGCCCGATTTACCACCAGAACTCAGGGGCCCTGTCTTTGACGGCTTGGCCGTTGAGTCCTGGATCCTAGGCCAAGCGGGTTTCACTCCCGAGGTGTCCTCCACCATGATCAGAGCCAGGAAACCTGTTTCCATGCGCAGTTACCACCGTACCTGGCGAATTTTTTTCTCATGGTGTGATGCTCAGGGACGATCTCCTCTAGTATTCTCTATTCCTTCCATACTAGAGTTTCTTCAGTCTGGACTAGAGTCGGGACTTGCCCTTAGCTCCCTAAAGGGTCAGATTTCGGCTTTGTCAGTCTTTTTCCAGAGGAAGATTGCCAATAGGTTGCCGGTGAAAACTAATTTCCAGGGAGTTTCCCGTGTGGCGCCTCCCTACAAATCGCCCTTGGATCCGTGGGATCTTAATTTGGTTCTCGGAGCTCTTCAGGAGACTCCCTTTGAACCGCTACAGGACGTTTCCTTGACCTTCCTTTCCTGGAAGGTAGTTTTCCTTGTAGCCATTACGTCCATCAGAAGGGTTTCGGAGTTGGCTGCACTCTCCTGCCGCCCTCCCTTTCTAATTTTTCATCCGGACAAGGCGGTATTGAGGACCTCTCCCACCTTTTTGCCCAAGGTTGTCTCTTCTTTCCACCTCAATGAGGAGATTGTTCTGCCTTCGTTCTGCCCGGCACCATCCCATCGTATCGAAAAGGCTCTCCACACTCTTGATGTGGTGAGGGCTCTTCGTCGGTACGTCTCGAGGACGGCTCCCTTCCGCACGTCGGACGTCCTGTTCGTACTTCCAGAGGGGCCCAGGAAGGGTTCCCCCGCTTCAAAGGCCACTCTGGCTAAATGGATTCGATCAGCCATTCAAGAATCCTATCGTGTCAAAGGGGTTCCTATCCCAGAGGGGATCAAGGCCCATTCTACTCGGTCGGTGGGCGCCTCGTGGGCCATTCGGCACCAGGCGTCAGCACAGCAGGTCTACAAGGCTGCGACGTGGTCCAGTTTGCACACTTTTACCAAGCATTACCACATCCATTCTATCTCTTCCGCAGACGCCGCCCTTGGCAGGCGCATTCTGCAAGCGGCAGTTCCTTAAGCCGTAGGCCAGTGGTACATGGGGTATTAGCATATTGCTCCCCACCCAGGGACTGCTTTTGTACATCCCATGGTCCTGTGTCCCCCAATGAGGCGTAGGAGAAAAAGAGATTTTTGTATACTCACCGTAAAATCTTTTTCTCCGAGACACTCATTGGGGGACACAGCACCCACCCTGTTAGCCTGTTCTTTTGGCTTGTTGTTTACTTCTTAGTTTTGACATAGTCTGTCTTTGTTCATGCTCCTACTGCTTTACTACCGAACTGGTTGAAATTGTATCCAGTGAAGGGGTGTATACTGCAGAGGAGGAGTTAATCTTTCTGTCTACTTAGTGTCCTCCTAGTGGTAGCAGCATAACACCCATGGTCCTGTGTCCCCCAATGAGTGTCTCGGAGAAAAAGATTTTACGGTGAGTATACAAAAATCTCTTTTCCTTCCATTGCAACAACGTCTCAACGAGAGCGGTGTCTGCATTAGAGAATCATGGAAGATATTATTATATTTTTTCCCCATAGGTACAAGACAACATCGTGCATCGTTAATGTAAATCCTTTTAGAGACAGGCATAATGAATAGTGAATAGTGTAACCGTGCTTGAGACCTCCTAGTCCTGATCGGTGGGAATACCCCCAATAATGTCTCAGTCGACTCTTCTCCAACATTGAGGACAAGCTCAATAAAAAGCTTATGAAGCTATTTTCAATATGACTATAACCTTCTGCCCCTTCATTTTAGAAATTGGTGGTGATCTTTTGATTACTATTAGTGATGAGCGAGTATACTCGTTACTCGGGTTTTCCAGAGCACGCTCGGGTGGTCTCCGAGTATTTGTTAGTGCTCGGAGATTTATTTTTTGTTGACGCAGCTGCATGATTTACAGCTACTAGCCAGCATAAGTACATGTGGGGGTTCCCTAGCAACCAGGCAACCCCCACATGTACTCAGGCTGGCTAGCAGCCGTAAATCATGCAGCTGCGCGACAAAAACTAAATCTCCGAGCACTAACAAATAGTCGGAGGTCACCCGAGCATGCTCTGGAAAACCCGAGTAACGAGTATACTCGCTCATCACTAATTACTATGGGTCTGACCTCCGTTAAACCAGAATGATGGAGGTGCTGCAATGCTCCTCTTCATTATCTAGACAGGGTCGGTTGCTTTCTCATACATGACTGTGCCTGGTACTGCGGCTCTTCTCATTCATTAAGTATGATGAGCGCAGTACCAGGCACCGCCGCTCATCTGCTGCACCAATACAACAATGAAGATAATGCCTCTGTCCAGCCGCACATCAGATCTGGCAACATTCACTTTGCTTGTCACTTAGGTGCCTAGATTCCTTTGTTGCCATGTCACCATGCACTTCTTTTGTTCAGGGTCTACAGTTCCTACACACTCTGGTCTCACAGCTTTCCATCCAGATTTTCTTCATTGACTGGGAGCGGCCAAAGACGAAACCATTAAAATCTGAGGGTAAGTACCAGAGACTTTCGAGAGATCAAAATTATGTTTCTTCTGTAATAAACAAAATATCTGAAACAGCTGCTAGGGGAGTCTGGTAGCGGTTCCCTCATAGGGAACACAGGAGCGATTTGCAGAGTATTCTGTGGATGGAGGAGTCGGGAGAGATGGTGTCGGCGGAATATTTGTCATGTCTCATGTATGAGGGCTTCAGACTTGAATATGGCAGTTGTGTGCATGCTTGACAGCTTGTACATGCAGATGCAGGACCCTTTTCCTCTGTTCTTTTGATTTTTGGTGGTTCAGTAAGTTATTTCCTATCCCATGGTCCTGCTCGGCACTTATTCTCATTGAGTTCATTTTTGACACATGGTAAGGCTTTAATACCAGAGCTTAGGACCATCCTGACAGATTACACCTTGTCACTGATGGGATGCTTTTTACACTTTTTTTTAATTTTTTTTTTATCTAAATCGGTGTTTACTATGTACCCTATGTTATTTATATGCACTATTGCTTTTTACTTATTTATAGCAGAGTATATGTTCGTTTTGTTTCTATCTTGGGTTTTGTCTGTTTAATGGCCAGTGTGAACATGCTCCTACTCGTTGTATGTATACCAACTTATACTCCAGATCATTTCTTTTAGTTTTGCTTTCCGTAAAAACTTGTAATCGTGGTACAATGTGGAAAGGTTGGTAAATGCTAAGATTTGCTGGATGAAGGACCTGAGTTTTATTTTCCACTGTCTTAGCAGGCGGTGGAAAAAGTAGCCCATTCCCAGTCAGCATCTGGAGGACATATTTCATAGCAAATGAATGGAATGAAATCCAGACTGTGCGCAAGACCAATCCTCTATTTCAAGTTGTTGCTGTCCTCTTCTGTCTTAAGGTATGTGTATATATGATGTGTTCCCCTTATAAACAATCTACAAAAGGGGGACCTGGCCTACACTCCAGCAATGAACATCTGAATAAACAATACTTATAGAATATATTTATACAAAACTATAGCACATATGGAATTACAAAACTACGCACACGTCTCATGGATGCATACTTTTCCTTCCTATTATGACTTTCAGATGTGACCTATAATCCTGAATTGGGTCCTTCCAAACTCAAGTCAGCCTGCCTACCATAAGTTGTATAACATGTTTGCAATCATTTTGTCAATGTTCATCCTTTTGTTCAGATGTTTCCGCATTCTTTGATTAAGCCTGCCTCATCTGATACTGCTGAAGATGATGTTCCTGTTCAGATGTTTCAGCGTCCATTGATTCAGGCTGTCTCATCCAGTTTTCCTGAAGGCGACATTCCTGGTGTTCAGGTGTTTCAGCTTCCCTTGATTCAGCCTCTCTCATCCGTTTCTCCGGAAGATGACGTTCCCAATATTCAGATGTTTCAACATCCCCTGATTCAGCCTTTCTCAATCGATTCTCCTGAAGACAACGTTCCCGGTGTTCAGATGTTTCCGCATCCCTTGATTCAACCTGTCTCATCAGTTTCTCCTGAAGACGACATTCCCGTTGTTCAGATGTTTCTTCTGCTTTTGATTGTCCTGAAGATGAAATTCCCATTGTTCAGATGTTTCCGTTTCCCTTGATTCAGCCTGTCTCATCTAATTTTCCTGAAGACAACATTGACCGTTGTTCAGATGTTTCAGCTGCCTTTGATTCAGCCTGTCTCATCCGTTTCTCCTGAAGATGACTTTCCCGTTGTTCAGATGTTTCAGCTTGTCTCATCCGTTTCCTTTCAACCCAGGATTTTTGTTGTTCACTTGTCTCCGCTGTTTGAGACAGTTTTTCTTTCATAGCTTTTGGATTAACTTGCCCAATAGATGGTGTTTTTTGGGGGCAGCATTTTAAACAAAAGTCCTTAGTATTATGACCCTTAGTAACCACCTCACACTGATCAGAGTTCTAATAGGTGAATCTATATATATAAAGCAGAAAACGTATGACTGCCTCACAGTCAGACTGTTCTAATTGTCCATAGCAACCAATCAGAGCTCAGCTTTCAGATTACCTCAACAGCTTCAATGCTGAAAGCTGCACTCTTGTTGCTATAGGCAACCAGAATAATCTTACTGTGGGGCAGTTTTCATAAATGAGGCCCAGTCCACTTCTGCAGTGGCTATAGGCAATCAGAACGATCTTACTTTTGAAACAATTCTCATAAATGAGGCCCCAGCTACTTCTGCAACAGCCATTACAATAATTGCGGGCGTTAGTGCAACCTATTAGGTTACACCACCTTAGCGACTATATAGTTGCTGACCCTTTTAAAGCAACTATTTGGGCGCTGTCGCTTTAATTCTTCAAGACCCTTTGGTCACAAACTGTGGTTTTGCAATTCAACACACAGATATCCATTTTCTCCTTTATTTCTATAGAGGCTAAATTCAGAGGATAAAATCTTGTGAAAGGGGGATTTCGAGTTTTAATGGTCGCAGTATTTTTAGTCTGCTTTTAAAGATGGGCTGTGCAAAATTTCACTCAAATCAGGTGAAAAATGTGGTTTTGTATTCAACGGGCTAGCACACACAGATTTTCAGCTTTATATATAACTAGCTGAAGAGCCCGGCGTTGCCTGGGCATAGTAAATATCTGTGGTTAGTTATAGCACCTCACTTTTCTTATTTTCCCATCACGCCTCTCATTTTCCCCCTCACATCTTTCATTTTCCCCCTCACATCTCTCATTTTCTCCCTCACACCTCTCATTTTCCCCCTCACTCCTCTTATTTTCCCCCTCACTCCTCTCATTCCCCCCTAACACTTGTCATTTCGACCTCACATCTGTCATTTTTCGATCACTCCACTATTTTCCCTCACTCCTCTCATTTTGCACTCACACCTTTTCATTTTCACCTCACACCTCTCATTTTCACCTCAGTATATACATGTTTGTCATCTCCCTTATATATAGTATACACCTGTATGTCATCTCCTGTATATAGTATATACCTGTATGTCATCTCCCCTGTATATAGTATATACCTGCTGTGTGTCATCTCCCCTGTATATAGTATATACCTGTATGTCATCTCCTCCTATATATAGTATATACCTGTATGTAATCTCCTCCTGTATATAGTATATTCCTGTGTGTCATCTCACCTATATATAGTATATATCTGTGTGTCATCTCCTCCTGTATATAGTATATACCTGTATGTCATCTCCTCCTATACATAGCATATACCTGTATGTCATCTCCTCCTGTATATACTATATACCTGTAGGTAATCTGCTCCTGTATATAGTATATACCTGTGTGTCATCTCCTCCTGTTATATAGTATATACCTGTATGTCATCTCCTCCTGTATGTAGTATGTACCTGTATGTCATCTCCTCCTCTATATAGTATATACCTGTGTGTCATCTCTCCTGTATATAGTATATATCTGTGTGTCATCTCCTCCTGTATATAGTATATACCTGTGTGTCATCTCCCCTGTAAATAGTATATACCTGTGTGTCATCTCCTCCTGTATATAGTATATATCTGTATGTCATCTCCTCCTGTATTAGACCTCGTTCACACGTTATTTGGTCAGTATTTTTACCTCAGTATTTGTAAGCTAAATTGGCAGCCTGATAAATCCCCAGCCAACAGTAAGCCCACCCCCGGCAGTATATATTAGCTCACACATACACATAATAGACTGGTCATGTGACTGACAGCTGCCGGATTCCTATATGGTACATTTGTTGCTCTTGTAGTTTGTCTGCTTATTAATCAGATTTTTATTTTTGAAGGATAATACCAGACTTGTGTGTGTTTTAGGGCGAGTTTCGTGTGTCAAGTTGTGTGTGTTGAGTTGCGTGTGGCGACATGCATGTAGCGACTTTTGTGAGATGAGTTTTGTGTGGCGACATGCGTGTAGCAACTTTTTGTGTGTCGAGTTGCATGTGACAGGTTAGTGTAGCAAGTTGTGTGCAGCAAGTTTTGCGCATGGCGAGTTTTGCGCGTGGCGAGTTTTATGTGTGGTGCCTTTTGAGTATGTGCAAGTTTTGTGTGAGGCAACTTTTGCATGTGTTGCAACTTTTGTGCATGTGGCAATTTTTCCGCGTGTGCAAGTTTTGCGTGTGGCGAGTTTTCCATGAGGTGAGTTTTGCACGTGTGGCGAGTTTTGCATGTGGAGAGTTTTGCACGTGGCGAGTTTTGAGTGGCGACTTTTGTGTTTCGACTTTTATGTGGCAAGGTTGGTGTATGTGTGGTGAAATGTGCGCTGAGGGTGGTATATGTGTTCGAGCACGTGGTAGTGTGTGGCGCATTTTGTGTGTGTGTTCATATCCCCGTGGTGGTGTGGTGATTATCCCATGTCGGGGCCCCACCTTAGCAACTGTACAGTATATACTCTTTGGCGCCATCGCTCTCATTCTTTAAGTCCCCCTTGTTCACATCTGGCAGCTGTTAATTTGCCTCCAACACTTTTCCTTTCATTTTTTCCCCATTATGTAGATAGGGGCAAAATTGTTTGGTGAATTGGAAAGCGCAGGGTTAAAATTTCACCTCACAACATAGCCTATGACGCTTTCGGGGTCCAGACGTGTGACTGTGCAAAATTTTGTGCCTGTAGCTGCGACGCCTCCAACACTTTTCCTTTCACTTTTTCCCCATTATGTAGATAGGGGCAAAATTGTTTGGTGAATTGGAAAGCGCGGGGTTAAAATTTCACCTCACAACATAGCCTGTGACGCTCTCGGGGTCCAGACGTGTGACTGTGCAAAATTTTGTGACTGTAGCTGTGACGGTTCAGATGCCAATCCCGGACATACACACATACACACATTCAGCTTTATATATTAGATGTATATACTGGAGTATAAGTCGACACGAGTATAAGCCAAGGCACCTAATTTTACCACAAAAAAATGGGATAACGTCTGTCTTGGGGACAGATTGCTACATGTTTCCCTTCATTGTGTGATCAAGGCCATTAACTGGCTGAAACTTCTTGCCTGTCGCTATACCACTTATTACAAACATACTCTTACTTGAAGCATAATTCTTCAACCTGTACGTGTGCAGTGTTTTCCATGAACTACTGTCTTGGGACCATCCGTTCCTTTTCACTAGCATCGTCCGACCAATTTCAGTTGAGTGCTAGCCTTTGAATCTTTCATATTTCCCCATACAGTGTCATCTCGTAGCTGAGAAGCAGGAAGTGTCACACTACTGTCCAATAGTGAGACAGCGAAGAACCCTAATTTCAAAAGCCTCAGGGACAGAACTGTTATCAATAAATTTGACAATATTTTTTTTTTAAGTTTTCTTGATTATATATTTTGAAGAAAGTTTTTTTTTAATGTTTTCGTCTCCTACATCATGTTATTCTGGAGGTGAAAGGTCCTCATGAGCATAGAGAACATTACTGTGACCTATACTAGAGAATGATCAGCACGATCAGGGCAAAGTATGTGTATCGTAATAGCTATATACCGTAATCACCTGATGCTTTTCAGATTGTTGGCTTTGAAAACCTTGCATTGCGTGACTCTTCCTCCAGTCTGTCAAGAGACGTCCAGGATTATGTCGCCCCGTGGAGCCTTATTTTGCGATACGGTGTGACTACATCCTTGTGGCTTGCGATTGGTGGTTTACAGGTATGAGCTCCTACTACATGAACTTTTTACCTTATAAAATAAGACATTTATGCCTCATACATTAAACTATTTTGTATTTTCAGATTCTCTTCCACTCTGGAATTTATGAGCGATTTGTGGAAGATAAAATCCGACAGTTTGTAGATTTGTGTTCCATGAGTAATGTAAGTTAGTTGAGTCTAAATATTATACTGCTTTCATGCCTACATCTCCAGTATTCAGTAACTTATCAGAAATTCTGATTCTCCCTTTTTCTGCTTTTCAGTTTAGAAGTATTAAGAATAGAAATGTGTAATTTGCTCATAGGGAACATTTCCATGGATTTTTTAGATTTAGTCTCAGGATATGTTTTAAATATAGGCTCTGCTCACAGCACAGCTATGATTTGCGTTCAATGTATATGCCATACATCACTATAATGTACTTTTTAGAAGAATTATCATGAAAGGTGACTCGGAGTCACTTTTCACAAACAAGCGAGTCATGGAAGTCAAGGAGTCTGAGGTCAAAACCCCGAAGGTTATGTCATAAACAGAGGAGAGGGACAAAGGCATAGTCAGGTCACAGTCCGGGGTCACAATTCCAAGAAGATAGCTGATCAAAACTAAGGGACTAGGCAAACGGATGGTCAAAGGCAAATCCAAGTTCAGTCAGCAAAGATCAGAATATAAGAACTCAGAGCACGGAGTAATCACACACCACTTGAGCTAAGCAACAACTGGCAATGTTCTAATCTCTGCTAGCCAGCTCTACAGCCAAGTAATCATCGAAAACTAGGGACACCAAGAGGAAACCCCAAATGTAAAGCTCTGAACATTGCATAAATAGATTCATTGACAATATAGTAATCCTTTTTCCTCTCTGTGGCACATACTGTATATCTGTCATGGATCGGATATATGGAGACTGATCCACACAGGGCCAATGCCGGCTGTGTTATAAAACCAGCACTGGCATCTAATTGTAGCACTTAAAGGGAATTTATTATTAGAAAATTGCATCTTGCTCAAATCAGTTTTTTGCCTTACATGTATTTAAAAAAAGGTGATGTGTTGTTTTTTGTTCTTTGTTTTATATAACGATCTGTATTAAAAAAAATAATTTTAAATCTTGCAATCTTCACAACAGCCACTGGAGCTTATTTTAGATTCATACTTCTTGTCTTTTACAGGAATAATTTTCATCAGGCTCCTTATCAGGAGAGGCATGATTACAATGACATGTAACACCTGTATACAGCTGATAATCCAGGATCCACCAATCACAATAAGTGATGTCACAGCTGCCCCGCGTCTCCCCATGACAATGACCTTTGCACACGCTCATTAGGTGCTTCACTACAAAACAATGGATCTAAGTCAGTCTATTGCTGCTAATGTACATGTGAATTTCCTAGAAGAACAGGAAGAACGACTCTAGACTAGCTCCGGTGGCCCTTTTGAACATTACAAGATTTCTGCCTTTTTTTTTTAATACAGATCATGTTATGCCAAATTACAAATACAAAAGTGTTAAAAAAAAATCTCACACAGAAACCTGAATTAAATAATGGGTAATTTTCTGTTTACACATTCCCATTGCCCCCTCGCGAATGGAAAAAAAATAATATTCACCTCAGGGACCGCTCCTGCTGCCACGCCACCCACCACACGGTCTTCTTCTTTCCGTCATCAGGCAAGCCACCTATTCACTATAAGCCAGGAATAACAGCCGCGTCAACAACCTTACAGCAGCAGGGCCTGGAAGCAACGACATGTCTTGGAATTGCGGCATGCAATGGCAGAAAGAAGAGGACCGAATGGCAAGCCATGGGGCGGCTGGAGAGTTTTTTTTATTTTTACCAATACCTTATGATGCATAGTGACCTCCAGGGCTTGGGTTCAATTTATTTTTTTTTTGTAATACTCCCCTCTCCATCCGGTCCTTTTGTTTCTATTTTCGGGAGCGCCAAATCCCCGGATGCTTCATTATAGTCCAGGACTACAGTTGCATACGTGCGATTGCATAAGGTTGTGCTAATGGCGTGACCTTATGACGTGCTGTGAGCTCTGGCCTGGATGCGGTATGGAGCCTGGCCTATAGTGTGGTGCCGGAGAAATGACAGCGGAAAGAAAAGGACCAGAGGGAGAACGGAGAGGTCAGTGGTATGATGAGTGTTGGGGGGGTTTTTTGGAACATCTGACGTTTGTAACTAGGGTCGTACGTAATCCGGACATTTGTAAAGCAGGGAGGATAGCCACGGCACTTCTGTGGAAGGGTGCACAAATAGGATCCTATCCCATAGCTAAATTGACAAAAATTCAGCACTCCCAATAGGTGCAATGGTGAGATTTCCAGAATGCTGAGCTCCTAGCACTCTCAACATTGCAATCTGTGTACTGTCCAGGGTCTGTTGCTGACCGAAACGTTTATTACCATTCTGGATTCTTTATAATAAATCTCACCATTGCAGCTATCCACAGTGCCGAATTTTTGTCTTAGTTGTTTGTAAGTCAGGGCCTGATGGTAATCGTTCTGACCAGAAGACTCCTGTTGCCAGGTCATTTTTACAACACAATGAACCCCAATGAAACAAATCACAAAAAAATGGTGGAATTCCAGGGGGCTTTTTTTCACAATTTCACCCCACTGGGATTTTTTCCCCCTTTTTTCAGTTCATTAAATTGTTAAATGAATGATGCCTTTAAAGACCAAGTTTTCCAAGAAAACAAGCCCGCATATGTTTTAAGGTGACGATAAAAATAAAATGATGGCCCTTTAAAGAAGAGGATGAAATGATGAAAATTGACTTGGAGTTTATTTGCTTTTAGTTTAAAGGAAACCTGTCAACAAGATTTAGGCCCCCAAACAGGATGCTTAAAGGTTCACAATTATGATCTTTTGTCTTCTGGCAGATTCAGCAGGACAGGGAAAAATTACTTTGAGCGCTGTATTGAAAAGTTTTGAAAAGTGTCTAGGGAAGAGAACTTGGCCATCTGGAGATGTAATTAGTAATTGCATGTGCCATTATTGTGGCACCTAAAACACACCTGCCACATATGGCATATTAAAGACTGTAGTGTCTAAGCAGGGCCGGCGTTAGGGGCAGGCAGCTGCCTGGGGCCCCCGCTCCTCCAGGGGCCCCCAGCTAGCGTCAAGTCACGCAGCTGCTACGGGGCCCCTGTGAGGCAGGGGGGCCCGCCTGCCGCCAGCGCTGACTCCCCCTCCGCATTGAACTATACCGGCGTCTGCCGGTACAGTTCAAAGCAATGATGGAGGAGAGAGCGTCACCTGACACAGCGGGTGCGCATCATCGCGCACTCGCTGTGTGCAAGGCAGTGCGGCAGTAGCCGCTGACACAGGAGCAGGGAGCAGCGCGGGCTCGGGGAGAGGTAAGGAGCTTGTGTTTTTTTTGTTTTTTTTTTACTGGACTGTGCGGCCATTCTCGGGAGGAGAGAGGCGGGGAGGGAAAGGGGGATGTGGGCTGTGCTGTGTACTACTGTATGGGCTGTGCTGTATACTCCTGTGGGATGTGCTGTATACTACTGTGGGCTGTGCTGTATACTCCTGTGGGCTGTGCTGTATACTACTGTGGGCTGTGCTGTATACTACTGTGGGCTGTGCTGTATACTACTGTGGGCTGTGCTGTATACTCCTGTGGGCTGTGCTGTATACTACTGTGGGCAGTGCTGTATACTCCTGTGGGCTGTGCTGTATACTCCTGTGGGATGTGCTGTATACTACTGTGGGCTGTGCTGTATACTACTGTGGGCAGTGCTGTATACTACTGTGTGGGCTGTGCTATATACTACTGTGTGGGCTGTGCTATATACTAAGTGGCTGTGCTATATACTACTATATGGGCTGTGCTACATACTACTATGTGGGCTGTGCTATATACTATGGGGGTATATTATATTCTATGGGGAGGCTGTGTTATATACTATGTGGCTGTGTTATATATTTGGGGGGTACATTATACATTATATTCTATGGAGGAGGCTGTGTTATATACTATGGGGGCTGCATTATATTCTGTGGGGGGCTTTATTAGATTTTATGAGGGATGATTGCATCATACCCTTTGATGGGGCTACATTATATTCTATGGGGAGGTGGGCTGTATTATATCTTGTTCGGGGCTACATTATATTCTATGGGGGGGGCTGTATTATATTTATATTCCTTGATGGGTGATTGCATCATACTCTATGAGGGGGCTACATTATACTGTATGGGGGGTGCATTATATTCTACTAGACTGTGGCCCGATTCTAACGCATCGGGTATTCTAGAATATGCATGTCCCCGTAGTATATGGACAATGATCATTCCAGAATTCGCGGCAGACTGTGCCCGTCGCTGATTGGTCGAGGCAACCTTTATGACATCATCGTCGCCATGGCAACCATTATGACATCTACGTCGATACTGTGCCCGTCGCTGATTGGTCGAGGCGAATTCGCGGCAGACTGTGCCCGTCGCTGATTGGTCGAGGCAACCTTTATGACATCATCGTCGCCATGCTGTGCCCGTCGCTGATTGGTCGAGGCCTGGCGGCCTCGACCAATCAGAGACGCAGGATTTCCAGGACAGACAGACAGACAGAAAAATCCTTAGACAATTATATATATACTAGATTGTGGCCCGATTCTAACGCATCGGGTATTCTAGAATATGCATGTCCCCGTAGTATATGGACAATGATGATTCCAGAATTCGCGGCAGACTGTGCCCGTCGCTGATTGGTCGAGGCAACCTTTATGACATCATCGTCGCCATGGCAACCATTATGACATCTACGTCGATACTGTGCCCGTCGCTGATTGGTCGAGGCCGCCAGGCCTCGACCAATCAGAGACGCGGGATTTCCATTATGACATCATCGTCGCCATGCTGTGCCTGTCTCTGATTGGTCGAGGCCTGGCGGCCTCGACCAATCAGAGACGCGGGATTTCCAGGACAGACAGACAGAAAGACAGACAGACAGACAGACAGACAGACAGACGGAAAAACCCTTAGACAATTATATATATAGATTGTCTAAGGGTTTTTCCGTCTGTCTGTCTGTCTGTCCTGGAAATCCCGCGTCTCTGATTGGTCGAGGCCTGGCGGCTGTGCCCGTCGCTGATTGGTCGAGGCAACCTTTATGACATCATCGTCGCCATGGCAACCATTATGACATCATCGTCGCCATGCTGTGCCCATCTCTGATTGGTCGAGGCCGCCCGACAAACCGTCGACCACTCCATATAAGGTATGGTCTACAAACCGCCAACCACTCCATATAAGGTATGGTCTACAAACCGCCGACCACTCCATATAAGGTATGGTCTACAAACCGCCGACCACTCCATATAAGGTATGGTCTACAAACCGCCGACCACTCCATATAAGGTATCCTGTTTGTAGACCATACCTTATATGGAGTGATTTCCAGGACAGACAGACAGACAGACAGACAGACAGACAGACAGACAGAAAGACAGACAGACAGACAGACAGACAGACAGACAGACAGACGGAAAAACCCTTAGACAATTATATATATAGATAGATTAAGAACTATAGGGTGCATTATACTGTGGGAAGTGAATTGTACTACATGGATGACTATGGCGGTGCATTATACTATATGGAGCACTGTGAGGAGTGTATTATGCTATATGGAGGACTGAGGAGTATATTTTAATATATGGAGGACTGAGGAGTGTATTATACTATATGGAGGACTATGGGAAGTGTATAATACTATATGGAGGACTATGAGGAGTGTATCATACTATATGGAGGACTATGGGGCACATTATATTATATGGAGGACTATGGGGTATGCATTTTACAATATGAAGGACTGTGGTGCACATTATAATATATGGAGGAGTATGGGGTGTATTATACTAAACAAGCAAAATGCTGCATATTCATTGGGTGATTGGATTGTTTATGCCGGAATAAAAATCCTTGTTCTCAGCAGCACATCGCCGGTGTAAACTGTAGACATGATACTGTATGGTGATCTGTTAGTGATCTATTAGTGATCGTTCTGTCCCCTTCATTCTTTCTCAGAGGGTGGAAAGAGGCCGGGAAACAAGAGTCTAACGACTTCAGTATTGTCGATCACATGTTTAGCGGCCTGAGATCAGCGCATGTAAATACAGCAGAAATGCTTCTGTATGATGTGCAATATGTTAGCATTTGGGGCCCCATTTTAAACTTTGCCTAGGGCCCCACTTTGCCTAAAACCGGCCCTGTGTCTAAGGTACGGTATCTAACATAACAGTTGTGATTCACCATTGTAAATCTGTGAAACATGGACTGCTCTTGCATTGGAAGACTTGGCTTAATCTTCCAATCTGGGCTATCTGCTTCATATATACCTATGAAGAAGTATACTCAGCTCAGGAGACTCGGCGGTCGGGCGAGAACAGACCATGTTTCACAGATGTGTGAATTCGGCTTTATACTAATGTTACTGTTCCACTTGGTCTATATTCAGCTTAACCCCTTCATGACCCAGCCTATTTTGGCCTTAATGACCTTGCCGTTTTTTGCAATTCTGACCAGTGTCCCTTTATGAGGTAATAACTCCGGAACGCTTCAACGGATCCTAGCGATTCTGAGATTGTTTTTTCGTGAAATATTGGGCTTCATGTTAGTGGTAAATTTAGGTCGATAATTTCTGAGTTTATTTGTGAAAAAAACGGAAATTTGGCGAAAATTTTGAAAATTTCGCAATTTTCACATTTTGAATTTTTATTCTGTTAAACCAGAGAGTTATGTGACACAAAATAGTTAATAAATAACATTTCCCACATGTCTACTTTACATCAGCACAATTTTGGAAACAAATTTTTTTTTTGCTAGGAAGTTATAAGGGTTAAAATTTGACCAGTGATTTCTCATTTTTACAACAAAATTTACAAAACCATTTTTTTTAGGGACCACCTCACATTTGAAGTCAGTTTGAGGGTTCTATATGGCTGAAAATACCCAAAAGTGACACCATTCTAAAAACTGCACCCCTCAAGGTGCTCAAAACCACATTCAAGAAGTTTATTAACCCTTCAGGTGTTTCACAGCAGCAGAAGCAACATGGAAGTAAAAAATGAACATTTAACTTTTTAGTCACAAAAATGATCTTTTAGCAACAATTTTTTTATTTTCCCAAGGGTAAATGGAGATACTGGTCCATGGACGTTGTTGTCCAATTTGTCCTGAGTACGCTGATACCTCATATGTGGGGGTAAACCACTGTTTGGGCGCACGGCAGGGCTCGGAAGGGAAGGAGCGCCATTTGACTTTTTGAATGAAAAATTGGCTCCAATCTTTAGCGGACACCATGTCGCGTTTGGAGAGCCCCCGTGTGCCTAAACATTGGAGCTCCCCCACAAGTGACCCCATTTTGGAAACTAGACCCCCCAAGGAACTTATCTAGAAGCATAGTGAGCACTTTAAACCCCCAGGTGCTTCACAAATTGTTCCGTAAAAATGAAAAAGTACTTTTTTTTCACAATGAATTATTTTAGCCTCAATTTTTTCATTTTCACATGGGCAACAGGATAAAATGGATCCTAAAATTTGTTGGACAATTTCTCCTGAGTACACCAATACCTCACATGTGGGGGTAAACCACTGTTTGGGCACATGGTAAGGCTCGGAAGGGAAGGAGCGCCATTTGACTTTTTGAATGAAAAATTATCTCCATCGTTAGCGGACACCATGTCGCGTTTGGAAAGCCCCCGTGTGCCTAAACATTGGAGCTCCTCCACAAGTGACCCCATTTTGGAAACTAGACCCCCCAAGGAACTTATCTAGAGGCATAGTGAGCACTTTAAACCCCCAGGTACTTCACAAATTGATCCGCAAAAATGAAAAAGTACTTTTTTTTCACACAAAATTTCTTTTAGCCTCCATTCTTTCATTTTCACATGGGCAACAGGATAAAATGGATCCTAAAATTTGTTGGGCAATTTCTCCTGAGTACGCCGATACCTCATATGTGGGGGTAAACCACTGTTTGGGTGCACGGCAAGGCTCGGAAGGGGAGGCGTGCCATTTGACTTTTTGAATGGAAAATTAGCTCCAATCGTTAGCGGACACCATGTCGCGTTTGGAGAGCCCCTGTGTGCCTAAACATTGGAGCTCCCCTACAAGTGACCCCATTTTGGAAACTAGACCCCCCAAGGAACTTATCTAGATGCATAGTGAGCACTTATAACCCCCAGGTGCTTCACAGAAGTTTATAACGCAGAGCCGTGAAAATAAAAAATAATTTTTCTTTCCTCAAAAATGATTTTTAGCCCAGAATTTTTTATTTTCCCAAGGGTAATAGGAGAAATTGGACCCCAAATGTTGTTGTCCAGTTTGTCCTGAGTACGATGATACCCCATATGTGGGGGTAAACCACTGTTTGGGCGCACGGCAGGGCTCGGAAGGGAAGGCACGCCATTTGGCTTTTTGAATGGAAAATTAGCTCCAATCATTAGCGGACACCATGTCGCGTTTGGAGAGCCCCTGTGTGCCTAAACATTGGAGCTCCCGCACAAGTGACCCCATTTTGGAAACTAGACCTCCCAAGGAACTAATCTAGATGTGTGGTGAGCACTTTGAACCCCCAAGTGCTTCACAGAAGTTTATAACGCAGAGCCATGAAAATAAAAAATAATTTTTCTTTTCTCAAAAATGATTTTTTAGCCCACAATTTTTTATTTTCCCAAGGGTAACAGGAGAAATTGGACCCCAAAAGTTGTTGTCCAGTTTCTCCTGAGTATGCTGATACCCCATATGTGGGGGTAAACCACTGTTTTGGCACACGTCGGGGTTCGGAAGGGAAGTAGTGACGTTTTGAAATGCAGACTTTGATGGAATGCTCTGCGGGCATCAGGTTGCGTTTGCAGAGCCCCTGATGTGCCTAAACAGTAGGAACTCCCCACAAGTGACTCCACTTTGGAAACTAGACCCCCAAGGGAACTTATCTAGATGTGTGGTGAGCACTTTGAACCCCCAAGTGCTTCACAGAAGTTTATAACGCAGAGCCGTGAAAATAATAAATGTTTCCTTTCCTCAAAAATATTTTTTAGCCCAGAATTTTTTATTTTTGCAAGAGTAACAGGAGAAATTGGACCCCAAAAGTTGTTGTCCAGTTTCTCCTGAGTACGCTGATACCCCATATGTGGGGGTAAACCACTGTTTGGGCATATGCCGGGGCTCAGAATGGAAGTAGTGACGTTTTGGAATGCAGACTTTGATGGAATGGTCTGCGGACATCATGTTACGTGTGCAGAGCCCCTGATATGCCTAAACAGTAGAAACCCCCACAATTGACCCCATTTTGGAAACTAGACCCCCCAAGGAACTTATCTAGATGTGTGGTGAGCACGTTCAACCCCCAAGTGCTTCACAGAAGTTTACAACGCAGAGCTGTGAAAATAAAAAATCATTTTTCTTTCCTCAAAAAATATGTTTTAGCAAGCAATTTTTTATTTTCACACGGGTAACAGGAGAAATTGGACCCCAATATTTGTTGCCCAGTTTGTTGTGAGTATGCTGATACCCCATATGTGGGGGTAGACCACTGTTTGGGCATATGCCGGGGCTCGGAAGGGAAGTAGTGGCATTTGAAATGCAGACTTTGATGGAATGGTCTGCGGGCGTCACATTGCATTTGCAGAGCCCCTGATGTGCCTAAACAGTAGAAACACCCCACAAGTGACCCCATTTTGGAAACTAGACCCCCCAAGGAACTTATCTAGATGTGTGATGAGCACGTTCAAACCCCAAGTGCTTCACAGAAGTTTACAACGCAGAGCCGTGAAAATAAAAAATCATTTTTCTTTCCTCAAAAAAGATGTTTTAGCAAGCAATTTTTTATTTTCACAAGGGTAACAGGAGAAATTGGACCCCAATATTTGTTGCCCAGTTTGTTGTGAGTACACTGATACCCCATATGTGGGGGTAGACCACTGTTTGGGCATATGCCGGGGCTCGGAAGGGAAGTAGTGGCATTTCAAATGCAGACTTTGATGGAATGGTCTGCGGGCGTCACGTTGCATTTGCAGAGCCCCTGATATGCCTAAACAGTAGAAACACCCCACAAGTGACCCCATTTTGGAAACTAGACCCCCCAAGGAACTTATCTAGATGTGTGGTGAGCACTTTCAACCCCCAAGTGCTTCACAGAAGTTTATAACGCAGAGCCGTGAAAATTAAAAATAATTGTTCTTTCCTCAAAAATTATGTTTTAGCAAGTAATTTTTTATTTTTGCAAGGGTAACAGGAGAAATTGGACCCCAACAGTTGTTGCCCAGTTTGTCCTGAGTACGCTGGTACCCAAAATGTGGGGGTAAACCACTGTTTGGGCGCACGTTGGGGCTTGGAAGGGAGGGAGCACCATTTGACTTTTTGAACGCAAGATTGGCTGGAATCAATGGTGGCGCCATGTTGCGTTTGGAGACCCCTGATGTGCCTAAACAGTGGAAAGCCCTCAATTCTAACTTCAACACTAACCCCAACACACCCCTAATCCTAATCCCAACTGTAGCCATAACCCTAATCACAACCCTATCCCCAACACACCCCTAACCACAACCCTAACCGCAACACACCCGTAACCCTAATTCCAACCCTAACCCTAATCCCAACCCTAACCCTAATCCCAACCCTAACCACAACTGTAACCCCAACACACCCCTAACCCTATCCGTAACCCTAACCACAAGCCTAATCTTAACCCTATTTCCAACCCTAGCCCTATTTCCAACCCTAACTCTAATTCCAACCCTAACCCTAAGGCTATGTGCCCACGTTGCGGATTCGTTGAGATTTTTCCGCACGATTTTTGAAAAATCTGCAGGTAAAAGGCACTGCGTTTTACCTGCAGATTTACAGCAGATTTCCAGTGTTTTTTTGTGCGGATTTCACCTGCGGATTCCTATTGATGAACAGGTGTAAAACGCTGCGGAATCCGCACAAAGAATTGACATGCTGCGGAAAATACAACGCAGCGTTTCTGCACGGAATTTTCCGCACCATGGGCACAGTGGATTTGGTTTTCCATAGGTGTACATGGTACTGTAAACCTGATGGAAAACTGCTACGAATTCGCAGCGGCCAATCCGCTGCGGATCCGCGGCCAATCCGCTGCGGATCCGTGGCCAATCCGCTGCGGATCCGCGGCCAATCCGCTGCCTAACCCTACCCCTAACCATACCCCTAGTTCTAACCCTAACCCTAGTGGAAAACGAAAAAAAAAATATATATATATATTTTTTCTTTATTTTATTATTGTCCCTACCTATGGGGGTGATAAAGGGGGGGGTTTATTTATTATTTTTTTTATTTTGATCGCTGTGATAGAACCTACCACAGCAATCAAAATGTACTTGTAAGGAATCTGCCGGCTGGCAGATTCGGCGGGCGCACTGAGCATGCGCCCGCCATTTTGGAAGATGGCGGCGCCCAGCGAGGAGACGTACGGACACCGGGAGGATCGGTAAGTATGAAGGGGTGGTGGGGGGGTGGATCGGAGCACAGGGGGGGTAATCGGACCACAGGGGGGGTGAATCCAAACAAGGAGGGAGCGGACAGGAGGACGGGGGAGCCGGCAGGCGGACGGAGGGGGACCGGACCCCATAACGGAGGACTGGGGGGGCGATCGGTGGGTGTGGGGGGGGTCACTTCAGTATTTCCAGCCATGGCCGATGATATTGCAGCATCGGCCATGGCTGGATTGTAATATTTCACCAGTTTTTTAGGTGAAATATTACAAATCGCTCTGATTGGCAGTTTCACTTTCAACAGCCAATCAGAGCGATCGTAGCCACGGGGGGGTGAAGCCACCCCCCCTGGGCTGAAGCACCACTCCCCCTGTCTCTGCAGATCGGGTGAGATTGGAGTTAACCCTTTCACCCGATCTGCAGGGACGCGATCATTCCATGACGCATACGCTGCGTCATAGGTCGGATTGGCACAGACTTTCATGACGCAGCGTAAGCGTCAAAGGTCGGGAAGGGGTTAAAAGGCTATTCTCAACTTTACAAGTTTAAAGGGTTTTCTGGTTTTTGAAAACCTTTTCCTCCCAGCTGAAGTTTGTTTAAAAAAGAAACCAAAAAAAGTTTTTTCCTCACCCTCACTGGGTCCAACAGTTTGTTTCCACCACTGTGCCCTTTATCTGTGATTGTTTGCAGCGCTGACGTCACTTTGAAAGCACTGCATCAAGCAAGTGAGCTATGCCTACGTTAATGCTGAGCTCAATGATTAGCTGCAGTGCTGTCAATACCTTGTCAACGCTGCAGACAATAACAGACACCAGGAACAATATTGGTGACTCAGTGCTGGACCCAGGTGTGTAAAGAACATTTTTATGTTTTATAAGAAATTGTAGCCAAGGTAATTTGGTATTCAAAAAGCGAAAAAAGACAATTTAATGAGGATATGTAATAACTTGATGATTAGTGGGGGACAAATTGCTGGGACCCCACTGTAACCAAGAACGGGTCTCTAAAATACCCCACCGAAATGGAGAGGCGACTAGACATACACAAAGAAAGACTAACGTGATCCTGTGGATAGATGATAACTGGAAATGTGTTAATAACTACTTAAGACTGAACTTGTGAACTCCGTAACCCCAAAACAAGTTTCAATTTTGCAGATCTCGGTATTCATACTGTCTCACAGATGCTTTGGATACTACATTCACGGCCGCTCAGTCCATGGACACTCGGATACAAACATGGAGGAGATGAATATGAATTTAAGGAGAGAAGCAGTAAGTTTGTTGGATTATCCTGTGCAGTGAAAAAAAATGGTGAAATAAAGGCTCCTATCTAAAGGGGGATAAACCTCCACCGGGGGGGCCAGGAGGCAGTAACCTTTTCCCATCAAGAACCAATGCAGGATCTGAACATCTTTGTGTTTATGTTGGATGAGGGTCTAATCTATGGGATCCCCATGTTCCAAAGGACCTTCATCTCAGCGTCATTCACCTCCTGAATACAGCCAGCTACAACATCTAGGTGACCTACATGACAGGACTGAATCCACAACGTAGCCCCTTCATTCTGAGAGCTGATGAGGACCCCAAATGTCAAATTCTCATGATGACCAACTGATAGTATATTCTGGCGATATAGCATCACTTTATGAAATACCTCTATAAGATATAGAGAATAAAAAATATATGTACAAATTTGAATCACTCTTATATTGCCTTATCAAAAAAAACAGCAAGCCCTCACACAGGTCAATCAACAGACAAAAAAGTCACAAGACTCCACAAATAACAGAAACCACATTTTATTTTTTTCTTACAAATTTCTGATTTTTTTTCAACATAAAACAATCTATGCAAGTCTGGTGTCACTGTAATTGTATTTACCTGAAAAATGATGTTTCCAGGTCATTGTTACCGCTCAATGAACACCGCAAAAACAAAGCACCAAATAACTATGGCAGAATTGCATTTTTGTTTTACCATTTCGTCCCTCCTGTTCCCGTTTCTCAGTACCTTATATGATTAAAAAAATTGTCATTTATAACTACAACTTGCTCCTAAAAAAAAAAAAGCCAATAAATGGCTATGTCGACAGGAAAATAAATAAGTTTTGCTACTTTGAAGAAGGGTAGAAAAAAAACAAAGTGTAAAAATGAAGGTCTTCTAACTTAATTAAAAAGCTGCAATGTAGCTAAAATAAGTCTGTAATATAAATTCGAGCATTCCATCCCCCAACATTCCAGTGACACATCCCTAATCCTCCCCACTAGTCTTCCGCTTACTTTGGCTGTAGCGGTGACAACCCATAAACCCCATGGGACTGATAGTTGATCACAGGCCTAAGCTTGTATAAAGGTACCTTCACACGAAGCAACGCTGCAGCGATAGCGACAACGATGCCGATCGCTGCAGCGTCGCTGTTTGATCGCTGGAGAGCTGTCACACAGACCGCTCTCCAGCGACCAACGATGCCGAGGTCCCCGGGTAACCAGGGTAAACATCGGGTTGCTAAGCGCAGGGCCGCGCTTAGTAACCCGATGTTTACCCTGGTTACCAGCGTAAAAGTAAAAAAAACAAACAGTACATGCTCACCTGCGCGTCCCCCAGCCTCTGCTTCCTGACACTGACTGAGCTCCGGCCCTAACAGCACAGCGGTGACGTCACCGCTGTGCTTTCACTTTCACTTTAGGGCCGGCGCTCAGTCAGTGTCAGGAAGCAGAGGCTGGGGGACGCGCAGGTGAGCATGTACTGTTTGTTTTTTTTTACTTTTACGCTGGTAACCAGGGTAAACATCGGGTTACTAAGCGCGGCCCTGCGCTTGGTAACCCGATGTTTACCCTGGTTACCAGTGTAAAACATCGCTGGTATCGTTGCTTTTGCTTTCAAACACAACGATACACAGCGATCGGACGACCAAATAAAGTTCTGGACTTTATTCAGCGACCAGCGACATCACAGCAGGATCCTGATCGCTGCTGCGTGTCAAACAAAACGATATCGCTAGCGAGGACGCTGCAACGTCACGGATCGCTAGCGATGTCGTTTCGTGTGAAGGTACCTTAAGGCAAGAGACTCCTGAGGCCAGGCATACAGAAGACCAGCAGATAGGGTTGTGGATACGGTGCAGGAATGTGGGGGGGTTAAATGGCTCAGTATTGTTTTTTTTAACATATATCAGTTAATTAGAATTTTTTTTATTTTTCTATTGTAGGAGAATATGTGCAGCCAAAGAGGGCTACAGCCGAACACCGATATTCAGACATTTCAGATTTCTATTTCTGGCCGGACCAGGGCACAGTTTGATCGGATCCATGATAACTTTGTGAAGGTTGTTATGATAATTCCCGTCTGCAATGATGTCTTGATTTCCAACAAAACATTTTATTTTTTTGTCTTTTTTTTTGTTTTAATTCCAGAATCATGGACCCACTCGGTTTTTACGCAGTTTTACAACAGTTTCAGACCAGAGCACAAAAGCCTATAACACCATGAATAAATTCCTGAGTTCCTTCATTGATCATGTATGTATCGTGTCCTAATAGTTATGCATTGAGGTTTATAGGGGCCGGACATTTTTCTTGAGTTAAGCTAAGTTATGGGTAACAAAAAGTATTTCCAATAAGGATTATTATCCAAATGGGGTCCCATATGCCAAAACCTCTATGAAAAAAATCTTTAAAATGTTCATTTTATCATTATGCGTTAAAAATCTTCATTAAGGGTTCCAAAATTATTTAATTACTGCCACTAAGCAAGCTAGGCATATATACACTGCTCAAAATAATAAAGGGAACACTTAAACAACAGAATATAACTCCAAGTAAATTAAACTTCTGTGAAATCAAACTGTCCACTTAGGAAGCAACACTGATTGACAATCAATTTCACATTCTGTTGTGCAAATGGAAGAGACAACAGATGGAAATTATTGGCAATTATCAAGACACCCCCTATAAAGGAGTGGTTCTGCAGGTGGGGACCACAGACCACATCTCAGTACCAATGCTTTCTGGCTGATGTTTTGGTCACTTTTGAATGTTGGTTGTGTTTTCACACTTGTGGTAGCATGAGACGCACTCTACAACCCACACAAGTGGCTCAGGTATTGCAGCTCATCCAGGATGGCACATGAATGCGAGCTGTGGCAAGAAGGTTTGCTGTGTCTGTCAGTGCAGTGTCCAAAGGCTGGAGGCGCTTCCAGGAGTACACCAGGAGACGTGGAGGGGGCCGTAGGAGGGCAACAACTCAGCAGCAGGACCGCTACCTCAGCCTTTGTGCAAGGAGAAACAGGAGGAGCACTGCCAGAGTCCAGCAATATGACCTCCAGCAGGCTACAAATGTGCATGTGTCTGCACAAATGATTAGAATCCGACTCCATGAGGATGGTCTGAGTGCCCGATGTCCACAGATGGGGGTTGTGCTCACAGTCCAACACTTTGGAGGTGGCTTGGCATTTGCCACAGAACACTGGGATTGGCAAATTCGCCACTGGTGCCCTGTGCTCTTCACAGATGAAAGCAGGTTCACACTGAGCATGTGACAGAGTCTGGAGATGCCATGGAGCGTGATCTACTGCCTGCAATATCCTTTAGCATGACCGATTTGCCAGTGGATCAGTAATGGTGTGCGGTGGCATTTTTTTGGAGGGTGGAAGGGCTTTGGGGGTTGTTGACCAAAACTGTCTCTGATGTTATCAATCTTATGTTTGAAAAATGAGGCAAAGTCTTCAGCTGAGATGAGTGGGGAGGGAGGAGGTGCTGGGGGACGGAGGAGAGAATTGAAGGTGTTGAATAACTGTTTAGGGTTGTGAGACAGGGAGGATATGAGAGATGAGAAGTAGGTTTGTTTTGCTGTGGCGAGTGTGACCTTGAAAGTAGTGAGGGACTGTTTGAATGCGATGAAGTGCTCGTTGGAGTGGGAACTTATCCATCTCCGCTCAGCAGCCCTGGAAGCTCACCTCAGTTCTTTGGTCAGGCTGGTGTGCCAGGGCCGTCTGTTGATTTTACGAGCTTTGGTATGTGTAAGTGGGGCAGCAGATTCCAAAGCTACAGCTATTATGTTGTTATATAGAGCGGCAGCGTCCTCCACATTGTGTAGGGAACTTATGTCTGTGAGAGGGAGGAGGGATTCAGAGAGTGAGTGTAGATCAAGGTGTTTAAGATTTCTGCGAGGGTGTGAAAGTTTGTGGGGTGGGGATTGTAGACATGGAGTGAAGAGGGAAGATAATGTGAGTAGGTTGTGGTCAGAAAGAGGAAGAGGTGAGTTAGAGAGGTTAGGTAGGGAACAGAGGCGGGTGAAGATGAGGTCCAGTGTGTGACCATCTTTGTAGGTGGCTGTAGAAGACCATTGAGTGAGGCCGAAGGAGGAAGTGAGATATAGAAGTTCAGTCGCAGCTGAGAGGGAAGTGTCAATGGGGATGTTGAAGTCGCCCATGATGATAGTGGGGATGTTCGCGGAAAGGAAATGAAGTAGCCAGGTGGTGAAGTGGTCAAAGAAGGTGGTGGCTAGCCCTGGGGGGCAGTAAATGACAGCCAGTTGGAGGGAGAGTAGATGCGCACAAAGTGCACCTCAAAGGAAGGGAGGGTAACAGAGGGTGGCAGTGGGATTGGGGTGAAGGAGCAGTTATCTGAGAGGAGAAAACCAACTCCTCCGCCATGCTTGCTGCTGGGACAGGGGGTGTGAGAAAGGTGGAAGCCACCATACGAAAGTGCAGCAGGAGAAGCTGTGTCAGTAGGGGTGAGCCAGGTTTCGGTGATGGTGAGGAAGGAAAGTTTGGTAGTAACAAAAAGATCGTGGTTGTAGGAAAGCTTGTTGCAGACAGAGCGAGCGTTCCACAGAGCTCCTGTTAGTGGGACTGGGGAAGCGAGGGCTGGGCGAATGGGTATAAGGTTAGAGAGGTTACGAAAGTTTGTGATAGAGCGTGGATGGAAGGTAGAAATGACTGTGGGGATGTGGTGAGGAGGGCCAGGATTTGGAGAGCTATCACCAGCAGTGAGAAGTGTTGTGAATTCCGTTCTGGAGCTCCCTCCTGTGGTTGCTAATGGTATTTTTGTGAGTTCTGCCCTTGGGCTCCCTCTGGTGGTTTCGAGTGGAACTGCTGCTCCTTTAGGTAGCTGTGGCAGCTGCCTTCACTAATCGCCTTGCCTGGGTTTGTTATTTAAACCTGCTCTGGGCTTTAGTTCATGCCAGCTGTCAATGTTCTTGGTTGGATTTGGTTCTCTCCTTGGAATTCTCATATGGCCTGCCCTTGTCAGCAAAAGATAAGTTTTTGCTAGTTTTTGTTTGTCCACTTGCTTGGACACTATTGCTCTGCAAATATGTCTCTTTTTGTCCAGCTTATCATTATGTCATATTCAGGCTAGCTGGAAGCTCTGGGAAAGCAGATTTGCCCCTCCACACCGTGAGTCGGCGTGGAGTTCATTTTTGTAAACTCTGCGTGGATTTTGTAGTTTTTAATACTGACCGCACAGTATCCTTTTCTCTCTGTCTATCAAGTTTAGTATTGGCCTCCTTTGCTGAAATCTGATTTCATTTCTGTGTACGTCATTTCCCTCTTCACTCACAGTCAATATTTGTGGGGGGCTGTCTTTCCTTTTGGGGTTTTTCTCTGAGGCAAGATAGCTTTCTATTTCCTTCTTTAGGGGTAGTTAGTTCTTAGGCTGTGAAGAGGTGTCTAGGGAGAGTCAGGAACATCCCACGGCTATTACTAGTGTTGTTGTTAGGATTAGGGACTGCGGTCAGTAGAGATACCACCTTCCCAGAGCTCGTCCCATGTTGCGTTTTAGCCACCAGGTCATATCAGTGTGGCCTCTTAACCACCAGGTCATAACAGAGAAGGAGCAGAGAAAGTGTTAGCAGGTGGGAGCAGGAGAGGGCATGAGGTGGCTGTCTGTGTTTGGAGACAGAGGATTGTATGCTGAGGAACAGTTCAGATGAGGAGGTATAATGTGAAAGCTGGAGGAGTGCCAGAGGTAGCCAAGCTCTGTATTTGGCTGTCTCATAGAAAATAAGAACCCCATTCTGAGGATAAGACAATCGTTGATCCGCAATTTATCCCCCATTATTTGGATAGGTGATTACGAGTATAAGCCTGTTAGTACTATCTATATACAGTGCAGTAACATTGATTTCCAGGATGGGTCATAAATCTCTGCTGCCCTTTAACCAATACATGATTTGTTATTAAAAATGATAATTGTTTAAAGGCAAAACTGAAGAAGAGGTCTGATTGGTTTCTCTTTCTTGGGCTTATTACAGGCTTTTAAAGACATGGATTACTTTGTGAAAGACAAACTTCTTCTGGAACGAATCCTCAATATGGAGTTCATGGAGCCAATGGAAAGAAGTATCTTTTACAATGGTACGGACTTCATTTGTAGAGATGGGATGAGGCTGGGGAGAAATCCACCTAAGTGCAACACCTTATCCTCCTGGAAAGGGGAAGGTTACAGCAAGATAATGCCACCCCTCGCTAACTTAAAGGGCCACTGTCACCCCCCTCCAGCCGTTATAAACTAAAAGAGCCACCTTGTGCAGCAGTAATGCTGCATTCTAACAAGGTGGCTCTTTTAGTTTTAGGTTCAAGTATACCCCAAATAAAGCGTTTTTATACTTAGCCACAATTCCTGTCTCTAGCCAGGTAGGCGGGTCCTCACTCCCCAGCTTGACCAGCTCCTCTGCCGTCACTCCAATCTTCCTGCGCTTTCGGCACTGCCCCCTCAGCGCTGTTATCTTTTCAAAACCGGCGCCTGCACTGTGTACTGGTGTCCTGCGCAGACGCAGTAAGCTCTGGCCGTCTGACGTTCCAGCCAGGCTTGCACACTGCGCCTGCGCGGGCATTGCGGCCAGCCACCTTTGGAATCCCCGCCCCGCACTGTGCATAATGCATAACACATAGTGCGGGGCTGGGATTCCAAAGGTGGGTGGCCGCAATGCCCGCGCAGGCGCAGTGTGCAAACCTGGCTGGAACGTCAGATGGCCAGAGCTTACTGCGTCTGCGCAGGACACCAGTACACAGCGCAGGCGCCGGTTTTGAAAAGATAACAGCGCTGAGGGGGCGGCGCCGAAAGCGCAGGAAGATTGGAGTGACGGCAGAGGAGCTGGTCAAGCTGGGGAGTGAGGACCCGCCTACCTGGCTAGAGACAGGAATTGTGGCTAAGTATAAAAACTCTTTATTTGGGGTATACTTGAACCTAAAACTAAAAGAGCCACCTTGTTAGAATGCAGCATTACTGCTGCACAAGGTGGCTCTTTTAGTTTATAACGGTTGGAGGGGGGTGACAGTGGCCCTTTAACAGAGGATGTCAGGGAAGAGAAGGATCCGGTCTGTCGGATTTACAGCGGCCACACCTTTTGTTCTCACTTGAGATAAGCCACTGCCAGGAGAGTTTGGCAGCAACTTTCTCATAGAGAACACGGGTGTTCATGTACAGTACAGAGCAAAAGTTTGGACACACCTTCTCATTTAAAGATTTTTCTGTATTTTCATGACTATGAAAATTGTAAATTCACACTGAAGGCATCAACACTATGAATTAACACATGTGGAATTATATACTTAACAAAAAAGTGTGAAACAACTGAAAATATGTCTGAAAATTAGCTTGTCCTTACATTTGAGCCATTGTCTTCCATACTGTCATCTGATTATTACAATGATTATTACAAGTATTTGCCCCCGTCCTGATTTCCTAGTCTTTTGAATGTTTGTCACTCTTAAATGTTTCAGATCACCAAACACATTTAAGTATTAGACAAAAATAACACAAGTAAATGCAAAATACAGTTTATAAATTAAGGTCTTTATTATTAAAGGAAAAAGAAATCCAAACCTGCAGGGCCCTGTGTGAAAAAGTGATTGCCCCTAAACCTAATAACTGGTTGGGCCAACCTTAGCAGCAACTGCAATCAAACATTTGCAATAACTGACAATGAATCTTTTACAACGCTGTGGAGAAATTTTTGCCCACTCATCTTTGCAGAATTGTTGTACTTCAGCCACATTGGAGGGTTTCCGAGCATGAACTGGCTGTTTAAGGTCTTGCCACTGCATCTCAATCGGATTAAAGTCAGGACTATGACTAGACCACTGCAAAGTCTTAATTTTGTTTTTCTTAAGTCATTCAGAGGTGGACTTGCTGGTGTGTTTTGTATCATAGTCCTGCTGCATAACCCAGGTGCGCTTCAACTTGAGGTCACAAACAGTTGGCCGGATATTCTCCTTTTAGATTTTTTGGTACACAGCAGAATTCATGGTTCTATTTACAACAACAAATCTGCCAGGTCCTGAAATTCTGTCTTCCAAAAGACTTGGGGATCATCAAGAGGTTTTCTGGCAAAACTGAGATGATTCTTTATGTTCCTATTGCTCAGCAGTGGTTTCATTTTGAAACTCGGCCATGCAGGCCATTTTTGCAGTCTCTTTTTTATGGTGGAGTCATGAACACTGACCTTAGCTGAGGCAAGTGAGGCCTGCAGATCTTTGGATGTTGTTGTGGGGTCTTTTGTGACTTTTTGGATGAGTCGTTGCAACGCTCTTGTGGTAATTTTGGTCGGCCAGCCTCTCCTGGGAAGGTTCATCACTGTTCAATTTTTTCACCATTTGTGGATAATGGCTCTCACTGTGGTTCGCTGGAGTCCCAAAGCTTGAGAATGGCTTTATAACCTTTCCAGACTGGTAGATCTCAACTAATTTGCTTCTCATTTGTTCCAGAATTTCTTTGGATTCCGGCATGATGTTTAGCTTTTGAGGAATTTTTTGTGTACTTCACTTAAACAGGACCTGCCTGACAAACTGATTTCTTGATTGAGAACAGGTGTGGCAGTAATGAGGCCTGGGTGTGGCTGGGAAATTTGAACTCTGCTTCCCAAAGACGTGATAAACCACAATTTATGTTTTAAAGAGGGGGGCAATCACTTTTTCACACAGGGCCCTGTAAGTTTGGATTACTTTTTACCTTAATAATAAAGACCTTCATTTAAAAACTGCATTTAGTGTTTTCTTGTATTATCTGTATCTAATATTTAAATTTGTTTGGTGATCTGAAACATTTAAGTGTGACAAACATGCAAAAGAATAGGAAATCAGGAAGGGTTTAAACATTTTTCACACAACTGTATGTGGTCAGCTCGTATGTGGAACTGCCCACACTTGAGTACTAGTAGGTTCTATACATACCAAGAACGGTAATGCCGGTGAAGGGGTTATGTCAACTACCTAAAGATGTAATTTTCCTTTTTCTTTTCCATTTTGTTGTCCTCCCATAGATGAGACTCACTCCTTCAGTGACGTCCTCTTCTACGGTCACGAATCGACACTCCTCATGTTTGATACTCTCGTCTTCTGCGTTGTTGATATCATGTCTCAAAACTTTGTTCTGGCTGCGATTATCACCTATCTGCAACAAGAAGTAAGTCTATTTTTTGCTGACATTATAAAATACTAAATTGTATTTAACTTTTATTTTGTAATGTTTTTTTTTTTTTCTACCCAGTGTTTCCGGCGTATTCGTGCTGCTGTAGGGCAGAAGAATTTGGCATCCAAAACCCTTATTGATGAAAGATTTTTGATTTAGGCAAATTCCATGAATTTCTACTAGTTGAAGTCTCAGCATGGTTCACTGTAACCATTCTTACCAGTATTACTTTTATATTAGACATAAAATATATTTTTTAATGGACTGAAGTGTTTTATATTTCTGTGCCTATTAGGCGTATTCTTGTACATATAAAATAAACCATTTTGTACCACGAGTTTATTACTGAATGAGAGTACTTCTATTGCTTTTGTTCTAACTGGCACATAAAAGGACTGGTTGTTTCAATTCAGACTGCTTCATCCTTCTATCCTTCAACATCATCTTTCTGAGTGGCAGGATCAGACAACTATAATCTGTTGTTTAAAGAAGCGTTCCCATCAAAATTTTTATTCTGTTAATATATTGCAATCATCATATTATCTAGCACTGTGTACTTACAATTGCTCATTTTGCCTTTCTACCCAGATAATTCTTCTCTTTTCCATTAGGTCTATGACATCACGCGATTAAAAACTGACTAGCTGAATCCTTCTAAGCTCTGTGTAGAAACAGGAGGTCAATTTTCCCTGCATGACTCATGCAAAAGTCCCTAATTAGGGGGAGGAGGGAGCAGCACAGTCAACAGTTGGAAGAGGGGAATGGTAAATGCAGGGAAAAGAGACTTCCTGTTTCAACATAGAGCAGAGAAAAGAGAAGAATTAGCTGGGTAGAAAGGCAAAATTAGCAATTGTAAGTACACAGTGCTGTATAATAAGATGATTGCAATATATTAAGAGAATAAAAACGTTGATGGGAGGAGGGCTTCTTTAAGGGGCTTTTAGACATTTAGGCCCCGATTCATTAAGACTGACTGTACACCACTCTTAATAAGTGTCGTGCAGGTATAATTGCACTAAATTCATTAAGAGGCGCACACCACTTAAGTAATTTGGCACATTTTATTAATAATGCTTTGCCCTGTCTCTCCTCAGCCTCGCCCATTTTGACAGTGGTGAAAATGCCAAAAGTCGCACAATTTTTGCTCAACTTCACTTCGCATCTAAATATTTTGAATTTTCAAAGTGTTTTACAAAAGCTGTCTTAAACACTTTGAATCAGGACCTTAGACTTTGAGTTTGAAGGACCTGGCATGTTGTGTCACTGCACAGGAAATTACCAGTCAGTATCTCCTTCCTCCAGTGATAACATAGCAGTTGGCAGGTGAAGCAGCAAAAGCACCTGCTTTTATCTCATCACTGTGAAATCTGTCTAATAGAAAGGGTGCTCTATACAGAGAGAGCAGATAGCGCCCCCACCCCCAGAAAAAAAAAGTCACAGCTGGTATAACGCTGCACAATTTTTTTTTCCTTGTGCATTGCATCATTATGTATCATAGAATATAAGGAGTTGACTCAGTAATAAAGGGGGGAAGGAAATGCATCTGAGTGGGCGTCTAATCCAGGTTTGGCACAGACCTGTATATATAGCTGCCATTCAAGTTTTAATATTATACCGTGTGAAACTAGAACTAGTACAACATACATAGTAAGGTTTTGCTGGGAGTTGTTGTTTTACAAACCACAATGATATCATCAATCTACAATGTAGTGATCAGAAGCAGAACAAACTGTGCCTTACAGGTAAAATCTACTCCAGAATTCCTCTGAACCTGTCCCTGTGGCCGTCCCGTCTTCTATCCGAAGACTGCACAGCCTGAACCTATCCCACGTGACGTCCTGCCTGCATGGTGTGAAGATGTTCCAGTGGATGTCCTGTCCTGCCCTGTCCAGGAGTCTGGATTAATGGCCTAGACCCTTGGGATCAGCTGCTACTGCCAGATATCGCCCTGGAGTGGTACCTGGCAGCTACCTGCCACACAATCCTGACCTCAACACTAAAAGCTCCAGTGAACAATAGGGTAGCTGCTTAGTCACAACCCTCCAGAGTAGGTCCGGTCGGTGGCACAGTGGGTCTATGAACCACGTACACCACCTGCGTGCGTAACAGTTTTCTCAGGCCATGGCCCCCGCTGAGCCCCACTATCTTTCGCTATTGGTAATATTCAACTCATTGTTTGGCCAGTGAGAGAGCCAGGAAAATTTTTTGAACCATCTTGTGACTTTAGATGCCTTGCTGAATACTCTGACTTCTGGACTATATGAGATTTGTTCTCCCATAATGGAACCCGTCCAATCTGATCCACCTCGGTACTATGGGGATCCAAAGCAGTGCCGAGGGTTCCTGGAGTAATGCATGTGTCCCTTTGAAGGTTTCAGCCAGCAATTTTCCTCTGATCAGGTCAAGGTGGGATTACTATTGTCCTGCCTAGAAGGAGGTGCCCTGGCATGGCTCAACCTCCTATGTGAGAAATGGGCTCCGATCATCTTGGACCTGCAGGCCTTCCATATGGTCTTCGACCAGCCGAACCCAGAACCTCCTGCAAAGATTTTCATTCCCAGTTTCCGGGAGCAGACCAGACAGGTGACGCTTGTGAGAAGACCGTCCCGTTTAGCCCTATCCTTTCAAAGGCCACCCATTCCCCAGCATGTTGAGACCGCTACCCGTGCAGAATCCGTGAAGGTCGACTGTGTTTGGCAGGCTGAGCAGAAGCCAGAACTCAATAATGAGATAGGAATTTGGAACCGCTGCGGTTGTGTGGAACATCCTGATGGTCTTTGTCCAGTGAAGACTAAAAAACTCTGAAACCTTGGGCCAGTAGGAGAGGCTGCCCCTGGCAGGAGAATTTCCACTCTACAAATGCTTGTCTGTATCCGTGGCATGTGGAGGCTTTGGTTTGTGCTGCACGTCGTAAAGAGACGGTGTCGGAGTCCTGTCCAACAGCTACAGAATCCGGTGAGGGTGTTGTCAATGGAAGGACGAGCCCTACTCAGAAGCAGTCAAGTAATGTCTGAAGAAGTTGAGCTCCATATCACAATTTGGCTTGCAAATTAGAGAATCAGAAAAAATGGAGTACAATGAGAGTGAACTCTTAGGAGACGTTTGCCCCAGTGGCATCTAAACATATTGTGTAATTTAACAGCAAAAGACAAAGTCCAACAGAAGTTATAATTGATGCCAAGTTAAGGTGACTCCATCCCCATACTCATATTACTATCCTTTAAAAGCCGCAAAACTAAATAAGATGAGACATACATAGGGAGGGGAAGGGAAGAAGAATCCTGTTAAAGAAACAACATCATCCTGTTGCTTTTGGCACTAAAATAGTCCCAGGGAGCCCAGACAGACTCAAAACTGTCCAATCTCGCATTCATTAAGGCCGGGTTCACATTTGCATGTGGCTGGTCTGCGTATGGCTGCGCAGTTCCTCCCGTAAGCTCCGCCTACTTCCACATGTGTCCTGCATACCTATCTTTAACATTAATGTAGGCAGGGACATGCGTTGGATGCGGCATTTTGAGGTGCCCGTCGACTGCACAGGAATTAAAAAAAGTTGTGTTCCCGTGTGGTCGGTGGGCATGTCAAAACGCCGCATCCGCATACAACGCATGTCCCTGCGTACCCAATGTTAAAGATAGGTACGCAGGATGTATGCAGAAGTAGGCGGAGCTTAAGGGAGGAACTACGGAGCCATACGCAAACCAGCTACACGCAAGTGTGAACTTAGCCTAAGGCTGTCATGTGTTCCATCCTGCAAATTTCGGCTATTCTATCCAATATTTCTGATAAGGGGGGGGGAGTAGTCAGTCTCCAATGCAGGACAATCAAATACCTCGCTGCCATCAGCACATGTAACAACAATCTGTCTGAATTCTTCTCCATCCCTCTAGGAGAAACATTTAGTAGGTATATAGCAGATGTGATGCAGTGACCCCTGTTACAGCTAGGGGGTGCTGTGTGTGCTCCTCAGGATATACATGGAGGCGTATCTGTGGTTATAATGGTGATAATTAGATAGTGACTGGCAGAATTGTAAATGGCCAATATGTGTCACAGTGGGAGTCTGCGCTGTAAGCCTGAAGTAATGTTGTTATGGGACCTGTAGTCCCACAAGTGTTTGTATAATTGTGAAGGGAGGCTTACAGGGCTAGTTATGAGAGCTGGGTGGGTCGAACTAGCCAAACACACACCTCCCATGTATGGGAGTGGTTACAACTACACAATGTGTCCATGGTATGGGTCACATGGTTCCTGTGTATGGACTTGAATGTTCTCTGTAATGGAGAGTGTGAGATCCTGGGCAGCTTGTGTGTTGGGAGGTCCTGTGTGTGGGGACTGGATCCCTGAATAGTGCACTGTGAGACCGTGGATCTGAAGACTGGTGTGTTGGGAGATCCTGGGAGTAGGATCGGATCCCTGAACAGCGCACTTAGAGATTTGTGTGTTGGACAGTGTTGGAAGTCCTGAGAGAAGGACTTCCTGGATAGCACAACCTGAGTTAGGCTTCTTTCACACTTCCATCGGTCTGGGTGCGTCATAATGCAGTGAAGCGACGTATTGACGGATGTTGTGAAAATAGTGTAAAACATGTGCAACGCATCCAGTGTTATGACGGATGCGTCGAAGGAGTTCCTGCCTGCATTTTCCGGGCATGCTCAGAATGAAAAAAACGGGATACGTCGCTGGATTCCTGTGTTTGACGGTCAGCGATGGATCCTGCACCCATAGGCTTCCATTATAGCTAACGACGGACAGCGCAGGACCCGTCGCTGAGCGATTTTTCGACGTGCAGAAAAAACGTTCCTCTGAACGTTTTCTCCGCACGACGGACTGCTATTTTCCGACCAATCCAGTGCACGACGGATGAAACGGATGGCCATCTGTCACAATCCGTCGCTAATACAAGTCTATGGGAAAAAAACAGGATCCTGCAGAAAAATTTGCAGGATCCTGTTTTTTCAAAAATTGACGGATTTCGACGGGAGGAAAAAGACGGAAGTGTGAGAGCGGCCTTAAAAGCCGTATATAAAATATCTAAGTTAAAGCTGCAGCTTAATGTCACCTGTTGGTGCCTATCGTGTTCCATGAATTGTAATGGACTGTGCATGACCCGGTTTATGATGCCAAAATAAACCGCATGGACTGTTTTTGTGAGATAAACGTGCCTGTGTGACTGAGTCCCGTTGCTAAGCGAGTGTCCCCCAACACATGCAGTAAGTGCTATCTCACACAGAATGCAATTCAACCGCCACATAAAGAACTTTTTGTAATATGGTTTTCATCTTTTCCCAGAACCCAGCCAGCCCAGGGCAAGACCAGAAAATGTGGAACTGAGAACCAGGTGCTGAGCAACAATGCCAGCAAATATTTGGGAGCTGATGGTTCAGTCTCTGAGAGTGTGATACCAAAACATCAAAATGTAATATTGGTTTTCCTTATAATGGTGCAGATAGAGGATTTGGCCGCTTTTTCCCATATGTTCTGCCAGCATTTGGGAGACCGCGTCCTCCCCAGGAGAGACTCTCATCTAATCATATCAGGATATTTGAAGGGGTGAATCTGACCAAGGAGAACCCAAGATCCTTTAAATATCTGATATTAACCCTTTAGTTGACGTGCCTTTCTTACAGAGCCTCTCAAATTCCGTTGGTTGAGAAGCTGTCAATGAGCCATACAACCTTCGCAAGGTGCTTAATTCTGCATGAACTGGAAGAATTCTCTATTACTTATAGCAAACTTAGATTTTATAGCATCAAACGAGAGAACTTCCAACGTGTTTCCATCTACTAAATCTGCATATCTAAATAATCCTGCCGAAATCCATGGTGGACCATTGTCGGCTCCATACTATTTGGTATCAAAGGCTGGTATATAAAAGATATCATTGGGGAACTGGGGAGACCAACCCAAAACCCCTTATACATGTGATCCAAAGATCCCTCCTATACTACAACAAAGTAAATGGTATCTTAATACGCTTAGTTATTCACAAAAGAGTTCGATTGGATCGGAGCCAGCCATATCTATTCTATTTCGGTCCAAATATTGTAAGCCCACTTAGTAGCCTCCTCAACTCTCCAAAAAGAGACTGATAGTTACAATTATATAAATTGTTATTAGAAGAAGACAGTTTAACCCCAAAATATTTAATAGCCTCAGCTTTCCATCTAAATTTAAAGCTCACCTTTAAATCGTCAAGGGCATTAGGGGGAATATTCAAGGGCAGGGCCACTGTTTTAGAAGTATTTAATTTTGTCCCTGCAGATGCCCATACTCCTTCAAAGTAACCATGAGATTGGGTAGTGTTATATGGAGTTTAGTTAGGGTCAGTAAATTGTCATCCAAAAATAATGAAATCTTAAATATCGTATTTTTCACTTTATAAGACGCTCCGGATTATAAGACGCACCCCAAATTTTGAGGAGAAAAAAAAGGAAAAAAATAGTTTTTAATAAAATGGTGGTGCTTCTTATAATCCATGCGTCTTATTGCTTACCGGGGGTGGTGGCTGCGGTGAAGCAAGTTCCCAGGGTCGCTGCTGGAGTGGGATGATGCTGCGAGCTGCAGGCTGGGATAAAGGGGTGTCCGGCGGTGCTGCTGGTGTCTGGCGCTGCTGCTCGGAGCTCTGCTGGTGTCTCCGGTGCTGCGGGTGCCCGGACGGCGCTGCCCGGTGCTACTGCGGTGGTCTCCGGTGCTGGCGGGGCTCTGCCGACATTTTGAGAAAGTCCGGAGCCCCTGCAGTCCCATGATTTCCTGTGCGGTGGACTCAGAGAAAGTGGCCGCCGGGGGAGCGGCGCATGCGCAAATGGAGATCTTAGCACCAAGATCTCAGGAGATGAGATTTCAGCACCGTCGGGCATCGGAGACACCCACAGAGCACTGGGTAGCAGCGCCGGACACCTGCAGCACCACCGGATACCCCTTCATCCCAGCCTGCGACCTGCAGGAACGGTACCGGTAAGGTACATTCGCATTAAAAGATGCAACCCCATTTTCCCCAAAAAATTTTTGGGGAAAAAGTGCGTCTTATAATCCGAAAAAAACAAACGGTACCTTATTCTTGTCTTCCACCCCTGAGATATTATGATTTTGACTTATCATTGCCGCCAGAGGCTCAATACACATAACATACAGCAAGGGGGATAATGGGCATCCCTGCCTTGTGCCGATCAAGATGTGAAAAGAGAGGGAAATACAAAAGGACAGTTTAATAGAGGTTGATGGGAATCTATACAATGCCTTTAATGCTGTAAAAAAAAAGCTCCCAAGATACCAAATGTTTTCATTGTTTCAAACAAGAAAGACCAGTTAAGTCGGCCAAATGCCTTCTTTGCGTCTAAACTTAAAATAAGCATTTGTGTTTTATTTATGTTGGACACATCAATCAAATTTATCACCCTTCTGGTATTGACCCCTCTCTGGAGAAAAGGGACAACGTCTACCAGATCCTTACTAATAAGCCAGGGTAGCAACTGATTACGACAGAGAGATGGTGAAGGAACACTTAGCTAATTTAAAATAATTAAAATCTCCTGGTCCAGATGAATTACATCCTTTGGTACTATTATCCAAGAAGTATCGTTTCTCCTTGCGGAGACTGACATGCTAAGCGTGCCGAGATGAGGAGACTTAAAGCCGCAATCCTTTGGTACTGAAAGAGTTATAAGAGGAAATTGCAGGACCACTAGCCAGAATCTTTGAAAAATTCCTGGAAAGCAAGAGAAGTCCCAGGAGATTCGAGAAGGGAAAATGTTGTCCCTATCTTCAAAAAATGTCTTCAAAGGGAGATTTGTAGTTAAAATTCTGCGCTGCCGCTATGATGAATTTCAGGAGAGTATAGTTGATTCACAGTGGTTTTATTCAACGCGTTTCAGGGGTCTCATGCCCCCTTAATCAGGAAATACCACACAGAATATACAGGCATCACAGGTATAAATAGTTTTGCTAGGTTACAAAAAAAAAAGGGCGCCAACAGGTCAGATGACTCCGTGTCAAAGTTCAATGATAACACACAATTAACAATTCAAACGATTAGAGAGGTATGTATAATGAAAAAAATGCAATGACTTCTTTTATATTTCTAGACAATAGTTTCAAATTTGCAGCATTTAAAAGAAGTCATTGCATTTGATGCTATCTGATCAAAAATTAGATAACAGGCATCCAATTTATACGCTCGTCTTTATTATTATTTATTTATTTATATAGCACCATTAGTTCCACGGTGCTGTGCATGAGAAAGGGGTTACATACAGGGTTATAAATATCATTTACAGTAAACAAGTTTACAGTGACAGACTGGTACAGAGGGGAGAGGACCCCGTCCTTGCGGACTTACACTCTATGTCTTTATGAGCCTTTAGGCGAAGGGTATGTTCAAACTGTTTTTTTACGTGGATTTTTCTGGCTGCAAAATTCACATCTAAAAACGCAGCATAGCTTTTGGCATGGCTTTGCAAGAACATGTGTTTTTTTTACACTGCTTATTTCAGCATTGTTTTCATGTGGTTTTAATTATAATATGGGGTGTATCAATATGCTGTAGGAAAATGCACCAAAAAAATTAACTTTTTTTTAACACACTAAAAAGTACATGGAAAGAATGCAACATGGCATTTTAGGCATATATTTTCATTCAAATGAATGGGAAGCTTATTACAAGCAGATACAGAGAAAGTTTTTTCCATGTTTTTTGGCAAGAAATCTGCAAACAGAAAAAAAATCACATTGAAAAACTTTGTATGAACATAACCTAAGGGTATAACATATAGTTCAGCCTGAAATCCACTTGAAAAAGTGCTGCAAAACCACCGCTAAAAATGAACATAATTCACAGCAATGTAAAAATGACACTGCTGTGCACATGTTAAGTCTTTTGTCACTTTTTTTATTTGCTTCAGAGTTTGCAAATTGTGAAGCGATAAAAGGTAGTAGCATATTAATTCAGCTAGCATCTAGTGCTCAGAAGCTGCTCGCTTGCTATCATTTACAATAAAGACTTAGGTTATGTGCACACGTTGCAGATTTGCCTGTGGAATTTTCTGTGCAGATTCTTCCCTCTCTTGGCAGAAAACTCAGGTGCGGATTTGCTGCGTTTTTGCTGTGGTTTTGATGTGTTTTTTTTATTCGGATTTGTATGCGTTTTTGAAAGCTTAATAAAGATCTCTTATTGAACAAAAAAAAGATTTGCGATGTCATTTCTGTCCAACCTCCTCTTTTACATTTGTCCAACCCACACTCCATTACACACAGGTAGATAGACAGATAGACAGAAGGAATTAGATAGATAGATGATAGATAGAGCTATCTATAGATAGATATATCCATATCTATCTCTATAGATATATCCATAGATATATAATAGCAAGGCCGATGTTTATTAATGAACAATGTTTTATTTTTGAAAAAAAAATGGCTTGGGCTCCCGCGCAATTTTCTGCGCCTGAGGGGGAAAGCCGACGGCTGGGGGCCAATATTTGTAGCCTGTGAATGGGGTAATACCCATGGCCCCTTCCCAGGCTATGAATATCAGCCCGCAGCTGTCTGCATAGCCTTTACTGGGTGTTAAAATAGAGGGACCCCCCAAAAAATGACGTGGGGTCCCCCTATATTTTGTAGGCAGAAAGGCTACGCAGACAGCTGCGGGCTGATATTCATAGCTTAGAGAGGGGCCATGGTTATTGCCCCCCCCCTCCCCCGCTACAAATACCAGCACCCAGCCTCCCCAGAAATGGCGCATCTGTAATATTCGCCAATTCCGGCACTTAGCCTCTCTCTTCCCACTCCCGTGTAGCGGTGGGATATGGGGTAATAAGGGGTTAATATCACCTTTGTATTGTAAGGTGACATTAAGCCCGATTAATAATGGAGAGGCATCAATAAGACGCCTATCCATTATTAATCCTAGAGTAGTGAAATAGTTAAAAAAAAAAAGACACAGCCAGAAAAAAAGTATTTTAATATTCTTAATTTCACCATACTTACCATACTCTATCACCTGCAAAAGATTAAAAATAATAAACCAACCATATACTCCCTGTCCGACACAGTCCAATTAATAACGAGTGTCCCACGACGATCTCCTCCGCTATAGAGCAGTGACATCGGATCCTGCGGTTTTGCTGCAGATTTGACAGAATCAATGCAAGTCAAAGGGTGCAGAAACGCTGCAGATCCTCAAAAAGAATTGACATGGTCCTTTTTTGAATCTGCTGCATTTTCAGTGCAGAATTTTCTGCACCATTAGCATTTTTCTTTCCCCATTGATTTACATTGTATTGTAAATCACTTGCGGATCATCAGCGTTTCCACGCAGGAAATCCGCAACGTGTGCACATAGCCTAAAGATTTTTCGGATTTTGCAGAGCTGCTGCAAAATTGATGGCAAATGGGGTTGACCTGCAGTACCAAGCAAACCCTGTGTACAAAAAGGCGCTATTTTTGCAGTAGAAAAACGGACCATTTCAGATTCTGGATGACCCTTTGCAAACCCTTTACAGCTCTTTCTCCATGCATTACACAAATGAATATACCGTATATAATCATTTTATTTTATATACATTAATTTTTCTGCTCCGGTCCCTTTAATATATTTTGGATGGAACGTGGACAACAAGAATCTGTTAATCTTATAATATATGCTAATGTAAGGAGTGGTTTGTTCCTGTCTTTCATAATTTGTCTCCTGTGACAAAATGATTGTGAAGGATACACAGGAATGTCACTGGGCGTCCTCCCCCGTAAACCACTTTCACATTTTACATACACACTGGATACTTAATGTGACAGGTTCTGCAGCTTGATAATGGACTTAATGACATTAAATAATGGTCGAGCTCATCTCTTTTATGCTTGGTCATGCACCAACTTATCCTGTTTTTGTTAGGAAAACAAATCTGTCTCATTGCTCATCGCAACATATTAGAAATCTGGAACTTTCATAAAAGTCGTGATTTGCTGACGCAGCATTCACATGTTCAGAAAGCGTAATCCAAGTGAATAATGTGCTGCGAACACAAGCATAGCTATAAAACAACACTGCTGTGAAATACGGTGCGTAAATAAATTATATATATATACACACACAGGTGGTGATTCTCACAAAATTAGAATATTATCAAAAAGTTAATTTATGTCTGTTCTTCAATACAAAAAGTAAAATTCATATATTATATAGTCATTACAAACAGAGTGATCTATTTCAAGTGTTTATTTCTGTTAATGTTGATGATTATGGCTTACAGCCAAAGAAAACCCAAAAGTCATTATCTCAGTAAATTAGGATACTGTATAACACCAGCCTGAAAAATGATTTTTAAGTCCGAAATGTTGGCCTACTGAAATGTATATTCAGCAAATGCACTCCATACTTGGTCGGGGCTCCTTTTGCATCAATTACTGCATCAATGCAGTGTGGCATGGAGGCGATCAGCCTGTGGCACTGCTGAGGGGTTATGGAAGCCCAGGTTGCTTTGATAGCAGCCTTCAGCTCATCTGCATTGTAGGGTCTGGTGTCTCTCATCTTCCTCTTGACAATACTCCATAGATTCTCTATGGGGTTAATGTCAGGCGAGTTTGCTGGCCACCAAAGCACAGTGATACTGTTGTGTGTAAACCAGGTATTGGTACTTTTGTCAGTGTGGACAGGTACCAAGTCCTGCAGGAGAATGAAATTTCCAAAAAGCTTGTCGGCAGAGGGAAGCATGAAGTGCTCTATAATTTCCTGGTAGACAGCCGCGCTGATTTTGGTCTTGATAAAACACAATGGACCTACACCAGTAGATGACATGGCTCCCCAAACCATCAATGACTGTGGAAACTTCACACTAGACCTCAAGCAGCTTGGATTGTGGCCTCTCCACTCTCCCTCCAGACTCTGGGACCTTGATTTCCAAATTAAATGCAAAATTTACTTTCATCTGAAAACAACACCTTGGACCACTGAGCAACAGTCCAGTTCTTTTTCTCCTTGGCCCAGGTAAGACGCTTCTGGCGTTGTCTACTGGTCATGAGTGACTTGACACAAGGAATGCGACACTTGTAGCCCATGTCCTGGGTACGTCTGTGTGTGGTGGCTCTTGAAGCAAAGACTCCAGCAGCAGTCCTCTCCTTTTCTTAACAATCCTTTCAAGGCTGTGGTTATCCCAGTTGCTTGTGCACCTTTTTCTACCACACTTTTCCCTTCCACTCAACTTTCCATTAATATGCTTGGATACAGCACTCTGTGAACAGTCAGCTTCTTTAGCAATGACCTATTGTGGCTTACCCTCCTTGTGGAGTGTGTCAATGACTGATTTCTGGACATCTGTCAGGTCAGCAGTCTTCCCCATGATTGTGGAGCCTACTGTAACAGACTAAGGAACCTTTTTAAACGGTTGGGAAGTCTTTGCAGGTGTTTTTTGTTAATTATTCTAATTTACTGAGATAATGACTTTTGAGTTTTCATTGATTGTAAGCCATTATCATCAACATTAACAAAAATAAACACTTGAAATATATCACTCTAATTGTAATGATATAATATGAGATTCACTTTTTGTATTGAAGAACTGAAGTAAATTAACTTTTTGATGATATTCTAATTTTATATATATATATATATATATATATATATATATATATATATATATATATATATATATATATATATTCCCTATGCACAAAAATATAACGATTAAGAAGCATTAGAGAGCAAGGTGGTCATAGAAAGAAATATGGCCGCAAGGTGTAATAACCCTATTATTATTGCTGAGAAAATACTTTCCATTTTAATAAGTAAATAATACAAAACAAAATGAATGGAAATGAGCAGTAAAGAAGCATGTGTGAACCAAAGCAGAATATATGTTAAACCTTAGATTCCTCAAAGTACTCCCCTTTCACGCTGATGACAACTTCACACCTTACTGTGTTTTTTCTCAAGCAGCTTCCCATTGTATATGTTTGCATGGGCATAATGTACTCCAAATTTACCATTATTGTGCAACATTTGAATGTTTAAATATGGAGTGGCAAAATTAAAGTTAGTACACTAAAGATTTGGAGCAAATTATAGTATTTTTGATAAATGTAGACCTTTACATGTGGCCTTGAATGAAAAAATCCTGTGACTCGTGTGATCCAACGATCAAGCACCAATCAAGGATGGATGCCTCAGACACAGTGGAAAAGATAAGCAACAACTGGGGACAAGCTTTGTAATAAATACAGGATACATACGTAAAGCGCCATGGAATAAATGGTGCTGTAATAATAATAATACAGATGTGTAAACACCTGCAAAAAAAAAAGTTCAATGTCTCTACAACAAAACAAAAGTTATTTTGTATATTTATAAACTGGAGACACAATACGGAGTTAAAGTCCCATTTTAAGATTATAAAATACAAATTTTATTAATCAATTTACACATAATAAATAACAGCACATAACTAAGAAACAGTGAGAAGATCATAGAACACTGAAACAAAGGCAGCAGTGAAACTCACTAAGACCATGGCAGTATGACTCATAAAGTGCTACTAGTGCATATTCCCGGGAAGAACAAGCCCACTATATTACCTCACTAGTGTGAGAGGATATCCCTGGACCCCACAAGGGAATCCATTGGCCCAATCAGCTCATATATAATCCAGCATAGTAGGCATCATTCTTACCCATAAAAAAGCCGGTCTTAGGGGGGTCACCGCCGCAGCCCCAACGCACGTTTCGCGTCGGCTTGCTTCCTCAGGGGGCAGTGAAGTGCTCAGTATTGGACTGGAATATATAGTGTCCATGATGCCGGAAAAGTGTGCGCCTAATTGCGGCGCATGTAGCTCGTCATCCACGCCAGGAGGTGCATGGTGCTCGGCGCCCAAGATGGCGCTGCGGTTCACAGTCACGCCCTAATGACGTCACTGGACCGCATACGTCACTGTCAGGGCGCCGCTCACAATGCCCCGGCGATTGGAAACGAGGGACATGCGCACTAGGCATGGAGGAACGCAGGGATGACCGTGACGTTATAGCGTCGAAAAAGGAAAAGACGGAACGCTGCATCGCACTATAGTGTGATTCACACCAGGACGCACCAGCGCACCGGAAACAGTAAGTTCAAGGAATTAATTACTCCGCTGCAAAGCAGCCGTGCAGAAAAAAGAAAAAGAAAGGCGCACAAGCGCCAATAGTGCCAATTAAACATAAGTGCGCTAAAAAATAAATAAAAATAAAAATAACATGATGAACGGAAAAAGTGAATGATAATATAAATACAATCTAAATAAATGTAATATAAACTTTTATAATATCACGATTGACAGAAAGTGTCAACATCCAGTAACTGTGAGCAGTGTCTGATATACATATCTGAAAAAAACCCTCACCCAAAAAATAACCCAGTTAGAAAAAAATAAATAAATAAAAGTGCATATATCTCACCAAAAAATAATAATTGTATGATACTGTGAATAAATATCAAAATCTCAAATATTCATAAACAATAAAAAATATACATATATATATATAATGTAATCATTGCTTTATACTGCACACGATGTAGTTCCGGTAACAAATGGTGAAGACATCCCAGGAAAGTCCTCACACCATTACACGCTATGCAATCCTGATGACACATTATATGGTGGTCAAAACCGTCATCCCAATGTTGGTATCTTGGTCAGAATTCATTCCATCTTCCCCCATGGAGCCACTCCGGACTACTCCATACATGGACACATATACGATGAAAAGTAAATACAACTACATAAAAATGAATGATACAAGACATAATTTAGTAAACCAAACAAAACACAAACACATAAATAAACGAAAAAATATATAAAAAGGAGACAAAATATATTATTATAAAAAGGAACTGAAACTAAGATGTTCATTAAGCCCCAGTGGGGAGATGGTATCCAACAGAGTTATCCATCTGCATTCACATTGGGCAAGTTTACGTTTCAGATCACCTCCTCTGATGCCGGCACGCACCTTGTCAATACCCCAGACCTTTAAATGTTTTGGGTTGCATTTATGATGCAAACGAAAGTGTCTGGGTATTGGCTTGAGACTATCCACATCATCCACGTCACCCGCTCCCATGATATCCCGTATATGTTCACGGACGCGTACACGCAATTCGCGTGTAGTTAGTCCCACATATATCAGGTTGCATGTACATATTGCGTAATATACCACAAATGTGGAGCTACATGTAATATGCTCCCTGATTTGGAAAGTTCTACCATTGGATGACGTGAATGATGTAGACCGCACCAAATTTTTGCACGCAAGACAACTCCCACATGGAAAAAATCCTTTTCTTGGTTGTCCTGCTCCGAAGGGATTTGGTATTTTAGCGACATAATGGCTGTGTACCACCATGTCGCGTATATTGGTGCTCCTGCGTGCCGTCATCAGAGGCCTGTCCGACAAATGCTTACGTAGCATTGGGTCCGTTAACAAAACAGACCAATGCTTATTCATAATGGACCTCATCACATCCCATTTGTGATTATAGGTTGACACAAACCTTGGTTGTCCATCGCCCACTTTCTTCTTTTGCTTATCCTTCTTCCCTACTGCTAGTAACTCGTTACGTTTGGTCCATTTTGCTCTCTGATAACCCTTTTTAATGGCATGGCCACTATAACCGCGTGCCCTAAACCTCTCCCCAAGGTCCACTGCCTGACTTTCAAACATTGAGTCAGAGGTACAAATCCTCCGAGCCAATACCCAGACACTTTCGTTTGCATCATAAATGCAACCCAAAACATTTAAAGGTCTGGGGTATTGACAAGGTGCGTGCCGGCATCAGAGGAGGTGATCTGAAACGTAAACTTGCCCAATGTGAATGCAGATGGATAACTCTGTTGGATACCATCTCCCCACTGGGGCTTAATGAACATCTTAGTTTCAGTTCCTTTTTATAATAATATATTTTGTCTCCTTTTTATATATTTTTTCGTTTATTTATGTGTTTGTGTTTTGTTTGGTTTACTAAATTATGTCTTGTATCATTCATTTTTATGTAGTTGTATTTACTTTTCATCGTATATGTGTCCATGTATGGAGTAGTCCGGAGTGGCTCCATGGGGGAAGATGGAATGAATTCTGACCAAGATACCAACATTGGGATGACGGTTTTGACCACCATATAATGTGTCATCAGGATTGCATAGCGTGTAATGGTGTGAGGACTTTCCTGGGATGTCTTCACCATTTGTTACCGGAACTACATCGTGTGCAGTATAAAGCAATGATTACATTATATATATATATGTATATTTTTTATTGTTTATGAATATTTGAGATTTTGATATTTATTCACAGTATCATACAATTATTATTTTTTGGTGAGATATATGCATTTTATTTATTTATTTTTTTCTAACTGGGTTATTTTTTGGGTGAGGGTTTTTTTCAGATATGTATATCAGACACTGCTCACAGTTACTGGATGTTGACACTTTCTGTCAATCGTGATATTATAAAAGTTTATATTACATTTATTTAGATTGTATTTATATTATCATTCACTTTTTCCGTTCATCATGTTATTTTTATTTTTATTTATTTTTTAGCGCACTTATGTTTAATTGGCACTATTGGCGCTTGTGCGCCTTTCTTTTTCTTTTTTCTGCACGGCTGCTTTGCAGCGGAGTAATTAATTCCTTGAACTTACTGTTTCCGGTGCGCTGGTGCGTCCTGGTGTGAATCACACTATAGTGCGATGCAGCGTTCCGTCTTTTCCTTTTTCGACGCTATAACGTCACGGTCATCCCTGCGTTCCTCCATGCCTAGTGCGCATGTCCCTCGTTTCCAATCGCCGGGGCATTGTGAGCGGCGCCCTGACAGTGACGTATGCGGTCCAGTGACGTCATTAGGGCGTGACTGTGAACCGCAGCGCCATCTTGGGCGCCGAGCACCATGCACCTCCTGGCGTGGATGACGAGCTACATGCGCCGCAATTAGGCGCACACTTTTCCGGCATCATGGACACTATATATTCCAGTCCAATACTGAGCACTTCACTGCCCCCTGAGGAAGCAAGCCGACGCGAAACGTGCGTTGGGGCTGCGGCGGTGACCCCCCTAAGACCGGCTTTTTTATGGGTAAGAATGATGCCTACTATGCTGGATTATATATGAGCTGATTGGGCCAATGGATTCCCTTGTGGGGTCCAGGGATATCCTCTCACACTAGTGAGGTAATATAGTGGGCTTGTTCTTCCCGGGAATATGCACTAGTAGCACTTTATGAGTCATACTGCCATGGTCTTAGTGAGTTTCACTGCTGCCTTTGTTTCAGTGTTCTATGATCTTCTCACTGTTTCTTAGTTATGTGCTGTTATTTATTATGTGTAAATTGATTAATAAAATTTGTATTTTATAATCTTAAAATGGGACTTTAACTCCGTATTGTGTCTCCAGTTTATATATATGCTTTTGGAGTGTCCTTAGTGACTTTATCTGCTCTCCTACACAAATATTGAATTCCTATGTTATACCATGCATGGGTATAGGAGAGAAAAATTACTGTGGTTCTTGGTGGTATGTTTATATTATTTTGTATATTTGCCTAATAAAAAAGGAAATTACATAGTAATTTTTGGCTATCCCACAGCAGAGATAAAAAAAAACAATACAATTTGTTTTGTATATATATATATATATATATATATATATATATATATATATATATATATATATATATATATATATATATATATATATATATATATATATACACACACCGTGCAGACCAAAAGTTTGGACACACCTCATTTAAAGATTTTTCTGTATTTTCATGACTGTGAAAAGTGTACATTCACACTGAGGCATCAAAACTATGAATTAACACGTGGAATTATATACTTAACAAAAAAGTGTGAAACAACTGAAATTATATCTTATATTCTAGGTTCTTCAAAGTAGCCACCTTTTACTTTGATTACTGCTTTGCACACTCTTGGCATTCTCTTGATGAGCTTCAAGAGGTAGTCACCGGGAATGGTTTTCATTTCACAGGTGTGCCCTGTCAGGTTTAATAAGTGGGATTTCTTGCCTTATAAATGGTGTTGGGACCATCAGTTGTGTTGTGCAGAAGTCTGGTGGATACACAGCTGATAGTCCTACTGAATAGACTGTTAGGGTATGTGCACACGATGCGAAAAACGCTGCAGATCCGCAGCTGCGGGTCCGCAGCAGTTTCCCATGAGTTTACATTACAATGTAAACCTATGGGAAACAATGCTGTGCACATGCTGCGGAGAAAACTGCATGGAAATGCAGCGGTTTACATTCCGCAGCATGTCATTTCTTTCTGCGGATTCCACAGCGGTTTTACAGCTGCTCCTGTAGAAAACCGCAGTGAAAACTGCAGAAAAACCACGGTAAATCCGCAATAAATCTGCAGCAAAAATGCAGTGTTTTTGTCCTGCAGATTTATCAAATCCGCTGCGGAAAAGTCCGCAGTGGACCATTATACGTGTGCACATAGCCTTAGAATTTGTTTTATGGCAAGAAAAAAGCAGCTAAGTAAAGACAAACGAGTGGCCATCATTACTTTAAGAAATGAAGGTCAGTCAGTCCGAAAAATTGGGAAAACTTTGAAAGTGTCCCCAAGTGCAGTGGCAAAAACCATCAAGCGCTACAAAGAAACTGGCTCACATGAGGACCGCCCCAGGAAAGGAAGACCAAGAGTCACCTCTGCTTCTGAGGATAGGTTTATGCTAGTCACCAGCCTCAGAAATCGCAGGTTAACAGCAGCTCAGATTAGAGACCAGGTCAATGTCACACAGAGTTCTAGCAGCAGACACATCTCTACAACTACTGTTAAGAGGAGACTTTGTGCAGCAGGCCTTCATGGTAAAATAGCTGCTAGGAAACCACTGCTAAGGACAGGCAACAAGCAGAAGAGACTTGTTTGGGCTAAAGAACACAAGGAATGGACATGAGACCAGTGGAAATATGTGCTTTGGTCTGATGAGTCCAAATTTTAGATTTTTGGTTCCAACCACCGTGTCTTTGTGCGACGCAGAAAAGGTGAACGGATGGACTTTACATGCCTGGTTCCCACCGTGAAGCATTGAGGAGGAGGTGTGATGGTGTGGGGGTGCTTTGTTGGTGACACTGTTGGGGATTTATTCAAAATTGAAGGCATACTGAACCAGCATGGCTACCACAGCATCTTACAGCGGCATGCTATTCCATCCGGTTCGCATTTAGTTGGACCATCATTTATTTTTCAACAGAACAATGACCCCAAACACACCTCCAGGCTGTGTAATGGCTATTTGACCAAGAAGGAGAGTGATGGGGTGCTATGCCAGATGACCTGGCCTCCACAGTCAGCAGACCTGAACCCAATCGAGATGGTTTGGGGTGAGCTGGAGCGCAGAGTGAAGGCAAAAGGGCCAACAAGTGGTAAGCATCTCTGGGAACTCCTTCAAGATTGTTGGAAGACCATTCCCAGTGACTACCTCTTGAAGCTCATCAAGAGTATGCCAAGAGTGTGAAAAGCAGTCATCAAAGCAAAAGGTGGCTACTTTGAAGAACCTAGAATATAAGACATAATTTCAGTTGTTTCACACTTTTTTGTTAAGTATATAATTCCATAGTTTTGATGCCTTCAGTGTGAATGTACAATTTTCATAGTCATGAAAATACAGAAAAATCTTTAAATGAGAAGGTGTGTCCAAACTTTTGGTCTGTACTGTATATATATATATATATATATATATATATATATATATATATATATATATATATATATACTGAGTATATAAAGAAAGAATTAGCACAGCACAGTAAAAGTAGGGTGCAATGCTTCATAGGCCAATACCAAACCTCATTAATAAAACAGACCAGCCCCCACCCCGAATGTAACGTCGGTTTTGGGGGCAGTGCTTCCTGCTGTGAGCAGGAGGGAAGAGCAAGAGAACTGAATGGTAGAGAGTGAGACCCCTAGCTGCTCGGGACCACAGGCTAGGGCTGCCACTAGGAATTTCAGGGCCCCATGCTGGCAACATTTTCGGGGCCCCCTTGAGACTCCGCCCAGGCTCCACCCCAGCGATGCCTCCACCCCTTGAACTATCCACAGTCCCACCGCTATCTCTTGGAAAAACTCCACTTCTCACCAATCACACATTAACCGTTCCCATCACCAGATCACACATATAGCCAGCAGCTTTTGTTTTAGCCAAAAGATTTTTCTAATCTGCCACCACAACAAGGCAGACTCTTTTGGCCGAGCTCTACTCTACACTAATCTATTAAAAATTTGTTAAAATATACAATACAATTTAGGTATATTTTTATTTATTTTTCAATTTTTAATATGACCAATAATATTATATACAAGGGACAATTACACTGCACCATGACCAGATCACATATTACCACCACATAGTGACCTGTCATACCACATACAAGGAACTAATACTGCCACACCATGACCAGATCACATATTACCACCACAGTGACCGAATAATACCAGATACAAGAGACAAATACCACCACACCATGACCAGATCACATATTACCACCACAGTGACCTATACCACATACAAGGAACAAATACTGCCACACCATGTCCAGATCACACATTACCACCACAGTGACCGAAGAATAGCATGTACAAGGAACAAATTCCACCACACCATGACCAGACCACATATTATCACCACATGGTGACGAATAATACCACATACAGGGAACAAATACCGCTACACCATGGCCGGACAACATATTACCACCACATAGTGACTGAATATTAAAATACTGATCATTAATAAAAAAAAACACAATACTATCACCAAAAGGGCCATTATACACAGGAGATCTGTATATAGTGTCAGTGCAAAAGTAATACAGTGATCACTGGTGACATTGTACACAGGACCACTGTACATAGTATACAGTGTATAGTGTCAGTGTACAGGTAACACACTGACTCACCAGTGACGTCTTTATATGTATTCCTTCAGCTTTGCTTTTCATCTTAATCCAGCACAGACCACCATCACTTCTTCCAGCCAGGAGTCGTCTCTGCAGGGAATAGCACAGTTATCTAGAGCTCCGCTTGCAGAACACATTACTTAATTTTAAATTAGTGTCGCTCTGCACAGTAACAGGACCCCCCCCATTTAAAACCGTATCCTCAAAAAATAAAATAAATACATCACTGCAGTAATAATATCCCTTAATTAGCCCCTATGGTAATAATATCCCCCAGCCTGGCCCCGTGTATCTCTTTCCTGGCTCCATATGTTTTCCCATTCTGCCCTCATGAGTATCCATCCTGCCCCATCTGTCCCCATGATCCTGCTCCATCTGTCCCTATGATTCTGCCCCATCTGTCCCCATGATCCTGTCCCATCTGTCCCCATAATACTGCCCCATCTGTCCCCATGATCCTGCCCCATCTGTCCCCATGATCCTGCCCCATCTGTGCCCATGATCCTGCCCCATCTGTCCCCATGATTCTGCCCCATCTGTCCCCATGATCCTGCTCCATTTGTCCCCATGATTCTGCCCCATCTGTCCCCATGATCCTGCCCCATCTGTCCCTATGATTCTGCCCCATCTGTCCCCATGATCCTGCCTCATCTGTCCCCATGATCCTGCTCCATCTGTCCCCATGATCCTGCTCCATCTGTCCCCATGATCCTGCCCCATCTGTTCCCATGATCCTGCTCCATCTGTCCCCATGATCCTGCCCCATCTGTCCCCACGATCCTGCCCCATCTGTCGCCATGATGCTGCCCCATCTGTCCCCATGATCCTGCCCCTTGTGTCCCCATCATCCTGCCCCTTCTGTCCCATCATCCTGCTCCATCTGTCCCCATGATCCTGCCCCATCTGTCTCCATTGTATTCATCCTGCCCCATCTGTCTCCATCCTGCCCCCGTGTCTCACATCCAGCTCCTGTGTCTCACATCCTGCCCCCGGTGTCTCACATTCTTCCCTGTGTCTCACATTCTGCCCCATCTCACATTCTTCCCCGTGTCTCACATTCTGCCCCGTGTCTCACATCCTGCCCCCGTCTCATTCTGCCCCGTGTCCCACGTTCTTCCGCTGTGTTGTTTCCTTTCCTTCTCCCTGTGTTTCCATTCCTGACCCGTGTTTTCATTCTGCCCCGTGTTTTCTTCATTCTGCCCCCTGTGTTTTCATTCTGTCCCATGTTTTCTTCATTCTGCCCCGTGTTTTCTTCATTCTGCCACCTGTGTTTTCATCATTCTACCCCGTGTTTTCATCATTCTTCCCCCTGTGTTGTTTTGATTCTGCCCCCTGTGTTTTCTTCATCCTGCCCCATGTTGTCTTCATTCTGCCCCCTGTGTTGTCTTCATTCTGCCCCGTGTTGTCTTCATTCTGCCCCCCCGTGTTGTCTTCATTCTGCCCCCCGTGTTGTTTTCATTCTGCCCCGTGATTTCTTAATTCTGCCCCCTGTGTTTTCTTCATTCCTGCCCCGTGTCTCCAATCTGCCCTGGGCTTGCCGCATTCAGTAAAAAAAACCAAACAGCTTTCTTCTTACCTGGCCGGGCTCCAGCGCCGACATCCATCCCAGACATTTCAGCGCGGACTCGCCGCCGAATTACAGTGACGTCATACGCTGGCGACGTGCGCGCTGACATCAGCTGCCAGCCTCTGATTGGCTGGCGGCTTTAACTATTGCCTTGGGGGCCCGGATGGGCCTGCAAAGCAATAGAACCTGCGTCTCAGGGCCCGGGGCCGGGCCCAATGGGCAGATGAGACGGGGCCCCCTCTGAACACCGGGCCCCATACGCCAGTTAGGGCAGTAATGCCCTGATGGCGGCCCTGCCACAGGCATACCTGTAATTAAGGCAGACCATGCAGCTGCTATGGGGCTATTGTAGAGAACGCAGCAAAGTACTGAATGGTGCAGTGCAGGGCATCTCTCTCCATAAAAACATCTTTATTAGCATGTTGGGGAGTAAGTGAAGGACCATGGGCCAGACCAGTAGTTTATCTTGAAACCTATGGACCAACATGCAAAATCTCCAACATTGCCCCTGATAATCGTGGGTCTTTAGTGCAGAGGTCCCCCCACACACACACACACACACACCGTCCCCAAGCACATACAGTGCCTTGCAAAAGTATTCGGCTCCCTGGAACTTTTCAACCTTTTCCCACATATCATGCTTCAAACATAAAGATACCAAATGTAAATTTTTGGTGAAGAATCAACAACAAGTGGAACACAATTGTGAAGTTGAACGAAATTTATTGGTTATATATTGGAGATATTGCACACTTAATTACGTGCTGATGAGCAGGTCTCCCTAAATCTCTCAATGTTCAGTGACAAACTGAGAGAAGCAGGAAGAGAAGCTCGTTGTCACGTGACCGTAAGTGTGAAAATCGCATATGACTGAAGTAGCCATGTGATGACTGATGGAACCAGCAAGCCGAGCTGAATCTTGACAGTGAGTATATTACACGCTGTTAGGATTGGCTTGTTACAGGGCTTTATTTGATAATTAAAGGGCTTGTCCAGATTTGAGATTAATGTGTGGAGTCACCCTATGTGACTGCAGGTTTCTGAATTGTCACAGCGCATTCACTGTACCCTTTTACGATTCTCCCATTCTGGTGGCAAGAATGGACCGTCATGTCAGCTCAAGTCGATTTGTATACTTTTAGCCACATGTCGGTACATGACGCATGTATGCTCATCACAAACTTGGACAACCCCTTTAATGCTCCTAACATAAATAAACATATGACAATTAGTATCACAAAAAATGTTCACATCCAGTTACCTTGTAGATGATGTCTCTGATTGGAGTCGTTCTCTATATTTTATTCAACTTATCCAGACTCTACAATGGCTTTTCACAGCCACAGCTCGTTTCTACAGATTTCCATCTTCTCTGGTCTTCTGCTGCAGTATATCCCCCATAAAAATATCAGTGCCATTATAATACTCCAGAATAAAAATATCTGCCCTAGGCTGAGCCCCTATTAAATAATTGCACTTCACTATATTCCCTGCAGAAAATATGACCCCCACACTGTCCCTCTTATGGCTCATGCCCTTCACAATGATCTCTCCTTTCTATTCTGGGCCCCATCTTTACACTGTCCTCTCACACTGTATCCACCTATAGAGCCCAGTCTCTATACTGTGTCTTCTCATCACACTCCCCCTCCTTGGCATACTGTCCCCTTCTGGCTGTGACCTTACACTGTCCCCCCATGCTTCCCCTCCCACATTACTCAATCTCTATTCTGTGCCCACTCACACTTTTCTCCCAGCATACTGTCTCCTCACATTAATCACCTCAATAGTCTCCTTACACATTTCCCCTCCCTCCTCATACTGTCTCCTTTCACATCCACACTTCTAACCATACTGTCTCCTCATATATTTACCCCTTGCTCTCCATACTGCCTCCTCACACTTCCCCCTAACTCCTCATACTCTGCCCTCATACATTTTTCCACTTGTAAGTCATACTGTGTACTCACCCACCACCCCATTCACCATACTTTGTCTGCATCCATACCCCCACTTGCCCCCATACTGTGTCCATATACATTCCTTCCTTCGCTCCCCATACTGCGTTTGCACCTATCTTCCCCATTCAGTGTCCGCATCAATTCCCCCCTCACCATACTGAGTCTGCACCCATCACCCTCTCTCTCTTCTCATACTGTGTCCGCACCATCCCCCCACTCACCATACTGCATTTGCATCATTTCCCAACTCACCATACTGTGTCCACAACCATCCCCCCACTTACCAATTCGGTGTCTTCACTATCCCCTTACTCACCATGTGTCTGCACCATCCCCAACTCACCATACTGTGTACGCACCCATCCCCCCACTCACCATACTGTGTACGCACTCTCTTCCCATTCACCATACTGTGTCCACACCATCCCCCCTCACCATACTGTGTCTGCATCATCCCTCAACTCATCATACTGTGTCCACACCAATTCCCTCTCTCACCATACTGTGTCTCCCCTCACATCCCCCTCACACTCTCCATACTGTGTCCGCATCATCCCCCACTCATCATACTGTCTCCACCAATCCCCTCACTCACCATTCCGTGTCCGCACCCATCCCCCACTCACCATACTGTCTCCTCACCAATCCCCCTACTCACCATACTGTGTCTGCACCCATCATCCCCTTACACATCCCGCTTCGCTCCTCATACTGTGTCCGTAACCACCTCCACTCACCATTCTGCGTCTGTACTACCCCCAGACTCACCATACTGTGTCCGCACCCATCCCTCCACTCATCATGTGTCTGCACCATCTCCCTACTCACCATACTGTGTCCACACCATCCTCCAACTCACCATACTGTGTCCGCACCCATCCACCCACTCATCATACTGTTTCTGCACCAATTCCCCACTCTCCATACTGTGTCTGCACCCATCCTCCCCTCACACATCCCCCTTCGCTCCTGATACTATATAATAATAATAATTTTTATTTATATAGTGCCAACATATTCCGCAGCGCTTATACTGTGTCTGCACCCACCCCCACTCATCATACTGTGTCCACACCCTTACCCCCACTCCCCATACTGTGTCTGCACCCATCCTCCCCTCACACATCCCCCCTCACTCCTCATATTGTGTCCATAACCAACCCACAATCACCATACTGTGTCTACACCCATCCCCACTAACCATACTGTGTACGCTCTCCCTTCTCATTCACCATACTGTGTCCACACCATCCCCCCTCACCATACTGTGTCTGCATCATCCCTCAACTCATCATACTGTGTCCACATCAATTCCCTCTCTCACCATACTGTGTCTTCACCCATTCTCCTCTCACATCCCCCTCACACTCTCCATACTGTGTCCGCATCATCCCCCACTCATCATACTGTCTGCACCAATCCTCTCACTCACCATTCTGTGTCTACACCCATCCCCACTTACCATACTGTCTCCTCATCAATCCCTCTACTCACCATACTGTGTCTGCACCCATCGTCCCCTCACACATCCCTCTTCGCTCCTCATACTTTGTCTGTAACCACTCCCACTCACCATACTGCATCTGCACACCCCCAGACTCACCATACTGTGTCCACACCCATCCCTCCACTCATGTGTCTGCACCATCTCCCTACTCACCATAATGTGTCTGCACCATCCTCCAACTCACCATAATGTGTCCGTACACATCCCCCCACTCATCATACTGTTTCTGCACCAATTCCCCACTCTCCATACTGTGTCTGCACCCATCCTCCCCTCACACATCCCCCTTCGCTCCTGATACTGTGTCTGCACCCACCCCCACTCATCATACTGTGTCCACACCCTTACCCCCACTCCCCATACTGTGTCTGCACCCATCCTCCCCTCACACATCCCCCTCACTCCTCATATTGTGTCCATAACCAACCCACACTCACCATACTGTGTCTGCACCCATCCCCACACTCATAATACTGTGCCCGCACCCTCCTCCCATTCACCACACTGTGTCCACACCATCCCTCAACTCACCATACTGTGTTCGCACCCATCCTCCCCTCACCATACTGTGTCTGCACCATCCCAGTGCACATTATACTGTGTCCGCACCAGCCCCCCACTCACCATACTGTGTCCGCACCATCCCCCTTACCATACTGTGTCCATACCCATCCTGCCTCTCACCGTATTGCATCTGCCCCTCCCCTCATTTACCATACAGTGTCAACACCATCCCCCTTACCATACTGTGTCTGTGAGTCACCCGCCAGGGCCGTGGGGAACTTGGTACCGTGTCCGGTACTCACGGGGGGATGTCACGGTGGCGGCGACCCGGTCTGTGGCCCTGGGCGCCCATGTTAATGGGAATGTCTTTAAAGGGGTTTTGAGAATAAAGTTTGTTCGTGATGCCACCTGTGGTATTCGGTCAGTAGGAACCGACACTGCTTAAAAGGGTCCCCTGGGGTGATGGTATGGCAGCTAGATGGTATAACTTCCCACAGGTGAAGTAAGTCCCCAGGGCTCCTGGTGTATAGGTGGAGATGGCGAATGGTGCAGTAAAGAACAAGGACACAGGTTTGCAGTCTCTTTACCTGGTTTACTGTAGCTTCAGGCAACCGCAGTCCATGGCACCAGACCACAGGTACAGAGGCAGGGTCCGGCCAGCTTGGAAGCGAATCCAGAGTCCCCTTTACCAGGTGGAGATGAAAGCCTTCCTCAAAGCTTGGTGGTGTTGTAGTCCCTTACTGCCTATGGCTTCTGATAAGGTCGTCACAGTTCCTTTCTGTCCTCCATAAAGGTGGAACATAAACCCGTATGACAGGTGGCTCAAGCCTTTTTATAGGGTCTCTATCATGACCTGGGCTCTATATGCCACTGTGCCTCCTGGGTATTAGGGCAGGCAGGTAACTTGCAGTTCAGCTGTCCTGCCGGTTTCTGCTGTGCCACTTGGAGTCCGACACAACCTCGGTCTTCCGGCTACCAGTATCTGCGCTGTCCAGGGAGGTAGCCCAGTTGCAGCTGTCCTCCCCTGGTGTCTCTCACCTGTGCTTTGCTCTCCTGCACACTTTCTACAAACTGTCTTTTCCTTCTTAGTTCTCTTTCTCTAGGAGCTGCAGCAACTCTGGCTGCAGGGCCCCTTCAGTGTTTCTGACACTCAATGTCTGACTGCACTCTTCTCTGTCCTCTGACAGACTGACTGACTTCCTTTCCCTCCAGACCAGAATATAGGGAAGTTCCCCTTAATCTGGGTTCAGAGCTCCCCCTTCTGGCCTGGAGTATGAACAAGCGTGATATCCCTCTCCCCGTGAGGAAAGCAATGCCACTGTGATGACCAGGACCCTGGGATGTCACATCTGCACTATCCATCAACTTACCATACTGTGTCTGCACCCATTCCCTCACTCATCTTACAGCTTCCGCACCAATCTCCCCCACTCACCAAACTGTGTCTGCACATATCCTACCCTCACACATCCCCATCGCACATCATACTGTGTCCGCACCCACCCTCACTCACCATAGTGTGTCCACACCATCCCGCCACTCACCATACTGTGTCCGCACCATCACCCTACTCACCATAATGTGTCTGCACCATCCCTTCACTCACCATACTGTGTCTGCACCCATCCTCCCACTCACCATACTGTGTCCACGCCCATCCCCCCACTCACCATACTGTGTCTGCATCCACCCCCCCTCACCATAGTGTTTGCAACCATCCCCCATACTGTTTCATCATGCCCCATCTCTCCCTTGCTCCTCATACAGTGCCTTCAAATTTGTCCAATTCCCCATATTGTGTCTGCACCTGTCCCTTCCTTGCTCCCCATACTGTGTCCTCAAACCCCCCTCCCCTCACTAAATCCCCCACACACACTAAATCTCCCCCCACTCACATCAAATCCTTCCACCTTAAATACCCCCACGTTACCCTGAATCTTTGATGTCTTCAGCTCTGGAGCACTTATTACCAATGTGCGCCTCTGCAGCGCTAGCGATTGACATAAGCAGTGTGATCACAAGACCTGATCTCGCTGCTGACATTGCCCTGACCCAGTGGTCAGAGCTTCAATTGTACTCGCGTCTTGACACCCGTCACAGAGAAGGGCCGACTCCCAGTCTGGAGGGCAGCAAAATACCGTCGCTGTGGAAATCACTTTAGACTGCCACATTAGGTGTCCCAACGGTACCCACTGCTGGTTGCTCCCCCCAGATACACCTAGGATGTAGTAGTACTGGTCTTCTCATATAGCTCAAGGGGACATTTTGGGTGCCTCTAGGCTTGGATACTTCTACCCTATTATAGCTATGCCTGTGTGCAAGAAGCGATCAAAATGTTGTATGTAACCCAAAATAAATGTCAATTCATCTCGTGAAAAATAAACTCACACCCAGCTCCATTGACGTAAAAGTTACCGTTATCAGAAAATGGGACACAAGTGCATTTTTTACGAATTTCTGATTTTTATTTTTAACAATTTAAATAATAATAATAAAAATATATACAATTTTGGCAACTGTAATTGTACTGACCTGGAGAATCATATTGTAAAGTCATTTTTACCATACTGTGAACACCGGAAGAAGAAAACCCAAAATGACAATTGTGACAATGTGAGGGGTTTTTGTTCAAAATTTTACAACACTTAGAATTATTTTCCTTTATTCGGTATATTTAAATTCTATAATTAATGGCAGCATTCAAAATTATAACGTCCCACAAAAAAAAACATGCCCTCATATGGTTTTGCGGACAGAAAAATAAAAATGTAATGGCTCTTGAAAGAATGGGAGGAAAAAAAAGGAAAGTGGTCAGGAAGGGTTTATTGAGGGCCTGTGGAAACATGTTACTATGGAGGACTCTAATGAAACTATTTTACTTGGGCAATTGCCTGCCTCTTGGACTCCATTTCCACAAATACAGTGGGTACGGAAAGTATTCAGACCCCTTTAAATTTTTCACTCTTTGTTTCATTGCGGCCATTTGGTAAATTAAAAAAAAGTTCATTTTTTTCCCTCTAATGTACACTCTGCACCCCATCTTGACTGAAAAAAAAAACAGAAATGTACATATTTTTGCATATTTATTAAAAAAGAAAAACTGAAATATCAAATGGTCATAAGTATTCAGACCCTTTGCTCAGACACTCATATTTAAATCACATGCTGTCCATTTCCTTGTGATCCGACTTGAGATGGTTGTACTTCTTTATTGGAGGCCAGCTGTGTTTAGTTAAACTGATAGGACTTGATTTGGAAAGGCACACACCTGTCTATATAAGATCTCACAGCTGACTGTGCATGTCAGACCAAATGAGAATCATGAGGTCAAAGGAACTGGCCAAGGAGCTCAGAGACAGAATTGTGGCAAGGCACAGATCTGGCCAAGGTTACAACAGAATTTCTGCAGTACTCAAGGTTCCTAAGAGCACAGTGGCCTCCATAATCCTTAAATGGAAGAAGTTTGAGCCCACCAGAAGTCTTCCTAGACCTGGCCGTCCAACCAAACTGAGCAATTGTGGGAGAAGAGCCTTGGTGAGAGAGGTAAAGAAAAACCCAAAGATCTCTGTGGCTGAGCTCCAGAGATGCAGTAGGGAGAAAGTTCCACAAAGTCAACTATCACTGCAGCCCTCCACCAGTCGGGCCTGTATGGCAGAGTTGCCCGACGGATGCCTCTCCTCAGTGAAAGACATGTGAAAGACCGCATAGAGTTTGCTAAAAAGCACATGAAGGACTCCCAGACTATGAGAATTAAGATTCTCTGGTCTGATGAGATGATGATGGACCTTTTTGTTGATAATTCTAAGCGGTATGTGTGGAGAAAACCAGGCACTGCTCATCACCTGCCCAACACAATCCCAACAGTGAAACATGGTGGTGGCAGCATCATGCTATTGGGGTGTTTTTCAGCTGCAGGGACAGGATGACTGGTTGTCATTGAAGGAAAGATGAATGCGGCCAAGTACAGAGATATCCTGGATGAAAACCTCTTCCAGAGTGCTCTGGACCTCAGACTTGGCCGAAGGTTCACCTTCCAACAAGACAATGACCCTAAGCACACAGCTAAAATAACAAAGGAGTGGCTTCAGAACAACTCTATGACCATTCTTGACTGGCCCACCCAGAGTCCTGACCTAAACCCAATTGAGCATCTCTGGAAAGACGTGAAAATGGCTGTCCACTAATGCTACCATCCAACCTGATGGAACTGGAGAGGATCTGCAAGGAAGAATGGCAGACGATCCCCAAATCCAGGTGTGAAAAGCTTGCTGCATCATTCCCAAGAAGACTCATGGCTGTACTAGCTCAAAACGGTGCTTCTACTCAATACTGAGCAAAGGGTCTGAAGACTTATGACAATGTGATATTTTAGTTTTTCTTTTTTAATAAATATGAAAAAATTTCTACATTTCTTTTTTTTTTCAGTCAAGATAGGGTGCAGAGTGTACACTAATGAGAAAAAAAAATTACTTTGTTGAATTTACCAAATGGCTGCAAAGAAACAAGGTGTGAAACATTTAAAGGGGTCTGAATACTTTCTGTACCCACTGTAGATTTTTACCCTGACTGAGCATCAGTTGATGATATGCCAAGTTGACAGACATTTAAAGGGTTATTTCCATCTGCATAAATGGATATTGTTGGATAATCCTTGTAAAAGAAAGCACTTTTACAATTTACTGCTTATCAAAATTTGTAGCTGTTCTTGAGATATTAACGCTTTTTCTTTAGTTTACAGTTCGTTGCCTAGGAGACCGACCACCACTGATAGCTCTAGCTTATAAGCACTACACTGAGGCCGGCCAGGGTTAACACCGCGCTCCAGCGATCATGGACGGCTTTAAAGCTCAGTAGAAAACAACTTGTAACACTGTGCATGTTCTGCTTTCTAGCAGTGGTGGTCGGTTTCCAAGGCAACAAAATGTAAACAAAAGAAAACTATTAATACCTCAAGAATGGCTAAATTTTTTAATAAGGAATTAATCGCAAAATTACTTTTATTCTCCATGAATACCCGTCTATGAAGATGGGAATGACCCTTTACAGATGTAACCTTACACATTGTCATTATTGGTACACTAGATGGTGGCCCGATTCTAACGCATCGGCTATTCTAGAATATGTATGTAATTTATTTATGAAGATTTCAGAATAATGCAATGAATACACAGGATTCGGCCGGCTGGGCGCGACCAATCAGCGAAGCGTGGCTCAAATCCCGTGCCAATTCGCAACCGGACTGCGTCTGTCGCTGATTGTTCGCGGCCGGCTGGGCACGACCAATTAGTGAAGCCAGGGCCAGCTCCAGGTTTTTGAGGGCCCCGGGCGAAAGAGTCTGACAGCCCACGTAGCATATAACACAGCCACGTAGTATATAGCACATCCACGTAGTATACAGCAGAGCCCATGTAGTATATAGCACAGCCCATGTAGTATATAGCACAGCCCACGCAGTATATAACACAGCCCACGCAGGGGTGGATTATAATAGGGTCAATCTGGGCGGTAGCTCAGGGCCCAGTGGTGTGGGGTGGCCCTGGGCTACCGCTCAGATTGCCCGTCGCCATCAGGGCATTACTGCCCTGACGGGCGTATGGGCCCGGTGGGCAGAGGAGGCCCGCATTGGGCCTCGTCTCATCTGCTCACCGGACCCCCCTACAGGCGCTGCGGCAGTAAGGCTATTGACATGCGCGCCCGCACGTCAATAGTTAACAGCCACCAGCCAATCGGAGGCTGGCAGCTGACGTGCCGCAGCGCGCACGCACTTCGCCGGCGTCTGATGTCATTGTCAGCCGCCGGCGAGTTCGCGCTTGACCTGAGTGGAGGGAGGAAGCTTCGCCCGCCGGCCGCCGCAGGAGTGCGGCTAGGTAAGTAAGAACTCGTGGTTTTTTTTGTTGTTTGTTTTTTTTTTTTTGAGAGCGGCAATCCCGGGGCTGAAATGCTGGACAAGCTGAGGGCAATATGCTGGACACACTGGGGCAGAATGCTGGAGACACTGGGGCAGAATGCTGGAGACACTGGGGCAGATTGCTGGACACACTGGGGGCTGAATGCTGGATACACTGGGGGCAATATGCTGGACACACTGGGGCAATATGCTGGACACACTGGGGGCAATATGCTGGACACACTGGGGGCAATATGCTGGACAAACTGGGGTCAGGATGCTGGACACACTGGGGGCAATATGCTGGACACATTGGGGGCAGGATGCTGGACACACTGGGGGCAATATGCAGGAGAGTCTGGGGCAGATTGCTGGACACACTGGGGGCAGGATACTGGACACACTGGGGGCAATATGCTGGAGACACTGGGGCAGATTGCTGGACACACTGGGGGCAATATGCTGGAGACAGTGGGGGCAGGATGCTGGACACACTGGGAGCAATATGCTGGACACACTGGGGGCAATATGCTGGAGACACAGGGGCAGATTGCTGGACACACTGGGGCAGATTGCTGGACACACTGGGGCAGATTGCTGGACACACTGGGGCAATATGCTGGACATACTGGGGTAATATGCTGGAGAGACTGGAGCAATATGCTGGAGACACTGGAGCAGGATGCTGGACACACTGGGGCAATATGCTGGACACACTGGGGGCAATATGCTGGAGACACTGGGACAGATTGCTGGACACACTGGGGGCAATATGCTGGACACACTGGGGGCAATATGCTGGACACACTGGGTGCAGAATGCTGGACACACTGGGGGCAGGATGCTGGACACACTGGGGGCAGAGATGCTGGACAGAGGGGGCAGAGATGCTGGACACTGGGGGCAGAGATGCTGGACACTGGGGGCAGAGATGCTGGACACTGGGGGCAGAGATGCTGGACACTGGGGGCAGAGATGCTGGACACTGGGGGCAGAGATGCTGGACACTGGGGGCAGAGATGCTGGACACTGGGGGCAGAGATGCTGGACACTGGGGTAGAGATGCTGGACACTGGGGCAGAGATGCTGGACACTGGGGGCAGAGGTACTGGACACTGGGAGCAGAGATGCTGGACACTGGGGCAGAGATGCTGGACACTGGGGCAGAGATGCTGGACACTGGGGGCAGAGGTACTGGACACTGGGGCAAAGATGCTGGACACTGGGGGCAGAGATGCTGGACACACTGGGGGCAGGACTGGAGACAGATAGGGCAAGATTGGAGACATGGGCAGAATGTAGATACGGCGCATTATTGAAGAATGAAAGACATGGGGCAGGATTGGAGACAGATCGTGCAGGATCATGGGGCAGGATGGAGACTGATAGGGCAGGATGGGGAGATCATACGGGGCAGGATGGATACTCATGAGGGTAGGATAGGAGAACATATGTCTGGAGCCAGGACTGAGATACACGGGGCCAGGATGGGGAATATTTTTACCATAGGGGCTAATTAAGGGATATTATTACTACAGTGATGAATTCATTTTATTTTTTGAGGACACTGTTTTAAATGGGGGGGGGGGCGGTCCTGTTACTATGCAGAGGGACATTATGTTGCCTTTTTTTCTTCATGTGGTGTAATGTAGAAGTTGGGAAAAATTAAGTAATGTGTTCTACGAGCGGAGCTCGAGATAACTGTGTAATTTCCTGCAGAGACGAGTCCTGGCTGGATGAAGAGATGGTGGTCTGTGCTGGATGAAAGATGAAGGACGTCACCTAGAGATGTCACTGGTGAGTCAGCGTTACCTATGCACGTACACTATACACTGTATACTATATACTGAACTGAAGGGTAAATTGACTAGATCAATGGATGTTTGACAGGTTATAGTTTCACACAGCAACTATTTTTCTGGAATAATCTAGTTCAGATATATGATGACCCCGTCACATGACCCCATCACATGACCAGGGGGCCCACAGTGTCTGAACAGCCCGGGGCCCTGGCTACCCTTAATCCACCCCTGAGCCCCCGTAGTATAGAGCACAGCCCACATAGTATATAGCACAGCCAACGCAGTATATAACACAGGCCACGTAGTATATAACAGAGCCACATAGTATATAGCACAGCCACGTAGTATATTGCACAGCCATGTACTATATAGCACAGCCCACATAGTATATAGCACAGCCCACGTAGTATATAGCACAGCGAGGTAGTATATAACACAGCCCATGCAGTATATAACACAGCCCACGCAGTATATAACACAGCCCACGCAGTATATAACACAGCCCACACAGTATATAACATAGCTCACGTAGTATATAACACAGCTCACGTAGTATATAACACAGCCCACGTAGTATATAACACAGCCCACATAGTATATAACACAGCCCACGCAGTATATAACACAGCTCACGCAGTATATAACACAGGCCACGCAGTATATAACACAGCCCATGTAGTATATAACACAGCCCACGTAGTATATAACACAGCCCACGCAGTATATAACACAGGCCACGCAGTATATAACACAGCCCATGTAGTATATAACACAACCCACGTAGTATATAAAACAACTCACGTAGGATATAACATAGCCCACGTAGTATATAACACAGCCCACGTAGTATATAACACAGCCCATGCAGTATATAACACAGCCCACGCAGTATATAACACAACCCACGCAGTATATAACACAACCCACGCAGTATATAACACAGCCCATGTAGTATATAGCAATGTGGGAACCATATCCCTGTGAAAAAAAAATAATTTAAATAAAAATTAGTTATATACTCACCTTCCGGCGGCCCCCGGATCCAGCCCAGGCCTTTAGCGATAGTCCTTGCGACGCTCCGTTCCCAGTAATGCCTTGTGGCAATAACCTGTGATGATGTAGCGGTCTCACGAGACCGCTACGTGAGCTGGGGGCATTGCCGCAATGCATTCTTGGGACCGGAGCGTCGTGAGGAGCGGGAAAGACTGGCACAAATGCCAGAAGGTGAGAATATAATGTTCTTTTTTTTTTTTTTAACATTGTATCTTTTTACTATTGATGTTGCATAGGCAGCATCAATAGTAAAAAGTGAAGCTGTGTTTAAATCCCGCCCCAATATCGCTGATTGGTAGCGGCTGGCCGGGCGCGACCAATCAGCGACTTTGGATTTCTGTTACAGACGGAAGTGGACCTTAGACAATTTTATATATAGATATGTATGAGGCTCTGAAGAGGGGTTGTCCCATGAAACACTCTCATCCCACTGTTACATGTCAGGGATTATTAATTTATTATATACAGGTATCTAGTACATGGTATTACTGGTGCACCGTCGGGAGCACACACACAGCGCAGCACAGTGATGGTGGTGAGGTACGGTCACTGGGTGCACCGTCTGTGTCTACACACTAGAACCTGGCTGCTGACGCGTGCGCAGTGGAGCTGCCTCTGCTTGCCCTGTCCTATGTGTGCAGCAGCTGCAGGACTCGTCTGGTCTCTGCTGTTGTTCATATGGTAACAGCTGTGTGGAGTGTGTGCAAGTAAACATCGTCCTGCGGAGTGAGGGCAAAAGTTCTGCCCCAGGGGCCGCTGCAGCGCCTCTTGTGCGCTTCTCTGAGGTCCTCCCTCACCTGATGCTGGATGTGACCTCTGCAGCCGCAACTTGTCTCATTAACCCTGCCAACGCTGGAGGAGTTATGGGCTGTTCAAGCAGCACCCTCACTCACCCCCAGGGGAGCAACCGACCACCTGCGAAGGCAGTGGAGACCAATGGCCCCAAGAAAAGTGGTGAGTGACAGACGGGAGCAGACATCCACTGCTGTAAGGGTGTGATATATCTGTGTGTGTGCAATTATATATGTGGACATATCTGTGTATGGTGATATGTACATATAATATGTGTGTGCATATATCTATGTATGAAACGTGTGAGTGTATATACATATGTTTGTAATTATGTGGACATATCTATGTATAGTTATATATGTGTGTGTATATATATATATATATATATATATATATATATATATATATATATATATATACACACACATAAACATAAGTATATACAAGATACGTATGTGTGTAGACATATCTATGTATGGCATGTATGTTCCTATGTATGATGTGTGCATATATAACATACACACGTGTATGATACTCATGTATGTGTGTATGTAATATATGTATATTTCTATGAATAGAGAAACGGATGTATATATGTACATATATAAGTTTATGTGTATTTATATGTGTACATATAATGTGTGTGTATATATAAGGTAAATATGTACGCTGTATACATAATGTGTGTGTTAAATATATCTGTGTGTATAAATGGATGTATATACGTATGTGTGTATCTCAAACCAATGTAACTGTGTATGTATGGTGTACACCTATCGCTATATATATATATATATATATATATATATATATATAACCTGTGTGTGTGTGTGTGTGTGTGTGTGTGTGTGTGTGTGTGTGTGTGTGTGTGTGTGTGTGTGTGTGTGTGTGTGTATATATATATATATATATATATATATATATATATATATATATATACACACATACACACACACACACACACACACACACACACACACACACACACACACACACACACACACACATATATATATATATATACACTCACCGGCCACTTTATTAGGTACACCATGCTAGTAACGGGTTGGACCCCTTTTGCCTTCAGAACTGCCTCAATTCTTCGTGGCATAGATTCAACAAGGTGCTGGAAGCATTCCTCAGAGATTTTGGTCCATATTGACATGATGGCATCACACAGTTGCCGCAGATTTGTCGGCTGCACATCCCTGATGCGAATCTCCCGTTCCACCACATCCCAAAGATTTCATGTTGTTTACGCCAAATTCTGACCCTACCATCCGAATGTCGCAGCAGAAATCGAGACTCATCAGACCAAGCAACGTTTTTACAATCTTCTACTGTCCAATTTCGATGAGCTTGTGCAAATTGTAGCCTCAGTTTCCTGTTCTTAGCTGAAAGGAGTGGTACCCGGTGTGGTCTTCTGCTGCTGTAGCCCATCTGCCTCAAAGTTCGACGCACTGTGCGTTCAGAGATGCTCTTAGGCCTACCTTGGTTGTAACGGGTGGCGATTTGAGTCACTGTTGCCTTTCTATCAGCTCGAACCAGTCTGCCCATTCTCCTCTGACCTCTGGCATCAACAAGGCATTTCCGCCCACAGAACTGCCGCTCACTGGATTTTTTTTCTTTTTCGGACCATTCTCTGTAAACCCTAGAGATGGTTGTGCGTGAAAATCCCAGTAGATCAGCAGTTTCTGAAATACTCAGACCAGCCCTTCTGGCACCAACAACCATGCCACGTTCAAAGGCACTCAAATCACCTTTCTTCCCCATACTGATGCTCGGTTTGAACTGCAGGAGATTGTCTTGACCATGTCTACATGCCTAAATGCACTGAGTTGCCGCCATGTGATTGGCTGATTAGAAATTAAGTGTTAACAAGAAGTTGGACAGGTGTACCTAATAAAGTGGCCAGTGAGTGTATATACACAATATATGTGTGTGTGTGTGTGTGTGTGTGTGTGTGTGTGTGTGTGTGTGTGTGTGTGTGTGTGTGTGTGTGTGTGTGTGTGTGTATATGTGTATATATATGTGTGTGTGTATATATACACTCACCGGCCACTTTATTAGGTACACCATGCTAGTAACGGGTTGGACCCCCTTTTGCCTTCAGAACTGCCTCAATTCTTCGTGGCATAGATTCAACAAGGTGCTGGAAGCATTCCTCAGAGATTTTGGTTTATATTGACATGATGGCATCACACAGTTGCCGCAGATTTGTCGGCTGCACATCCCAAAGATGCTCCATACAAGGCAGGATGGATCCATGCTTTCATGTTGTTTACGCCAAATTCTGACCCTACCATCCGAATTTCGCAGCAGAAATCGAGACTCATCAGACCAAGCAACGTTTTTCCAATCTTCTACTGTCCAATTTCGATGAGCTTGTACAAATTGTAGCCTCAGTTTCCTGTTCTTAGCTGAAAGGAGTGGTACCCGGTGTGGTCTTCTGCTGCTGTAGCCCATCTGCCTCAAAGTTCGACGCACTGTGCGTTCAGAGATGCTCTTAGGCCTACCTTGGTTGTAACGGGTGGCGATTTGAGTCACTGTTGCCTTTCTATCAGCTCGAACCAGTCTGCCCATTCTCCTCTGACCTCTGGCATCAACAAGGCATTTCCGCCCACAGAACTGCCGCTCACTGGATTTTTTTTCTTTTTCGGACCATTCTCTGTAAACCCTAGAGATGGTTGTGCGTCAAAAAATCCCAGTAGATCAGCAGTTTCTGAAATACTAAGACCAGCCCTTCTGGCACCAACAACCATGCCACGTTCAAAGGCACTCAAATCACCTTTCTTCCCCATACTGATGCTCGGTTTGAACTGCAGGAGATTGTCTTGACCATGTCTACATGCCTAAATGCACTGAGTTGCCGCCATGTGATTGGCTGATTAGAAATTAAGTGTTAACAAGAAGTTGGACAGGTGTACCTAATAAAGTGGCCAGTGAGTGTGTATATATATATATATATATATATATATATATATATATATATATATATATATATATATACAGTGCCTACAAGTAGTATTCAACCCCCTGCAGATTTAGCAGGTTTACACATTTGGAATTAACTTGGCATTGTGACATTTGGACTGTAGATCAGCCTGGAAGTGTGAAATGCACTGCAGCAAAAAAAGAATGTTATTTCTTTGTTTATTTTTTTTTTTAACTGGGAAAAGTCTTTTCAGAGGGTCATTTATTATTCAACCCCTCAACCCACCAGAATTCTATTTGGTTCCCCTAAAGTATTAAGAAGTAGTTCAGGCACAAAGAACAATGAGCTTCACATGTATGGATTAATTATCTCTTTTTCCAGCCTTTTCTGACTATTTAAGACCCTCCCCAAACTTGTGAACAGCACTCAAACATGGTCAACATGGGAAAGACAAAGGAGCATTCCAAGGCCATCAGAGACAAGATCGTGGAGGGTCACAAGGCTGGCAAGGGGTACAAAACCCTTTCCAAGGAGTTGGGCCTACCTGTCTCCACTGTTGGGAGCATCATCCGGAAGTGGAAGGCTTATGGAACTACTGTTAGCCTTCCACGGCCTGGACAGCCTTTGAAAGTTTCCTCCCGTGCCGAGGCCAGGCTTGTCCGAAGAGTCAAGGCTAACCCAAGCACAACAAGGAAGGAGCTCCGGGAAGATCTCATGGCAGTGGGGACATTGGTTTCAGTCAATACCATAAGTAACGTACTCCACCGCAATGGTCTCCGTTCCAGACGAGCCCGTAAGGTACCTTTACTTTCAAAGCGTCATGTCAAGGCTCGTCTACAGTTTGCTCATGATCACTTGGAGGACTCTGAGACTGACTGGTTCAAGGTTCTCTGATCTGATGAGACCAAGATCTAGATCTTTGGTGCCAACCACACACGTGACGTTTGGAGACTGGATGGCACTGCATACGACCCCAAGAATACCATCCCTACAGTCAAGCATGGTAGTGGCAGCATCATGCTGTGGGGCTGTTTCTCAGCCAAGGGGCCTGGCCATCTGGTCCGTATCCATGGGAAGATGGATAGCACGGCCTACCTGGAGATTTTGGCCAAGAACCTCCGCTCCTCCATCAAAGATCTTAAGATGGGTCGTCATTTCATCTTCCAACAAGACAACGACCCAAAGCACACAGCCAAGAAAACCAAGGCCTGGTTCAAGAGGCAAAAAATCAAGGTGTTGCAGTGGCCTAGTCAGTCTCCTGACCTTAACCCAATTGAAAACTTGTGGAAGGAGCTCAAGATTAAAGTCCACATGAGACACCCAAAGAACCTAGATAACTTGGAGAAGATCTGCATGGAGGAGTGGGCCAAGATAACTCCAGAGACCTGTGCCGGCCTGATCAGGTCTTATAAAAGACGATTATTAGCTGTAATTGCAAACAAAGGTTATTCCACAAAATATTAAACCTAGGGGTTGAATAATAATTGACCCACACTTTTATGTTTAAAATTTATAAAAATTTAACTGAGCAACAAAACTTTTTGGTTTGTAAGATTTATGCATCTGTTAATAAAGCCTGCTCTTGTTTGAAGTTTGAAGGCTCTAACTTATTTGCATCTTATTAAACCTGCTAAATCTGCAGGGGGTTGAATACTACTTGTAGGCACTGTATATACACTGTGCAGCCATCAGTGTCTGATATTTATGATGGCCGCTGACTGTTTATGATGGACGTGTTCGCTATAATGTACTGTATAGAGGGTCATTGGATCACATGCAGCACAATGTACTCACACGGGGCGTCTGCGCAGTGGGCTTTGCTGTACATCTGAGTCCAACATTGGAAATAATCACCGCGATTAAGACAGTTTATTTTACGAGCAGATTTACAGTGCAATACTGCGCCGAATATGGATTTCAACCTTTTCAGTGAATCTGCAGCAAAATCTTCTTGTTGTACATGTTACACACATAGATATTACTGTGGAGTTTCTGTGTGTTAAAGGGAACCTGTCAGCAGGTTTGTGCTCAGTAAACTACACACAGTGTCAGGTTGGCGCCGTTATACTGATTAAAATATTTAAAGACAAGACGTGTAATAACACCAACCTGACACTGATTGTAGTTTACTTAGCAAAATCCTGATGACAAGTTTCCTTTAAGTTTTTCAAAATGACATTGTTTTCAAGCAAAAATTATTTCAAGAAACAATTTTTTTCCCTGAGTGTTGGGTTGGTTCACCCAACTGTATTTTCAGTGCAAATTTTCTCCATAAAAAAAAAAATCGGCCAGCACACAGAATCAATGTTATTAAATGGGGCGATGCAGATGAGTGATTTTTTTTTTCACTTACCATATCTGCATGTGAATAAAATGGTGGCATGCACTAGTTTCTTCTGTATACGGAGTCAGGCTCGGCCATTCTAGTCTATGGGTGCTCAGAAAAAAAGTGGATCTCATACGTCTCATTCACATTTTTTCGTATACATTGCAATTCTTTAACATAGGAAACTGTAAATTGTCTTGTAAATTATTAATAGCTGCTGCTTTAAAAAAAATAAGTATTGCAAAAAGCTGACGAGAGAAAAAAAAATCCTTATTTTTTTCTGGATGAAAGTTGGATGTTTTTTTTCTTCTCCAGCCTTTGGCTATGTTCACACTCTGCGCATTTTGCTGCGGATCCGCAGCGTTTCCGCAGCTGCGGGTCCGCAGCAGTTTTCCCTGAGTTTACAGTACAGTGTAAACCTATGGGAAACGCAATCCACAGTGCACATGCTGCGGAAAAAAACGCGCGGAAACGCAGCGGTTTACATTCTGCAGCATGTCAATTCTTTGTGCGGAATCCGCCGCGGTTTTACACCTGCTCCATAATAGAAAACCGCAGGTGTAAAACCGCAGTGGAATCCGCACAAAAACCACGGTCATCCGCAGGTAAAACGCAGTGTCTTTTACCTGCGGTTTTCACAAACCGCAGACCTCAAGAATTACTGCACATACACCTATAGAAGTTTTATTCCCCTAAATTTATTTGATTATGAGTATTAGAATATATTAGGAATTAAAAATCATGTTTACAATAATAACAATAATAATATTTTTCTCCTGCAAAATGTTTCTCATGTAGTCCAAATATCCCTATTTGTACTTATTCAAATAAAGTAAAAATAATAATTATTCTAATATTTTTCTATTTTTTTCCTATAGAATTTCCCAATTCTAATCAATAGCCTCGTCCTTTAAAAGTCTAGTTTAGATTATCGGGGTGTCTGATTGAGGGTCCTAATCTGTTCATTTAGCTACTTTGCCTATATTGAACATATTTGTATAGATATTCATCTTTTGTAAAACTACAACTCCCAGCGTGTAGAGACAGTGTTGTGGTAGCATCACACACAGCACGGACTTTGTGACTGTAAATTCATCATCTTCCCGGCTGCATCTATTATGGAAGAGACTCTCGGCTTTCATTACTTGGTCCAGCCTGGGGATCAGTATTTCACTACAGGTGGGGTAACCCATGATGGCGTGATCCAGATACCGTCCTGACAGTCCATTATCACGTTGATCGTCTGATTGCCACGTATTCTTTGATATGGGAAATGGTCTCCGTTGTGACAAAGTAAACACCGCTATTCCCTGTAAGGATTGTCAGTGACCACTGTGTCCATGTAACGATGGAGGCAAGAAAAAGCTCAACGCAAGTCAGATAAATCCCATCCCCCAGGCAAGAAATCAATAACTTGTCTCATTAGCAGATTTCATCCCATTTGGTCCCACGTCCACATTCCTTATGGTGTTAGGTATAGGATCCAGTGCAGAGTCGCACATTTTTCCTCTCTGGGTTGTGATCAGAGGACGCCGGCCTCACAGTTCTGGGATACAGTCCAGTAATGATTAGTCTGTGCGCTCACATACCTCTCTGCGCTGGCTGATGCGATTTATTATTAATTACATGTTTTGGGTGAGATCATGTTATTCTTTGTATAATCATTGATTGAACTAGATACGGACAGCGTGTGCTTTGCTGCTGCACTGCTAACCATCTCCTCTTTGTATCTTCAGTATATCTCCAATATAACCTTTATTTGGATTTCTTGCTACATAAATAGGCATATAGCATGCTAGACATGTGGAAGCTGTATTTATTACCTTATCAGCTCGCACCCTCCTTTCCCAGAATCATTTATAGGATGAAAAGAATTGTAAATGCAGGGTCATACAACCATGAAGGATCTGACAGCACTAGGACCAATGTTATTTGTTTGGACTGTTCAGATGAGGTTTTTTTCACGGAACCTATCTGCTTGTGAAAAAAATTGCAGCATGCAATAGCTCCTTCTGTATGTCGGGCGAGCCAAATCCATAGGTTTGCAGATCCACCAGTTTTTTTACAGATACATTGCAGTTCTTAACGGAAGAAACTGTATTTGGTCTTATGAACAGGCTCAGACTGGCCCACAGGAGAACAGGGGAATCCACTGGTGGGCCCACCCACAACACTATTTTAGCAGTAGTTGCCACACTACACTTGTTGTAAAGACAAGAGCAGCATCATTCATTTAACAAAATACCCAGTTTGTTACTATATTGAACTATAGGTAAATTTGTGAATTGGGGTATGCGCCAACCATCCTGAATAGCAGCGATTTGGATACAGCTCACCTGCTCTGCGTCCAAAACGCTGTGTTCTAGGTTACAAACAGAGTGGATGGGATTTCTATAAATCCCATGGCCACTGTGCTTCTATTTGACGCTGCGTAAACTCACTCAGCATGTCAATTATTTGCAGCGTAGAATCTATTCTCACCCATAGCCATTCATTACATGCGGTGAATCTACATGGATCACTGAACACATGCGGAATTACCAGCGTCATTAGAACGCAGCGTTTTTGATGCAACAAAAATACGCTGCGTCCAAAATGCTGCAATATCTTGGTCGTGGGCACATAACGTAAGGGTAATGTAGTATGTGTTTGTAGCTGAGCAGTGGTCCCTCAGAGTACATGTTACTGGTAGACCCTCGGCACTCAAGTCCGACACTGCTTGTCAAGCCACGTTCACACGGTCAGTATTTGGACATTTTTTTACCTCAGTATTTGTAAGCCAAAACCAGGAGAGGAACAATCAGAGGAAAAGTATAATAGAAACATGTGCACCACTTCTGTATTTATCACCCACTCCTGGTTTTGGCTTGCAAATGCTGATGCAGAATACTGAACTTGTGAACGTGGCCTAAAAGGGGTTGTCGGGGCTTAAGGTACAAGCCTGCAGTGAACACATGCGGATTTACCTGCGTTCAATAGATGGCAGCGCTTTGGACGCAGCGAACATGCGCTTCGTCCAAAGACCTGCTAGTTCTGGATCGTGGGCATCTGGCCTAAGGCCAGTCTCACACGTCCAGATAATTCCGGTACCGGAGTTATCCGTGTCCGTGTGCTCACGTGGCACATCAGTGTGGCACACGTGCGGCAGCCGTGTGCCAACTGAGGACCACACGGACCGTGCAGGAGACAGCGCTACAGTAAGCGCTGTCCCCCCTGCGTGTGGTGCTGAAGCCGGTATTCATCCCTTCTCCCCAGCAGCGTTCGCTGGAGAGAAGGAATGAAAAATCATGGTTTTTTTAATTTTTTTTGTTTTTAAAATAAAGTTCCCGGTCACCGCCCGCCTCCCACCCCCTGTGCGCCCGCCCGCTTGCTTTAAAATACTCACCTAGCTCCCGCGATGCTTCCTCTCAGCGCCGGCAGCTTGTCCTGTGTGAGCAGTCACATGGTACCGCTCATTACAGGGATGAATATGCGGCTCCACCCCTATAGGGTGTCTCCTGCACGGTCCGTGTGGTCCTGAGTGTTTTTCTCGCGTTTTTACCACGTTTTTGATGCGTTTTTGGTGGGGGTTTTTTGCAGATTTTTCCGGGTTTCCCAATGCAATAATATAGTGGGAAATCCGCAAAAAATCTGCAAAATTAATGAACATGCTTTGTTTTGTCGCGGAAAAAAACGCATCATGTGCACAAAAATTGCAGAATGCATTCTAAATGATGGGTTGCATAATGTATGCTTTTTTTCACGTTTTTATAGCGAAAAAACTTGAAAAAACGTGAAAAATCTGCAACGTGTGCACACAGCCTAAAAGTGCGATATTACACACTATTAGGGTATGTTCACACTGCATCTTTTTCCTGCAATTTTCTTTCTATTCACTTTTATTGAAATTCTCCAAAACAGGCACCGTCCAATCAAAGAACTGCAAAAACCACTTCAGAAAATGAAAAACTCTTCCAAAAACTCCCCAAACAAACTTTTTGTGAAAAAGTTTCCAATAGAAAAATACTTTGTGATCTCCAGAAAAAAAATAAGTCTCAGTGTTTGAACATAGACGTATAGTCAGTGAGCTTCAGTGCTTGTCAAAAATTTACTCTAGGCTGGACAATCTAAGTCTATACAACATTATTTGCTATGCACTTTCAGAGGAATTTGTCAAAACTGCTTAATAATTTAATTATTAACCAGAATGTTAATGGGCCGCACAGTCAGGGAGTGAAATCTGGAGTTTTCTTAAAGAGGAAAACCCATTGTCAGTGAGCTAATAATAAGACATAGGGTTTCCCTGTTCATGAGCATTGTACAATATATTAGCCGTTATATATTAGCCAGAATGGATACAAAAATTACCTCTCACGCTTTAGGGCACGGCCTGTCTTTGTATTATATAGGCAGCCTGAAATATCAGTGAGAGTGCAGAAATATAGCCATCACGGACGAGTCATCAGAAGAAAACCTCTTCTGTATCCTCACCATAAAATCCAGCATAAGAAGTATGCAAAAGAACATCTAAACAAGCCTGATGCGTTTTGGAAACAAGTCCTATGGACTAATGAGGTTGAAATAAAACTCTTTGGCCACAATGATGAAAGGTATGTGTGGAGAAAAAAGTGCACAGAATTTCAGGAAAAGAACATCTCGCTAACCATTAAGCATGGTGGTGGGTCATTTCACGGGTAGAGGGAATAATGGATTCAATGAAATTTCAACAAATTATTGATGCAAACATAACACCGTATGTAAAAAAAAAAAAAAAAAAAAAAAAAAGAGGGTTGATCCTACTGATAGATTACTGAATGAAAAGGGATTGTTTAAATCAAGGGAGCAAAGAGAATGGGGTCATCAAGGCCGGGCCTCCCTCTCTCCAAGGGCCCCATAGCATCTACATTGGCAAACTGAATGAATATCTGTTATATGATATTTGCGTCACTATTTCTTACTAAGTGCGCAGATCACAAGGATTGTCATACTCCGCACCTCCTGCAACTACTCACCCCGAGTACTCGTGCTCTGCTTTCTGTATGACAGGTCTGGGGTTTGTTACAGCACAATGGAAATTATTTGTATTTTTATTGGAAACAACAATCATTTCTTTTTCCATGCGAATGAAAATTCCTAAAGGGTTTGTTCCCAGGATAGGTTATAAGTGTCACTCTGGAGTCCTGCGACCTCTTAATTAGCACATTTGTGCTGCCTCTCCATTCATTGACTATGGTGCTAAAGGTGAAAGCGGAGTACTCTTATCCCCATGAGTCCCATAGAAAATGAATGAAATGGAAGTACACATGTGCGAAGGCTGCAATTTGCGATTAGAAGATTATTTTTTAAAGGGGTTCTCCACAAATAAAGACACCAATAAATAGGAACTTAGCTTTCTGTTTTAAATTCCTGAATTAAGCTGAGTTTACTGTACATCTGTGTTATAAATGTTGTAAATCTGGTACAGCATATGCATGCTGTTTTATCTTCTGATAAAGTGATGAGCAACATGACAGAGATGGAGTCCATCGTTTGCCACTGCTATCTGTTATTTAAAGGATTTATCCAAAAATATAATTTTTTTTGCTATGGGCCTAAAAACTAATGGGCAGGCAGTTGCTACCTACTTACCTGCTTGTTGTGCCCGGGGGTCGGCGCCGAACTCTGCCAGCACTGAGCGGTCACAATATCTAAAATAGAAGAAAAGGTAGCACTCACCCTCCGATTAAAAGTTTCTCTATTCAGTCATGTAGTAGCAGGTTCGGGTTCAGCAGGAGGAATGGGGGGACTTCAGGAAATGACAGCAGTTTCGCACTCATGCATGAAACCCGTCGAAGCGCATCGAGCGCGAAAAGGCCGTCGTTTCCTGAAGTCCCCCCATTCATCCTGCTGAACCCGAACCCGCTACTACATGACTGAATAAAGAAAGTTTTAATCGGAGGGTGAGGACTATCTTTTCTTCTATTTTGAACATTGCTATTACAAAGGCTTTTATGGTATGCACCTGTACTCCGATGGTTGATGGTAGTTTGCTAAAAGACTGAACAGGTGGTATACAGCTGCTTCAGCAAATGATTAAGTGCCAGCATTCCTTTGCTATAAATTTTCTACAAAGTGGTCATAGACCGCTCCTGCTGGCTATTCAGCGACTTCTGCTGAGATAATGTCCGCTCTGTTCTGTTGATGGGACGTGACTGCCGTAGTCATGCTGATTGACATCCGGCTGCCTAACTGCGGGAGCTGACTGTCGGTCAGCATGATGTCGGCAGTCACACCCCATTGACAGAGCAGCCCAGAAGTGGAAGAGCTGCTCTGTTGACATGGAGCAGCTGAATCGCCGGCACGAGTGGCCACAGACTGCTAAGAGCTGGCGCTGGGTATTCAGGCAGGTAGTTAGCAACTACCTCCCTGTTAGTTTTTAAACCCATATTTAAAAACAAAAGTCCTGGATAAACCCTTATAAAGAGTAACTAAACTTTTCTTTGTTTTATCCTTTTCTCCATTGGAACGTTATGAAACTTTGCAAATTTGTTTATTAGGTGATTTGTCTTAATTTTTGTAAAAAAAAAAATCAATCATGTAACTGGCTTCCAATCCTATGCTTTTTCTCACTTTATTTGCCTAACTTCAGCTGCATTGATATCAGATTGCAGTAATTTGGAGTACAGATGATGGCAGTGACGGCTCAGCTCAGCAGCAGTGTCTCACTAAATTCTGGGAATAAGCTGCTGCAGGAGATTGTCCTGATAAGCACAAAACTCAGAGGAGACACTGGTAATGACCTTTTCACTGCTATCATCCGTACTTCAGATTATATCAGTGCAGCTAAAGGTAGGTAAAGAGTGTGTGAAAAGCGGAGGTCTGGAAGTCACTTACATGTGGTTTCCTTTTTACAGGACTGAAAACAAATCCCCTAATAAAGTGAATTGCAAAGTGTCATAAATTATTTTAAAAAGTTTTCGTTCCTCTTTAACAGATGTGTGACAGAACGGATAAACAGAAATACGAATGTAGATATGAACAGGACCACAGCGCTATCTATCTTCTAATTCCTGGGATGATGATGAGTAATGATGAGTAATATGGCCGCCTAGAACACATACCTTAAGAAGGGCCGTATTGTCATATTGTTTATTGTTACTTATTTTTTTGTATTTCTTTCCAAAATGTTGGCCTCCAGGCATTAAAAATTCTGCTTCCTTCATGGTCCATGTCCCACATGTTGCTGTGTACACATGTAAGCACTCCATCTCTAGTTACTTGGCTTCTTCCCTATGTATACTTGTACATTGACCTTGCCATGTAGCCACTAAGGCTAGTTTCACACATCCGTTTTTTGTTTTCAGGCTAAATCCGGCCAATTTGTAAAAAAACGGATCCATCGCAAATTGTGAAAAACTGATGCGCCGGATCTGGTTTTTTAGCTGGATCCGGTCTTCTTTAATGCGCATGGATTTTTTGACTTCCTGGTTCGAGAGAGAGAGAGAACGTTTTCTCCGTCCGCCGGCAACGACAATTTGGACGGATCCGGAAAAAAACGGATGAAACGTCTGGCCATCAGGCACAATCCGGCGCTAATACAACTCTATGGGAAAAAAACGTATCCGGCGTAAAAAAAACGGATCCGTTTTTTTCTGAAACTAGCCGGATTGTGCCTGAAACAAAAAGCCTGATGTGTGAAAGTAGCCTAAGGGTATGTTTGCACAGACAGGATTTCGCCATGAACGTTTAGGGAGATCGGAGATCAATATTTTCCTTTTTCGCAACACTTGTGAACAGTTTCCATGCAAGTTTAGCATGATACAATCATGAGAATGCACAGTATTTCCTAATGAATTATTTTTTTTAAACAAATGATCACTCTTCTCATGGGAAAGCTTAGCTTAACGTAGCTTAGTTGTTCTAATACTGATCTTCATACCCCTGTACTTAGACATAGATTTTAAACACAACATTTTGGCTAACTGCGATCACCACTAGGTGGAGCTCAGGAACTTGATGCATACTGTTCTAAAAGCACAGTGTAGAGTAAACTTCCTTTAGTGGTGGATTTAGGTAGCCATTATTTTATCTTTTATATCAATGTTTATGTAAAGGATTTGAATCTTAATCAGAAAAACTAATCTCTGACCACTTTCAAAATAAACAGTAATTTAGCTTAGAATTTTAGGCCCAATAAGGTCAGGATTATTAAAGGTGGAGATTCACATTAATTTTAATTTAGCTTTTATTTCTTTCACATATACTGTCCATCACTGTACAGTGGGGAAAATAAGTATTTGATACACTGACGATTTTGCACGTTTTCCCACCTATAAAGAATGTAGAGGTCTGTAATTTTTATTATAGGTACACTTCACCTGTGAGAGACAGAAAATAATAAAATCACTTAATTAATTTTCATTTTATTGCATGAAATAAGTATTTGATAAAACAGGAATACAGATCTTAATATTTTGTACAGAAACCTTTTCTTTGCAATTACAGATGTCAGACGTTTCCTGTAGTTCTTGACCAAGTTTGCACACACTGCAGCAGAGATTTTGGCCCACTCCTCCATACAGCTCTTCTCAAGATCTTTCAGATTTCAGGGCTGTCGCTGAGCAACATTGAGTTTCAGCTCCCACCAAAGATTTTCTATTGTGTTCAGGTCTGGTGACTGGCTAGGACACTCCAGGACCTTGAAATGCTTCTTACGGAGCCACTACTTAGGTGCCCTGGCTCTGTGTGTCGAGTCATCGTCATACTGGAAGACCCTGCCATGACCCATCTTCAATGCTGTTACTGAGGGAAGGAGGTTGTTGGCTAAAATCTCGCGATGCATGACCCCATCTATCCTCTCTTCAATACGGTGCAGTAGTCCTGTCCTCAGAGCAGAACAGCACCCTTAAAGTATGATATTTTCCCCACCATGCTTCACGGTTGGGATGGTGTTCTTGGGGTTGTACTCCTTCCTCCAAAAACGGCGAGTGAAGTTAATGCCAAAAAGTTCTATTTTGGTCTCATCTGACCACATGACCTTCTCCCATTCCTCTTCTGGATCATCTAGATGGTCATTGGCAAACTTCAAAAGGGCCTGGACATGTGCAGGTGTGATCAGAGGACTTTGCATGCTCTGCAAGATTTTAATCCATGATGTTGTAGTATGCTCCTAATGGTCATGTTTGAGACTGTGGTCTCAGATCTCTTCAGGTCATTGATCAGGTCCTTCTGTGTAGTTCTGGGCCGATTCCTGACCTTTCTCAGAATCATCCTTACTCCACAAGATGAGATCTTGCATAGAGCTCCAGACCCAGGAAGATTCTGTTTTCTAATTATTGTGCCAACAGTTATTGCCTTCTCATCAAGCTGCTTGCCTATTGTCCTGCAGCCTATCCCAACCTTGTGCAGGTCTACAAATGTGTCCCTGGTGTTTTTTAGATGGCTCTTTGTTCTTGGCCATGATGGAAAGGTTGGAGTGTGATTGATTGTGTGTATGGACAAGTGTCTTTTATAAAGGCAACAAGTTCAAACAGGTGCAACTAATACAGGTAACAGGTAATGAGTGCAGAGTAGGAGGGATTCTTAAACGAACACCAACAGGTCTGTGAGCCAGAATTCTTGCTGGTTGGTAAGTGATCAAATACTTATTTCATGCAATACAATGCAACTTCATTATGTAAAAATCATACATTTTGATTTTCTGGTTTTTATTTTTAGATTGCCTCCCACAACTGAAGTGTACCGACTATAAAAATTATAGTTCTTGCACAATCAGCAGTGTATCAAATACTTACCGTATATACTCGAGCATAAGCCGAGTTATTGTCCCAGGGGGCTCGGCGGGGGAGCGGTGGCTGTGACATGCTCACCTGCTCCTGGCATGGTCCCTGCATTTCCGATGGTCTCCGGGCGCTGACAGCTTCTTCCAGCGTTGAGCGGTCACATGGTACCACTCATTACAGTAATGAATATGCCACTCCACTCCCATAGGGGTGGAGCCGCATATTCATTACTGTAATGAGCGGTACCGGTGACCGTTCAACGCTGGAAGAAGGTGTCAGTGCCTGAAGAAGACCCATTAGGGAAGCTGCCAGGGACCGCGCCGGGAGCAGATGGCTATAACTGGGGAGGGTGAGCATTACACGATATTCACCTGTCCTCGTTCCACCGCCGGGCTCTGTCTTCCGTGTCCTGTGCTGTTTCGCTCAGGTCAGAGGGCGCGATGACGAGGTTAGTGTGCGCTGCTCTCTGACTGAATGTCAGTGCAGAGGACGCTGAAGATGGAGCTTCTAGCAACTAAGATTTTATAATTTTTATAATTAGGTCAATTTTTTTGTGTTGTGTTTGTAAAATGAATGATTACAAAATAGGAAATCATGTCATTGTCATTTTTAATTGAATATTGGGACGCCCTTTTCTGAAAAATCCATACTTGAAAAAAATGTTGCAAATTATGTTTCTGATTCATTAGGACCCAAATCATTAAAAATCTGTCATTTAAAAAAAAAAAAAAAAAAATGGAAATTGCTAATTTGGCAAGTAATGGGTTAAGCATTATATGGGGCAAATGTCTCTATGGAGCATTTAATGGGGCCATAATTAGCATTTGTGCAGCATTTTATGGGGCAAATGTCTCTATGGAGCATCTTATGGGGCCATTAATAACCTTTGTGCAGCATTATATGGGGTGTATTTTGTATGGAGCATCTTATGGGGCCATCATGAACTGTATGGAGCATTATATGGGGCTCCTGATTCAATATGGATATTCAAAAACACTTAACCTACAGATGTCTCAATTAATTTTACTTTTATTGGTACCTATTTTTATTTTTGACATTTACCGGTAAGCTGCTGCATTTCCCACCCTAGGCTTATACTCGAGTCATTTAGTTTTCCCAGTTTTTTGTGGCAAAATTAGGGGTCTCGGCTTATACTCGGGTCGGCTTAGACTCGAGTATATACGGTACTTTTCCCACTATGTATAGGAATGAGAGAGGTTATGGTTGCAAAGTAGACTTTTTTTTTATAAACGCATGGAAAAGGGTCGAGTTTTGCATATAGTGCCATGAACTCGTTGACCAAGGTAATATTAGAAATGAATAAAAAATTAAATGTTTAGCATTGGAGAAGTGCATGGGGCTAATTGAAGAGTTATTTTTTTTCTTTATAAATTTTGAGCAAATCTATTATGTCACAAGACTGCAGGTCATTTTAGGAATGCAAAAGTCCAAATTTGCTGCAAAAGCAGGAAATGTCATAAATTTGCAGAAAAGCCTAAGCAGAATGCCTTCTGTATGGTCAACTGCTCTTGCAATTGTTTGCCAAATGCCCACTACAATTACAAATTAAGTTTATTAGCCTGCTGAGTGCAATAAACCAGAGACACAATGTAAAAAAGGTCAACAACTAATATAATAAGTGGTTTCTCCAAATTCACTAAATGCCACTTTTACTAACTGTAATCTGAGAATTAGGCTATGGTCACCTGTTCAGTATTTGGTCAGTATTTTACATCAGTATTTGTAAGCCAAAACCAGGAGTGGGTGATAAATACAGAAGCGGTGCATATGTTTCTATTATACTTTTCCTCTGATTGTTCCACTCCTGATTTTGGCTTACAAATACTGAGGTAAAATACTGACCAAATACTGAATGTGTGAACGTGGCCTTTTAAGCACCTTCATAACAAGTGTCTTTAGTTCTTAGTAGACTACCTTTTGGCTGTTATGACCTGTTGCAAATGTGTTTTTAATATCCCACCAAAGATTTTCTATGGGGTTCAAGTCGATCAACTATGACATTGACAGCCGCTCCAGAATCATCCATAACAACTTCTGAAACCAAAATGACAATGTTCCTTGGTTAGGAAGATTGTTCTGTTGGAGGGTCCTATGATGCCCTAGCTTCACCTCCCTCACAGAAGACTTGACATTTTCTCCTAGTATTCCCTGATACTTGATTGAATCCATCTTACCCTTCACACACTGTAGGTTTCTAACGCCAATAAAGCAAACCATCTGCAGAACATCACTAAGCCACCGCCATGGTTTACTGTAGACATCACCAAAACACCACCATGCTTCACTGTAGACATCACCAAGCCACCGCCTTGATTCACTGTAGGCATAATAAAGCCACTGCCATGCTTCACTGTAGGCATCACCAAGTCACTGTCTTTCTTCACTGTAGACATCACTGAGCCTCTGCTAGTCTATTTTTTTAATTTTTTTTTAATTGAAATTCAGTTTGCTGATGCAATTTTCTTTCCTAACTTATCCGATGGTCAAACGGAATCTGGATCCTGACTGCAGTATCCGAGGCTATCTACCATATAATACACAGTGAGGCACCATTCCCCTTTTTTTGTTTGCTATTCTTCAATGTAGTCATCACCGAGCTACCGATTTGCGTCACTGTAGACATCACCTATCCTCTGCAATGCTTCACTGTAGGCATCAGCGAGCCACTGCCAAGCTTCACTGTGAGCATCACTGAGCCTCCACAATGGTTCACTCTGGGCTTCACTGAACTACCACCATGTTTCACAGTAGGGTGTTCGTTTCAGTGCATTCTTTCTTCTTCCTTCCTGGGACACACTGCTGTTTAATAGGGCCAAAAAAGTATCTTTTTTCTTTCTCATAACTCTAAGGATTTTGATCATCTTTCTGTTCAGGAATCTGCTGGAGCCAAGTGACTGTCTCCTCTTTCTGCCACATCCAGATAGTGTAGCCAGTGTGCACATGAGAACTATTTCCAATTGTATCACTATGAAGATTTCAATGCCTTTACTATCTTTTTGTATAATTTTCTTAGTTTCTTCATGGCAATGAGCTGTTCGCTTCACTTTTTGGACGACAGATTGGCAACCCAAGAATAATAGAGAAATGAAGGCAGTGGCCCATGAGAAATGGGCTAAGATTCCCCAGGAACGTTACCAGAAACTGGTATCTGGCTATGCATTGTGTCTGCAGCAGGTCATAACAGCCAAATGGGCTCTACTAAGTACTAATGACGCTTGTCGTAAAGAGGCTGAACAGTTCTGAGACTACAATAGTCAATAAAAATATAATTTTGTGTTAAATTTGGGGAAACCTCTTGTTAGATTAGTTTTGTTGAGCTATATATTCTATTTTTGTTTGATTAGTTTATTGTAAACAACAAGTTTGTAAACATGTATCAGTCTGTGTAAAGTGATTGGACGGGGTCAGACTGTGGAGGGAAATGCCCTATTGGCTAGGGAATGGTAACACCTAGTTGTCAGTGTATTCATTTACATCCAGCAGGAATAGTAGCACGATGCAGATATCTAATGAGTGATGCTTCGGAATTTAGGCCAGAGCACAAACATTTACTAAGATATTTCAGGAGAGGTGACAGGTCCTTTGTAGATGTGACACATTATACTGATTCTCTATTGTATTCTGCATTTTAAACATAGAGAAGCCATGATGTTAATTATACCCCGTCTGCACTGCTAGAGGCACCAATCCCCTGGTACTATTAGGCTAATTGGCTTCTCTGTACATACCGAACACACTTGTTATGTGGCAGACACAACGCTAGTGCTATTTATTTCAAGCTGATGCAATTACCTTCAGTTGCGAACACAAACAGAGTGTTATATGCAGATGCCTTTATTTAGACACCATGACTAAAGGTAACTTCACACTGAACAACTTAACAACGATAACGATAGCGATCCGTGACGTTGCAGCGTCCTGGATAGCGATATCGTTGTGTTTGACACGCCGCAGCGATCTGGATCCCGCTGTGATATCGCTGGTCGGAGCTAGAAGGCCAGCACCTTATTTCGTCGCTGGATCACCCGCTGACATCGCTGAGTCGGCGTGTGTGACGCTGATTCAGCGATGTCTTCACTGGTAACCAGGGTAAACATCGGGTTACTAAGCGCAGGGCCGCGCTTAGTAACCCAATGTTTACCCTGGTTACCAGTGTAAATGTAAAAAAAACAAACACTACATACTTACATTCCGGTGTCTGTCGCGTCCCCCGGCATCCGCTTCCCTGCACTGTGTCAGCGCCGGCCGGCCGTAAAGCAGAGCACAGCAGTGACGTCACCGCTCTGCTTTACGGCCGGCGCTTACACAGTGCAGGGAAGCGGACGCCGGGGAACGCGACAGACACTGGAATGTGAGTATGTACTGTTTGGTTTTTTTTACATTTACACTGGTAACCAGGGTAAACATCGGGTTACTAAGCGCGGCCCTGCGCTTAGTAACCCGATGTTTACCCTGGTTACCCGGGGACTTCGGCATCGTTGGTCACTGGAGAGCTGTCTGTGTGACCGCTCTCCAGCGACCACACAACGACGAAACAGCGACGCTGCAGCGATCGGCATCGTTGTCTATATCGCTGCAGCGTCGCTTAATGTGACGGTACCTTAAGTAATATTAGTGGCACTGGACACTAAGTAAAGGCAATGACAAAGACGCCTTTATCATGCTGATACGACACTTCGATCGCTTCTTCCAGCATTTTTTTTATGGTGCAATAACCAAAAAAGACGCAGTTTTGTCGTTTTGATTTTTTTTTTTTTTTGGTTTACGGCACTTCCCAATTGGGTTAACTATTGTAAGATCAGACTTTTATGGAAGCGTCGATACCACATGTTTATTTTATTTTTTTAATTAGATTTATTTTTAATGGCGTAATAGGTGGGAAATCACAAATTTAACTTTTATTTTTTATTTTTCAAAACTTTAATTTTTACTGTTTACTGTATTTATTAGTCCCCTTTGGGGACTTGAACCTGTGATCTTCAAATTGCTTATGCTATGTACAACAATACCACAGTATTGCTGCATATAGTAAAAATCACAGTCTCAGGTTGACTTTCAAAGGAGCTCCGTAATGACAAGAGCGGAGGTCTTCAACAGACCCCCAGCTGTCATAGCAATCTATTGGCGCCCCTATGATCACATCACGGGGGCGCATAGAATGATGCGCCCCTAGGCTGGTGCACTGTTAATACCGCTGTCACAGATCGACAGCAGTATTTTTGATAGTTTAATAGTCGCAGGCGGAGCTCCTGTCCTCCCCCAGCTGTTAGAGGCAGGTCCTGGCTGTGTATCACACTCATTATCAGCTAGGGTGAGCCACTCTATACACTCACTACCGACTTGCACTGTACATGTACGGTGGATGTCGCTAAGGGATTAATTGCAGGTTTTACAGCTGTAGTGCAGCGGAAGCACCGTATGCAGTGATGAGGCAGTGACCCAGCAAACTTCTAAAGAAAAGTCTCTTTAATGTTCAACTCAAGCAACACAGTACACGATATCCCCCGGTTCGCAGGCGGGAACCATATCCTCGAGTTTACAGTCACTAAACACGCCAGTCCACCTCTTGAGACCAGTTACCATTGGCGACTGCACTGCTGTGTCCGCTGTGGGTACCAGGCATCTCAGCTCCCCGGCTGTTTTGCTCCGCTTGCCTGCGTTGCCTCACACAGGTGGAGCTCTGCGGCTCCGCTTGCCTGTGTTGCCTCACACAAGTGGAGCTCTGCAGAGCCAACTGCCCTGCACTCCTGCAAACACCAGACTGACACTGACTCTGACCCTGACACACCCAAACTCTATACTGCAGGGTTTTTAACTTGAATCTGTGGCCCTTAGCCACATGGAAAACCCGGCCCAGAATGAAACGGACTTCACCAATACCATCTGCAGTTTGTTTCAAAACACAAAAGCCCAGAGCAGGTTTTCCCTAAATCTGCCTTGGACATTAACATGCCCAAGACCTAAACTCACTTTAGCCTGCATTGCAACCACAGCTATGCCTGCGACTGCATTGCCCTCTCATAGCCTCAATACGCTTCTGCGCATCCTGGGGGGAACATACAGTGACCCTCACATGTGACACCGGTCACTGCCTCAGACAGCAGATTTCAAGCAGTTTTTATTGTGTGACCTATATGTAGACACGTTCATTCAAAGTGTATCTGTCATTGCGGACAACTTTTCAGAATGAGCTGTCATGTGTGGTAATTAGTGATGAACGAATATACTCGTTACTCGAGATTTCTCGAGCACGCAAGTACATGTGGGGATTCCCTAGCAACCAGGCAACCCCCACATGTACTTATGCTGGCTAACAGATGTAAATCATTCAGCTGCAGCAAGAAAAACTAAATCTCCGAGCACTAAAAAATACTCGGAGGACCCCCGAGCGTGCTCGAGAAATCTCAAGTAATGAGTGTATTCGCTCATCACTAGTGGTAATGAAAAATAACACTATTTTTATGCCTTTATATGACATATTCTACCTTTATCACCAGTTTTCCGCTCTGAAAGATATCTCATTTTCAGTGGTCACTTGTGGAAGCAAGCTGCTATGATGTCTCCCATACACAGTACACACAGGCAAGAGATTTCTGCTCTTCTGTCTTCATGTAGCAAAAGCAAAATCAGCATAACAGACATTACACTATGTTCCAAATTATTATGCAAATGACATTTTTCTCTGATTTTCCTAAATGGTTGGTGCAAATGACAGTCAGTCTAATAAAAGTAATCACCCGTTAGATTATACATTGAATTTTATTGAAGAAACCTCCCAATGATAACAGTATAATCTCCAAAATGAATAAAAACTTAAAATGCACTGTTCCAAATTATTAGGCACAGTAGAATTTCTAAACATTTGATATGTTTTAAAGAACTGAAAATGCTCATTTGTTGAATTTGCAGCATTAGGAGGTCACATTCACTGAACAAAAAGCTATTTAACTCCAAAACATCCTAACAGGCCAAGTTACATGTTACCATAGGAGCCCTTCTTTGATACCACCTTCACAATTCCTGCATCCATTGAGTTTCTGCTTGTATTTCTTTGCATGAAGTCAGAATCACCTCCCAGAGCTGCTGTTTGATGTGAACGGCCTCCCACCCTCATAGATCTTTTGCTTGATGATACTCCAAAGGTTCTCTATAGGGTTGAGGTCAGGGGAAGATGGTGGCCACACCATGAGTTTATCTCCTTTTATGCCCATAGCTGCCAATGACTCAGAGGTATTCTTTGCAGCATGAGATGGTGCAAGATGTCAGTCAGAAACTCTATATACTTTGCAGAGGTCATTTTCACACCTTCAGGAACCTTAAAGGGCCCTACCAGTTGTTTCTCCATGATTCCGGCCCAAAACATGACTCCTCCACCTCCTTGCTGTTGTTACAGCCTTGTTGGGACATGGTGGCCATACACCAACCATCCACTACTCCATCCATTTGGACCATCCAGGGTTGCTCAACACTTATCAGTAAACAAGAATGTTTGGAAATTAGTCTTCATGTATGTGTGGGCCCAATACAACCGTTTCTGCTTGTGAACACTGTTTAAGGGTGGCCGAATAGTAGGTTTATGCACCACAGCAAGCCCTTGAAGGAGCCTACACCTTGAGGTTCGAGGGACTCTAGAGGCACCAGCAGCTTCAAAGATCTGTTTGCTGCTTTGTAATGGCTTTTTAGCAGCTGCTCTCTTAATCCGATGAACTTGCCTGGCAGAAACCTTCCTCATTATGCCTTTATCAGCACGAACACGTCTGTGCTCAGATACAGTCACAAATCTCTTAACAGTACGATGATCACGCTTAAGTTTTCGGGAAATTTCTAATGTTTTCATCCCTTCACCAAGGCATTGCACTATTTGATGCTTTTCAGCAGCAGAGAGATCCTTTTTCTTTCCCATGTTACTTGAAAACTGTGACCTGCTTAATAATGTGGAACATCATTTTAAAGTAGTTTTCCTTTAATTAGAATCACCTGGAAAATGTATTATCCCATGTGTTTAAGATTGATTTCAGTGATCCATTGAGCCCTGAGACACAATACCATCCACGAGTTTATTAGAAAAACAAAACAATTAAATCTTTATCACACTTAAATCCAATTTGCATAATAATTTGGAACACAGTGTATACACAGTACTGATTAGTGTAGCTGTGAATCCAGCTTTTAGGTATTTTGATAGATGCAGTGGGATCTGTCATTGTGTCTGTTTGATCTGTTCTTCCCTCCTTCTCTATACACTTCAGTAGGCAACTGTGATGTGATCCCTCAGTGAGTTGGCAGTCAGTCTGGTCTTGATCAAGAAGGATTTTAGCTGAATTTTTAATTATTTTTTAAAAAATTTATTTAGGGTTACTGCTTTGCATTAATATAGGAATTGGATTAAGATTCTGTAGTTGCAGACATGCATTGATTTGAATCACTTTCATATACTAAAATGGCCTATTTATAATTTTTTTCATTAAGCTCACTTATATAGTGCCATTATATTCTGCAGCGCTTTACAGACATCATTACTGTTCCCATTGGCACTCACAATCTGCATTCCCCATCAGTATGTCTTTGGGCCAGCAAAGAAACCTTTTGATTCTGATTATTATTATTATTATATATTATTATAGCGCCATTTTTTCCATGGCGCTTTACATGTGATGGCTCATCATTGCTATCCATTACTTTCCATAAAATTATGGTGAGCTATGGGGGTCTATAAAGTGCATCTTATAAAAAAAAAAAAACGAAAAACATATAAGAGCTAAACAGACTTACTGTAGTTCTTTTTGGAGCACCATAATCCCTGCTACAAATCTGTGGGGACAAGGAAACAGAGAAGTCTCTTTAACTCCTTGAGATATATATCTATATATATATCTATATATATATATATAGAGAGAGAGAGAGAGAGAGAGAGAGAGAGAGAGAGAGAGAGAGAGATAAATACACTGCTCAAAAAAATAAATGGAACACTCAAATAACACATTCTAGATCTGAATGAATGAAATATTCTCATTGAATACTTTTGTTCTGTACAAAGTTGAATGTGCTGACAACAAAATCAGACAAAAATAATCAATGGAAATCAAATTTATTAACCAATGGAGGCCTGGATTTGGAACGATACTCAAAATCAAAGTGGAAAATCAAATTACAGGCTGATCCAACTTCAGTGGAAATGCCTCAAAACAAGGAAATGATGCTCAGTACTGTGTGTGTGGCCTCCACGTGCCTGTATGACCTTCCTACAATGCCTGGGCATGCTCCTGATGAGGCGGCAGATGGTCTCCTGAGGGATCTCCTCCAAGACCTGGACTAAAGCATCCGCCAACTCTTGGACAGTATGTGGTGCAACGTGACGTTGGTGGATGGTGCGAGACATGATGTCCCAGATGTGCTCAATTGGATTCAGGTCTGGTGAACGGGCGGGTCAGTCCATAGCTTCAATGCCTTCATCTTGCAGGAACTGCTGACACACTCCAGCCACATGAGGTCTGGCATTGTCCTGCATTAGGAGGAATCCAGGGCCAATCGCACCAGCATATGGTCTCACAAGGGGTCTGAGAATCTCATCTCGGTACCTAATGGCAGTCAGGCTACCTCTGGCGAGTACATGGAGGGCTGTGCGGCCCTCCAAAGAAATGCCACCCCACACCATTACTGACCCACAGCCAAACCGGTCATGCTGAAGGATGTTGCAGGCAGCAGATCACTCTCCACGGCATCTCCAGACTCTGACACGTCTGTCACATGTGCTCAGTGTGAACCTGCTTTCATCTGTGAAGAGCACAGGGCACCAGTGGCGAATTTGCCAATCCTGGTGTTCTGTGGCAAATGCCAAGCATCCTGCACAGTGTTGAGCTGTGAGCACAGTCCCCATCTGTGGACGTTGGGCACTCCGACTATCCTCATGGAGTCGGTTTCTAACCGTTTGTGTAGACACATGCACATTTGTCAAATAAATAAGGCAGCACACTGCGGCGCTAAAACATGCACACATGAAAATTGAACTGCATTACTGCACTAGAAATATGAAAAAATGAGAGCGTTTAGCGCATAAATTGGCCAATTCATGTGTACCTGGTAGCCAAATTAGGGCATCTCTCGTATACCAGGTTCTAAACTTTCCTTTCATCGCTGAGAATAAACGTCTTCATCTGAATGGGTACCTGTGAAACCTCTTCTTAGACTAAATTTCTCTCTCTCTCTGTGGAGGGGTAATGGACCTGCTGCGATTAAAACACCTGTAGCTAAGAGGTGGAGTGCTCAGTCAGAAGGCTATTGAATACAAATTTAAAAAACTGACCGTCACATCCAAACATAGACTAAGTGTGAACAGGTGCTGAACCTAGAGTCACCAACTCATATACAGTGGCTACCAGGTACACATGAATTGGCCAATTTATGCGCTAAACGCTCTCATTTTTTCATATTTCTAGTGCAGTAATGCAGTTCAATTTTCATGTTTCATGTTTGCATGTTTTAGCGCCGCAATGTGCTGCCTTATTTATTTGACTGTATATGAGTTGGTGACTCTAGGTTCAGCACCTGTTCACACTTAGTCTATGTTTGGATGTGACAGTCAGTTTTTTTTAAATCTACATGCACATTTGTGGCCTGCTGGAGGTCATTTTGCAGGGCTCTGACAGTGCTCCTCCTGTTCCTCCTTGCACAAAAGCTGAGGTAGCGGTCCTGCTGCAGGGTTGTTGCTCTCCTATGGCCCCCTCCACGTCTCCTGGTGTACTGGCCTGTCTCTTGGTAGCACCTCCAGTCTCTGGACACTACGCTGACAGACACAGCAAACCTTCTTGCCACAGCTTGCATTAATGTGCCATCCTGGATGAGCGGCACTTCCTGAGCCACTTGTGTGGGTTGTAGAGTCCGTCTCATGCTACGAGTGTGAAAGTACAACCTACATTCAAAAGTGACCAAAACATCAGCCAGAAAGCATTGGTACTGAGATGTGGTCTGTGGTCCCCACCTGCAGAACCACTCCTTTATTGAGGGTGTCTTGATAATTGCCAATAATTTACATCTGTTGTCTCTTCCATTTGCACAACAGAATGTGAAATTGGTTGTCAATCAGTGTTGCTTCCTAAGTGGACAGTTTGATTTCACAGAAGTTTGATTTACTTGGAGTTAGATTCTGTTGTTTTGAGCAGTGTATATAGATATTACGGAGCGGATCAGGGTGTGTGGAGCGGACCCCACATGCTGTCAGCAAATTCCACACGTGGAACATGTCGGCTATGTTACATAGCTGTCATCTGTCTCTTAACAGCGACCGCTTTAGTTGCGCCAGCTCATAACTCTCTATGACTCTACACAACAAGATTGCAGGAAGCTGATGGGTTATCATGGCTTCTGGTTGCCGGCTAAAGTCCCCCACGGCTGCCATCTTCTAAATTTGTAGTTCAGGTGAATTGCAAAATGCCAACCTTTACACAGTGTTTACACTTACAGATTTTTTTCAGTATTTATCCCGTCCATTCTGCACCATAATCATGATGTGAAGTTAGCATGATCTGCAGTTTGGTGGCTGATACCATTTGTTGGAGTTACATTACAGCGCATAGGTCAGTAATTGTTGCAGTGCTTTGGGTCATGTAGTTGTCAGTTTTAGGTTTCAGTCTAGACTGCCACCCAGGAAGCAAAGGATAATCTCCTGGATTATAAATGACTCATTTAGGTGTTTGGCGAGTCTTTCGTTGACCGTAATTAGAAACATTAGTAAAGGAAATTAGTGAATTGATGATGATGTCTTGTAACATGCCCTCACCTTTGTGAAGTTGCTCCGCGCTTGTAAGATGTTTTTAACAGGGCCAATTGTTTTTTAAATCTGACAAGTGTCAGTTTGTGAGGTAATAACTCTGGAACGCTTGAACATATCCTATTGATTTTGAGATGACGCATTGTACTTTATGACAATGGTAAATTTATGTTGATATTTTCTGCGTTTATTTATAAAAATATCAGAAAAAAAACAAAAAACAATTTCAATAAATGTGCGATTTTCAAACTTTGAATGATTATCCCTTTAATCCAGATAGTCATACCCCACAAAAACATTGACCCCTTCATGACCAGAGCTTTTTTTCCGTTTTTCGCTCCCCTACTTTCTAGAGCCCTAATTTTTTTATTTTTCCGTCAAAATGGCCATGTGAGGGCTTATTTTTTGCAGGACGAGCTGTACTTTTGAATCACATCATTGGTTTTAGCATGTCGTGTACTCGAAAATGGGGAAAAAAAATTCCAAGTGCGGTGAAATTGCAAAAAAAGTGCAATCCCACACTTAATTTTTGTTTGACTTTTTTGATAGGTTCACTAAATGCTAAAACTGACCTGCCATTATGATTCCCCAGCTCATTTCGAGTTCATAGGCACCAAACATGTCTAGGTTCTTTTTTATCTAAGTGGTGAAAAAAAATTCAAAACTTTGCTAAAAAAAATAAATAAAAAATTGCGTCATTTTCTGATACCCATAGCGTCTCCATTTTTCGCAATCTAGGGTTGGTTGAGGGCTTATTTTTTGCGCGCCAAGCTGACGTATTTAATGATATCACATTTGTGCAGATACGTTCTTTTGATCACCCGTTATTGCATTTTAATGCAATGTTGCGGCAACCAAAAAAACTTAATTCTGTCGTTTCAATTTTTTTTCTCGCTACGCCGTTTAGCAATCAGGTTAATCCTTTTTTTTTATTGATAAATCAGGCGATTCTGAACGCGGCGATACCAAATGTGTGTAGGTTTTGTTTCTTTTTAATTGTTTTATTTTGAATAGGGCAAAAGAGGGGTGATTTGAACTTTTATATTTTTTACATTTTTAAAACTATTTTTCTTTAAGTTTTGGCATGCTTCAATAGCCTCCATGGGAGGCTAGAAGCTGCCACAACTCAATTGGCTCTGCTACATAGAGGCGATGCTCAGACCTCCTCTATCTAGCAGAATTACTGCATTGCTAGGAGCGCCGACCACAGGGTGGCGCTCATAGCAATCCAGCATCAACAACCATAGAGGTCTCAAATAGACCTCTTGTTGTTATGCCGATGACTGATGACCCCCGATCACGTGACGGGGGTCAGCGGTGTGCATATTTCCGGCCCGATGGCCGGAAGCGTGTGTTAAATGCTGCTGTCAGAGTTTAACAGTGGCATTTAACTAGTTAATTGCGATCCGCCCACGCTTATTGCTGGCACATGTCAGCTGTTCAAAACAGCTGACATGTCCCGGCTTTGATGCGGGCTCACCGCTGGAGCCCACATCAAAGCAGAGGTACTGCCATTGGACGTACTATCCCATCCAATGGCAGTAAGGGGTTAAGAAAGAACATTTCCCTCATGTCTGCTTTACATCAACACATTTTTAAAATGTTTTTTTTTTTTTTTTAATTTCGTTAGCATTTTAGAAGGTTTAAAAATGGAGCAGTAATTTTTCTTTTTTTTTTTGAGGAAATTTACAAAACGTATTTTTTTTAGCTACCTATTAAATTTTGAAGTGACTTTGGGGGTCCTATATGTTTTAAACCCCCAAAAGTGATACCATTTAAAAAACCACACCCCTCAATGTATTCAAAATTGCTTTCAGGTGGTTTATTAACCCTTCAGGTGCTTTTCAGGAATTAATGCAAAGTGGCATGACAGGAATGAAGAAATGTATTTTTACCATCCAAATGCTGATGACTCCTGACCAGGCGGCTATAGCCGGCAGACTCTAAGGCTGTTAATTGGCCGAGAATTGCCATGGCAAACATCAGGACCACAAAATCAAGGTCTCAGGGTGCCGATATGATTAAAGAGGGAGCCCCCACAAAGTATTAACCATCTAGATGCTCTAGTCCTTATTGACAGCAGCATTTAAGGGGTTGAATGATTATTTTTGGTACCAACACTGATCATGGCTAATGTAGTAAGTTGTCAGCTATAGTGTTCAGCCGACAGCGGCTTGATTGTCACCCATCAGGGGATTCTAGTCTCTTATATCGCAGGTCAGTAAAAAGACGTATTGGTGGTCACTATGGGGTTAAATATTCTTTTACCCTGTGAAAAATAAAAATAAACAGATTTGCGCCAACATTGCTGGAACAGGAGTGGAGTCTCTGTTTCTTTATTCCCCAGTGTCAAATAAAATGGAGTTGTCCGAGTAGTGGACAGAGCCTTTACAGAGGTTGGCCATATTAACGATGGACATGGAAGTGGGTCAGACCTGGAGAAGGTCTTCAGAATGTAGAGACCCTTGGGTGCACCGAATGTGTGATCTGGCACAACGTCATCAGAAGCCATGATGTCTATCACTTTCATCTTACCCATAACCTAGCGCCCTGATACTTGGGGGGGGATTTGGTTAATCTGAATCAGTAGAACTTTTGTAAATGTTTAGTGATCTGTCCAAGGCTGACATGACATCACTTCTCTGCACAGACCAGACTTGTTTAGCCTGGAATTTGTTTCCCCACAGAATTGTTGTAAATGTTTAACTCGGGAAGTCAGATTCATTATTGGAAGTGTGGAAATGAGATCACCAATTGTAGTTATACTTAATATTGTGATTTTAAGGATGATATCAACATCCCCCAAAAGTGGGGACAGTAGTAAGGCCTAGGTCAAACAAGCATGAAAAAATTGTCAGATTTCCATCCATATTGCCAGCCATTTTTATGGATCAACACATTAAATTGTACAAGATCAACTACCGTCTCCTAGACTAACAATGGCAACGTATCTGTAAAAATCGGTTGCAAAATGGAGGTTCCTTATGAGAGACATTTTTTTCTTTGCACAGCCATGCACATGAATGGGCAAATATATTAAGAGATTCTTAAGAGAAAATTGCACAATGTGATTTTTTCCACACAGACTTTTTCCATGTGAAAAAACTGAGCATCCATATCAAAGCAAAAAAAAAAAACATATGGAGAATGGCCAGCTCACTTCTTTTAACCTCTTGGCAATGAATAGCCTGAACATATGAACATCAAGTCATTTTTATAGAAATCCATGTACTCATTTCGTTTTCCATTGGTCCATGTTCACATGCCTCCGTTCAGCCGATGATTGAGCAAAACCTTGTGTGTCTGTTGTTTTCATAGATAACGTGGGACATTAAACCAGCGTTGTTGGCAGCACCTCTTCCTATGTAAACCTCATACGATATGGAGATAGAACATACAGTCATGGCCAAAAGTATTCACACCCCTGCAATTCTGTCAGATAATACTCATTTTGTTCCTGAAAATGATTGCAAACACAAATTCTTTGGTATTATTATCTTCATTTAATTTGTCTTAAATGAAAAACACAAAAGAGAATGAAGCAAAAAGCAAAACATTGATCATTTCACACAAAACTCCAAAAATGGGCCAGACAAAAGTATTGGCACCCACAGCCTAATACTTGGTTGCACAACCTTTAGCCAAAATAACTGTGACCAACCACTTCCGGTAACCATCAATGAGTTTCTTACAATGCTCTGCTGGAATTTTAGACCATTCTTCTTTGGCAAACTGCTCCAGGTCCCTGATATTTGAAGGGTGCCTTCTCCAAACTGCCATTTTTAGATCTCTCCACAGGTGTTCTATGGGATTCAGGTCTGGACTCATTGCTGGCCACCTTAGAAGTCTCCAGTGCTTTCTCTCAAACCATGTTCTAGTGCTTTTTGAAGTGTGTTTTGGGTCATTGTCCTGCTGGAAGACCCACGGCCTCTGAGGGAGACCCAGCTTTCTCACACTGGGCCCTACATTATGCTGCAAAATTTGTTGGTAGTCTTCAGACTTCATAATGCCATGCACACGGTCAAGCAGTCCAGTGCCAGAGGCAGCAAAGCAACCCCAAAACATCAGGGAACCTCCGCCATGTTTGACTGTAGGGACCGTGTTCTTTTCTTTGAATGCCCCTTTTTTTCTCCTGTAAACTCCTATGTTGATGCCTTTGCCCAAAAAGCTCTACTTTTGTCTCATCTGAACAGAGAACATTGTTCCAAAACATTTTAGGCTTTTTCAGGTAAGTTTTGGCAAACTCCAGCCTGGCTTTTTTATGTCTCGGGGTAAGAAGTGGGGTCTTCCTGGGTTTCCTAACATACAGTCCCTTTTCATTCAGACGCCGACGGATAGTAAGGGTTGACACTGTTGTACCTCGGACTGCAGGGCAGCTTGAACTTGTTTGGATGTTAGTCGAGGTTCTTTATCCAACATCCGCACAATCTTGCATTGAAATCTCTTGTCAATTTTTATTTTCTGTCCACATCTAGGGAGGTTAGCCACAGTGCCATGGGCTTTAAACTTCTTGATGACACTGCGCACGGTAGACACAGGAACATTCAGGTCTTTGGAGATGGACTTGTAGCCTTGAGATTGCTCATGCTTCCTCACAATTTGGTTTCTCAAGTCCTCAGACAGTTCTTTGGTCTTCTTTCTTTTCTCCATGCTCAGTGTGGTACACACAAGGACACAGGGCAGAGGTTGAGTCAACTTTAATCCATGTCAACTGGCTGTAAGTGTGATTTAGTTATTGCCAACACCTGTTAGGTGCCACAGGTGAGTTACAGGTGCTGTTAATTACACAAATTAGAGAAGCATCACATGATTTTTCGAACAGTGCCAATACTTTTGTCCACCCCCTTTTTTATGTTTGGTGTGGAATTCTATCCAATTTGGCTTTAGGACAATTCTTTTTGTGTTTTTTTCATTTTAAGACAAATTAAATGAAGATAATAATACCAAAGAATTTGTGTTTGCAATCATTTTCAGGAAGAAACTGCGTATTATCTGACAGAATTGCAGGGGTGTGAATACTTTTGGCCATGACTGTAATTTAAACTTGAACATTTCATGTTTTTTTTTTTTTATATGTTTTTATAATTTTTTAATGCTTTTAACATTTTCAGTTAGTGCCCTCAGGGACTTGTATCTGCCATCATTTGATCACGTCCAATTCTGTAGTGTTGCACTGTGTAGTGAAATTAATGATGTGCTCTGCATATTGAACACTTAGAATGTGTTCACACCACGCCGTCGCGTTGCATTTTGTTTGCCACGATTTACAAAAATCGCAATAAAAGCATGACAATTGTATTGTGTGAACATGTTCTAAAAACTGAGCAGCTGCTTTTAAAGGGAACCTGTCACCCCCCGCCCCTGGCGTTTTTAACTAAAAGAGCCACCTTGTGCAGAACTAATGCTGCATTGTGTCAAGGTGGCTCTTTTATTTGGGGTCCCTTCCAACGCTGAAATATTCGTTTTTATAATTTGCCCGCCATATCTGTAGTGTGCCCGTGGGGCATGTCTTTTCCCCCGGACACAAACGCCTCCCAGCCATCAGTCATTTCCTCCGTGTGTCGCCTCCTCAGCGTTCAGTTACGTCCCCGGCGCCTGCGCTGTAATTTTTTTTTTTTCGGGCATGCGCAGTTTGTGCTGCCCTTCGACTCACATCACGTGATGGGAACTTACAGCGCAGGCGCCGGGGACATAAATGAATGCAGAGGAGGCGGCGCCCGGAGGAAATGAGTGATGGCTGGGAGGCGTTTGTGTCTGGGGGAAAAGACATGCCCCGCGGGCAGACTACAGGTATTGCAGGCAAATTATAAAAACGAATATTTTAGTGTTGGAAGGGACCCCAAATAAAAGAGCCACCTTGACAGAATGCAACATTAGTGCTGCACAAGATGGCTCTTTTAGTTAAAAATGCCAGGGGGGTGACAGGTTCCCTTTAAGGAAAAAAAAAAAGAACACAAGTAAAAATAAAACAAAAACAAATATAAAAATGCTGTTAAACTAAATTCATAAATAGCTGATCTTACGCGGATTTTGAGGAAGATCTGTTTAATAATGTGCTTCAATTACTCTTTTAGGCCTCACTCTGACATCTGATTATTTCATGTACGAAAAAAATGGACACATTTTTTGGATCACACTTTAATTGGAGTGTGGTCTTAGGCCGGCGTCACACTCAGCGTATGAAAATACGGTCCGTTTTTTACGGCCGTAATACGCAGAAATGTTCCCAAAATAGTGATCCGTATGTCATCCGTAGGCAGGGTGTGGCAGTGTATTTTGCGCATGTCATCCTCCGTATGTAATCCGTATGGCATCCGTACTGCAATATTTTCTCGCAGGCTTGCAAAACCGACATCTAATGGATTTATGTGCTCAAATGTTCGTTAAAACATATATACAGTATCTATATCTGTCATTGAGACACATATATATATATGTATACACTCACTGGCCACTTTATTAGGTACACCTGTCCAACTTCTTGTTAACACTTAATTTCTAATCAGCCAATCACATGGTGGCAACTCAGTGCATTTAGGCATGTAGACATGGTCAAGACAATCTCCTGCAGTTCAAACCGAGCATCAGTATGGGGAAGAAAGGTGATTTGAGTGCCTTTGAACGTGGCATGGTTGTTGGTGCCAGAAGGGCTGGTCTGAGTATTTCAGAAACTGCTGATCTACTGGGATTTTCACGCACAACCATCTCTAGGGTTTACAGAGAATGGTCCGAAAAAGAAAAAAAATCCAGTGAGCGGCAGTTCTGTGGGCGGAAATGCCTTGTTGATGCCAGAGGTCAGAGGAGAATGGGCAGACTGGTTCGAGCTGATAGAAAGGCAACAGTGACTCAAATCGCCACCCGTTACAACCAAGGTAGGCCTAAGAGCATCTCTGAACGCACAGTGCGTCGAACTTTGAGGCAGATGGGCTACAGCAGCAGAAGACCACACCGGGTACCACTCCTTTCAGCTAAGAACAGGAAACTGAGGCTACAATTTGTACAAGCTCATCGAAATTGGACAGTAGAAGATTGGAAAAACGTTGCTTGGTCTGATGAGTCTCGATTTCTGCTGCGACATTCGGATGGTAGGGTCAGAATTTGGCGTAAACAACATGAAAGCATGGATCCATCCTGCCTTGTATGGAGCATCTTTGGGATGTGCAGCCGACAAATCTGCGGCAACTGTGTGATGCCATCATGTCAATATGGACCAAAATCTCTGAGGAATGCTTCCAGCACCTTGTTGAATCTATGCCACGAAGAATTGAGGCAGTTCTGAAGGCAAAAGGGGGTCCAACCCGTTACTAGCATGGTGTACCTAATAAAGTGGCCGGTGAGTGTATATATATATATATATATATATATATACACACACTGTATTTATATTTAATTCAGCGCTGGATAGCATAAAAGCCAGTAATTCAATTGCCGGCTTTTGCTATCTCCTTCCCAAACCCGACATGATATGAGACATGGTTTACATACAGTAAACCATCTCATATCCCTTTTTTTGGCATATTCCACACTACTAATGTTAGTAGTGTGTATGTGCAAAATTTGGGCGCACTAGCTATTAAATTAAAGGGTTAAATCGCGGAAAAAATAGTGTGGGCTCCCGCGCAATTTTCTCCGCCAGAGTGGTAAAGCCAGTGACTGAGGGCAGATATTAGTAGCCTAGAGAGGGTCCATGGTTATTGGCCCCCCTGGCTAAAAACATCTGCCCCCAGCCACCCCAGAAAAGGCACATCTGGAAGATGCACCTATTCTGGCACTTGGCCACTCTTCCCACTCCCATGTAGCGGTGGGATATGGGGTAATGAAGGGTTAATGTCACCTTGCTATTGTAAGGTGACATTAAGCCAGATTAATAATGGAGAGGCGTCAATTATGACACCTATCCATTATTAATCCAATAGTACGAAATGGTTAATAAAACACTCACACATTATTACAAAGTACTTTAATGAAATAAAGACAAAGGGTGTTGTAATATTTTATTATTCTCTTAATCCACCTGAAGACCCTCGTTCTGTAAAAAAGGAAAAATAAAAAATCAACAATATCCCATACCTTCCGTCGTTCTGGCACGATGTAAATCCATCTGAAGGGGTTAAATCATTTTACACCCAGGAGCTCTGCTAAAGCAGCAGTGCTCATGGTTGTAAAAATACGGGGAATAATTGGAGTGCAGGGGAATGTCCTGTAGTTATCTTGAGTCGCGGTGATGCGCCCTTTGCTGGATGCCCTCATATGAACTCGAGCGTGGGAAAAATTTCCTACTCCACACTGATGAGGGGCAAATATCCCGAAACAACTGTCTGTGGATGGACACCATGTTTTGGCATAGGTGGTTTTCCTTTATTGGATGCTGCCCTTCCCGTGGTTGTTCCTTCCCGGTGAAAGACCTGGCTATTCATTGCCTGCGTTGAGAAACACGTGATGGTGTCTCCGCGGCTTTTCTACATGCATTTGCATATTTCCCATTAGGAATGGGGGCAGTGTTCTGGATCACCGCGTTGAGAAACACGTGATGGTGTCTCCACGGTGTTGGATGTTTTGATCTCCCCGAGGTCATTCATCCTTATGTTTATAGCCTTTTCACTAGGCACTGCTCCTAATAGCCAGTTTCCTACAACACACTGATGAGGGGCAAATACCCCGAAACAGCTGTCTGTGGATGGATACCATGTTTTGGCATAGGTGGTTTCCTTTTTTGGATGCTGCCCTTCCCGTGGTTGTTCCTTCCCGGTGAAAGACCTGGCTATTCATTGCTTGCGTTGAGAAACACGTGATGGTGTTTCCGCGGCTTTTCTACATGCATATGCATATGCATAAGCGTCCTAAATGGCGGACCCCTATCAAATTTAGAATGTTCTGACGGTATTTTTATACAGGCGACCCCACAACCCTTTAGTGTGTTGTGATAGGGAAATTTTTTAACTCCCAGGTTGCTCCACTCAAAAGGTACATTTGCACTACGCAATTATAAAGAATGAGCGCTTCCTAGGAACGCTCGTTTCCCAACAATAAGTCAGCGGAGGTTGCTGATCAATCAACGAACAAGAAAAACCCTCGTTCGTTTGGTGAAATAATTTTTTATCTTCGTTCTCGGCAGCACATTGTTCTGCACAAACAGGATCTGTGCTGCTGAGAACAGCGGCAACTTATGCGCAAGGAACGATCTATTACTGATTGTTCTGTGGGCAATGGCAGCGCGATCTGCCTATGTAAACATACTCGGGTGGGGTAAGCCCACCCATAGTAAACTGTAATGTTGCATCGGTATAAGGGAGGGTTTTTGTGTTGCCTAGTATTTAATTGGCAGAGGCTTCCAGTTGAGCCACTGTGCACATGGGTGTCTTGTTTTGGAGCAAGAGGGGCGGGGGGAAACAGTCGGAAAATTGTATAATGAAGGCCAAGGTGCAATTTTCTGCTCTTGATCCTACTTCTTTGTGCCTCAGTTCATTGCTCATGGTACTTGGAGCAGGGGTGTTGTTTCCTTGAATATATTGATCAGGAAGGGCTTGTCTTATTCTCAAAACTAAAATCCTGGATTTCGACTTTCTGCTTTTCCAATGCATCATGGCAAGCCCCATTAGGAGGAAGTCAGAATTGGGACATAGGGTGTGTGCATACAACAAAAAGAGTTAGAAAAGCGCCCCATAAAATGAACGACGTGCACAGCAATGGCAAAACGACACCGCTATGCACATATTCCGTCTTATGTCACTTGTTTTAACTGCTTCAGGGTTCTGAAACCATAAAGCGGTTAAAAGAAGTGACCTGCTCATTCTTTAGGTGGCTTCTGTTCGGAAGCCACCTGCTATCCATTCTTAGCAGTATAGAGTAAAAGACGCCGGCGGAGGAGGTGCTGCAAGAATGATGGCAAAGCCACCAACATTTTTCTAAAGCGTCTTCACCACTCCATTATCTGCAGCAGTAAAACATATGCAGATTTTCTTGTGGAAATAGCCTAGATTTGCCCTTTATATTTAAATTCTGTTTTGATATCTGTTACACAAATTCACTCATAGCAAAATGATGCAAACTGAACAGATATCCCATCATTTTATGTCTTTCAATTATGGGAAATTCAGTAGATAAGAGTAATGAGGCATAAAAGAGCTTAGGTGGAATATCCAGCTGACTTGGATCATTGTAATTATTGGGTCCATTGACAAACCATATAAATGTACACTAAATCACATATTTACTTTCAGCATCATCAGAAGTCAGTGACCAAATCATAGACGATATCGAAACTATTCCGGATCAGACAAAACTGGTTCCATTGACAGAGAATGAACCATCATCGAATGATTTTCCACCAGAAGACGAGCAAACTGAAGCTGTGGCTGCCGTAGAGTTAGATGAAGAAGAAACAACTGAGCCTGCGGCAGAAGACTGTCCACCAGCAGAGGAAGAACCTGTGCAGATGGAAGAGTCTACAGACCTGATCATGAGTCAGGACAGCTCAGTGGTTGAAGGTCAGTGACATTCTTATTAGGCTGGAGTCACACTCAGCGTAAGACAATACGGTCCGTTTTTTCGTTTTTTACGGCCGTAATACGGAGAAATGTTCCCAAAATAGTGATCCGTATGTCCTCCGTAGGCAGGGTGTGTCAGCGTATTTTGCGCATGGCATCCTCCGTATGGCATCTGTACTGCGATATTTTCTCGCAGGCTTGCAAAACCGACATCTAATGGATTTATGTGCTCAAATGTCCGTTAAAACATATATACAGTATATATATATATGTCATTGACACACATATATATATATATATATATATATATATATATATATATTCTGTATTTATATTTAATTCAGCGTGATATATGTGAAAAGCCGGTAATTCAATTGCCGGCTTCTCATTTCTCCTTCCCAAACCCGACAGGATATGAGACATGGTTTACATACAGTAAACCATCTCATATCCCCCTTTTTTTGCATATTCCACACTACTAATGTTAGTAGTGTGTATGTGCAAAATTTGGTTGCTGTAGCTGCTAAAATAAAGGGTTAAATGGTGGAAAAAATTGGCGTGGGCTCCTGCGCAATTTTCTACGCCAGAATGGTAAAGCCAGTGACTGAGGGCAGATATTAATAGCCAGGAGAGGGTCCATGGTTATTGGGCCCCCCTGGCTACAAACATCTGCCCCCAGCCACCCCAGAAAAGGCACATCTGGAAGATGCGCCTATTCTGGCACTTGGCCACTCTCTTCCCACTCCCGTGTAGCGGTGGGATATGGGGTAATGAAGGGTTAATGCCACCTTGCTATTGTAAGGTGACATTAAGCCAGGTTAATAATGGAGAGGCGTCAATTATGACACCTATCCATTATTAATCCAATTGTATGAAAGGGTTAAAACACACACACAGTATTAAAAAAATTTTTAATGAAATAAACACACAGGTTGTTTTAGTATTTTATTGGTCTCTCAATCCACCTGAAGACCCTCGCTTGGCAAAATAATAAACCCACAATATACATACCATCCGAGGATCTGTCAGGTCCCACGATGTAAATCCTTCTGAAGGGGTTAAATCAATTTACAGGCAGGAGCTGCGCTAAAGCACTCGCTCGTGCCTGTAATCCCCGGGTGCTGAAAGGAAAGCTGGGTGATCTGTACTTACATTGAGTTGCGGTGATGCGCCCTCTGGTGGATGAACTCATATGAACTCGAGCGTGGGAACTTTTCCAAGGCTCCAGTTCATGAGTCCATCCACCAGAGGGCGCCTCACCGCAACTCAATGTAAGTACAGATCACCCAGCTTTCCTTTCAGCACCCGGGGATTACAGGCACGAGCGAGTGCTTTAGCGCAGCTCCTGCCTGTAAATTGATTTAACCCCTTCAGAAGGATTTACATTGTGGGACCTGACAGATCCTCGGATGGTATGTATATTGTGGGTTTATTATTTTGCCAAGCGAGGGTCTTCAGGTGGATTGAGAGAGCAATAAAATATTAAAACAACCTGTGTGTTTATTTCATTAAAATAATTTTTAATAATGTGTGTGTTTTTTTAACCCTTTCATACAATTGGATTAATAATGGATGGGTGTCATAATTGATGCCTCTCCATTATTAACCTGGCTTAATGTCACCTTACAATAGCAAGGTGGCATTAACCCTTCATTACCCCATATCCCACCGCTACACGGGAGTGGGAAGAGAGTGGCCAAGTGCCAGAATAGGCGCATCTTCCAGATGTGCCTTTTCTGGGGTGGCTGGGGGCAGATGTTTGTAGCCAGGGGGGGCCAATAACCATGGACCCTCTCTAGGCTATTAATATCTGCCCTCAGTCACTGGCTTTACCATTCTGGCGGAGAAAATTGCGCGGGAGCCCACGCCAATTTTTTCCGCCATTTAACCCTTTATTTTAGCAACAGCAACCAAATTTTGCACGTACACACTACTAACAGTAGTGTGGAATATGCAAAAAAAAGGGGGATATGAGATGGTTTACTGTATGTAAACCATGTCTCATATCATGTCGGGTTTGGGAAGGAGAAATGAAAAGCCGGCAATTGAATTACCGACTTTTCACTAACACCGCTGCGTATTTCTCGCAAGTCACACTGCTGGTCCGTGTGGAATCCGTATTTTTCTCGCCCCCATAGACTTTCATTGGTGTATTATTTGCGCAAAACGCTGACAAACGCAGCACGCTGCGATTTTCTACGGCCGTACAAGACCATATATTACGGATGCGTAATATACGGCTGATAGGAGCAGCCCCATAGAGAATAATTGGGACGTTTGTTTGGCGAGTTTTCGCTAGTGTGACTCCAGCCTTACTGATATGGAGTGGCCAATGTATGGGCAGCCACTTATGAAATGATTGACACATTTACCTACTTGGAATATGTTGGTTCAGTCCCGAAAGCCTAAAAGGGTTGTCTCAATATTGATTTTCAGGACAGCACCGCTCCTCTAGCCTCTGGGCGTAAGGCTTTATTATTCACACCTCAGTATTTTCTTTGTTTTCAAAATTGTAATTTTTATTTAATTTTTTTTTTGTTACAAATTTTTACAGCAACAGAAAAAAAATAACCATTTTAAATTTTTCACTGTCAATTATAGGATGTCAACCAGTCTTAAGGCCCCGTCTCACTAAGCGATTTACCAACGATCACGACCAGCGATACGACCTGGCCGTGATCGTTGGTAAGTCGCTGTGTGGTCGCTGGGGAGCTGTCACACAGACAGCTCTCTCCAGCGACCAACGATCAGGGGAACGACTTCGGCATCGTTGAAACTGTCTTCAACGATGCCGAAGTCCCCCTGCAGCACCCGGGTAACCAGGGTAAACATCGGGTTACTAAGCGCAGGGCCGCGCTTAGTAACCCGATGTTTACCCTGGTTACCAAAAAAAACAAACAGTACATACTCGCCTTTCGGTGTCCAGGTCCCTTGCCGTCTGCTTCCTGCTCTGACTGAGCCGCCGTACAGTGAGAGCAGAGCGCAGCGGTGACGTCACTGCTGTGCTCTCACTTCTCACTGTACGGCCGGCAGTCAGTGAGAGCAGGAAGCAGACGGCAAGGGACCTGGACACCGAAAGGCGAGTATGTACTGTTTGTTTTTTTTTACATTTACGCTGGTAACCAGGGTAAACATCGGGTTACTAAGCGCGGCCCTGCGCTTAGTAACCCGATGTTTACCCTGGTTACCAGTGAAGACATCGCTGGATCGGTGTCACACACACCGATTCAGCGATGTCAGCGGGGCCTCAACGACCAAAAAAAGGTCCAGGCCATTCCGACACGACCAGCGATCTCGCAGCAGGGGCCTGATCGCTGGTACGTGTCACACATAGCGAGATCGCTATGGAGGTCGCTGTTGCGTCACAAAAATTGTGACTCAGCAGCGATCTCGCTAGCGATCTCGCTATGTGAGACGGGGCCTTAATTCTATAATAATACTTTAACATTCGGTAAAAAAATTTCAAGTGTATAAAGAGTAAAAACTAATGAACAAACCAATACAGACTCAGACAAAAGGAAAAGGGGGGATATGATATGGAAAGTAGTGACCTAGTTATATCCATCTCATAGAGGTCATATACCGTATATACTCGAGTATAAGTCGACCCAAGTATAAACCGAGGCACCTACTTTTGCCACGGAAAACTGGGTAAGCTTATTGACTTGAGTATAAGCCGGGTATGCATTGTCCCTCTCATCCCTGTCCTGCTATGCGTGGCTCCCCCTGTCCTGTCCTGCTGTGCATGGCTCCCCCTGTCCTGTTCTGCTATTCGTGGCTCCCACTGTCCTGTTATATGGCATCCCCCATCCTGTCCTGGCATGTGGCTCCCCTCGTCCTGTCCTGGTATGTGGCTCCCCTGGTCGCGCACTGCTCAGCTCCCCCGGTCCGCATGGCTCGACTCCCACTTCCCGAATGGCTCGGCTCCCCTGTCCCCCATGGCTCGGCTCCCTCCTTCCCCTGGTTGTATGCATAGCTCACATTGCCCCCCCCTCACTGTCATACTCGCCCTTTTCGCGCCTGCATCTCCATCCCTTCATCTCTGTTGTCCAGGCGCCGGCGGCTCTCTGCTCAGCGGTCACGTTGTACCGCTCATTAAGGTAATGAATATGCTCTCCACGTCTATGGGAGGTGGAGACGTGTCCATATTCATTACCTAAATGAGCGGTACCACGTTACCGCTCAGCACATGAGAGGAGAGCTGCCGGTGCCGGGACAACGGAGATGCAGCGACGGGGGGTGAGTATGATGTCTTCTGTTAGCTGGTGGCTGCAGCTGTCACTATGCCACAGCCGCCGGCTCCTGATGCTGCTACGCCGCTCCCCCTCCCTCGTCAGCGTACTGGACAATGACTCGTGTATAAGCCGAGGGGGGTGTTTTCAGCACAAAAAATTGTGCTGAAAATCTCAGCTTCTACACGGTATTTAACATGGCCGAAAAGGAATTCCAATGAGACCAAACAAGGTTAAATCTCTCTACAGTATTGTCAATAAGTGCTGCCCGGTACTCAAGATTCCTGATATCCTTGATGTGAGAATATAGATCTAGTTGGGAAGGTGGAGGAGTTTGCTTCCAGTTGTAGGCAATCAAACAGCGAGATGCTGTTAACATATGTAAAAGCAATCTAATAGATCCCTTAGATATGGACTCGGAAAATATTTAATAGAAAGAGCCGAGGATCTAGAGGGACTTCTACTCCAAAACCTTGCTTAGGCTGGTTTCACACTTGCGTTTTTGTCTGCAGCGTTTTTTGCACAAAAAACGCATGCGTTTTCCCCCCCTATATTTAACATTGAAAACGCATGCGTTTTTTTTGTTTGCGTTTGGTCGCGTTTTCAAACGCATGCGTTTTTTTTCTGCATGCGTTCATTTTCAAAAATGCAACCTGTAGTATTTTTCTGCGCGTTTTTTTTGCCGCGAAAAAACGCATGCGTTTTTTCGCGGCAAAAAATGCATTGCTGTCTATGTAAATGCATGCGTTTTTAAGCACATGCGTTTGTTTGCGTTAAAAACGCATGCGTTTTTATAGAAAAAACCCAGAAAACAGACTGAAAAGCCACCCACCACCATCAAGGTGATAAAAGGGATCCTAACCCTAACTCTACCCCTAACCTCACCCCTAACCGTTTAATGAACATTTTCTGACAGTCATAGTGCCACGTATTTAAGTGCCACGTATTTAAGTGCCACGTATCACTTATTTCAGTGCCATGTATTTCAGTGCCACGTATCACGTATTTCAGTGCTACGTACCACGTATTTCAGTGCCACGTATCACGTATTTCAGTGCCACGTATTTCAGTGCCACGTACCACGTATTTCAGTGCCACGTATTTCAGTGCCACGTATTTCAGTGCCACGTACCACGTATTTCAGTGCCACGTACCACGTATTTCAGTGCCACGTATTTCAGTGCCACGTACCACGTATTTCAGTGCCACGTATTTCAGTGCCACGTATTTCAGTGCCACGTATTTCAGTGCCACGTACCACGTATTTCAGTGCCACGTACCACGTATTTCAGTGCCACGTATTTCAGTGCCACGTACCATGTATTTCAGTGCCACGTACTTCAGTGCCACGTATTTCAGTGCCACGTATTTCAGTTACGTTTAGGGGTTAGGGTTAGGGTTACGGTGACCAGGACATTCTTCTAATAAAAAGCTACCCCTAACCCTAGTTAATTCTACTATTAGTGGATTTTCTAGTTGATTTTTTCATGGGGAAAAAAAAACGCATGCGTCTAAAAAACGCTGCGTTTTGCCGCGATTACATGCGTTTTTTCACACATGCGTTTTTTTAAAAAACGCATGCAGATAAAAACGCAAGTGTGAAACCAGCCTTAGTGAGGAGTTGGACTTTCACCCCAAACGGTTTAATCAGTGGCAGTCCCAAAAAATGTGAAATATAGAACCTCTAGTCAGGGCGCACCGCCGGCAAAAGTGAGGAATAGATGGGTCCATTTTATGTAAAAATTTAGTCGTTTGATACCAGAGATGAAGGATTTTGTACTGATTTTCTTTGTATGAAATACAAGATGCAGACTTGGTCCAAACATTTCTCCATTCTACCACGGTCAGTGTTTCACCCAGATATTCCTCTCATTTGAGCATATAAGAGTGTCTACTTAGGGAATCTGTGTCTGGAGCCTGTAGAATATTGTAAATACTAGATATTAAACCTTTTGTTGTTGAACTATTCTTGCAGAGTCTCTCGAGGAGCGGTAGGAATGGAGGTCTGTAGACCGTGGAATAATGATGAGGCAAAGTGCCTGATCTTAATGTATTGGAATAATGTAAGAGAATGGAGAGATAACTTTGTTTTCAGCTCATCATCATAGGAATGTAAAATTCACGTTTTATAATTGGTTATGTCAGCGAAGTTAAAGAAACCAGGTTGAGTCCATACCCTTCATTGAGTGGGTTAAACTTTCAGGGAAATTCGGATGGAAAAGGAAGGTAGTGAGAGCGGAGTTCGTTGATGCCGGATTGAATTTTTTAGAGCAAACCCTCCTTATATTTCTGGTGAGCATCATTGGACCTAATAGGTCCACTGACGGGGGATTGTAAGCCCCATTCTAGATCAGGGAGTTGGGGTGATCTGGGGCTAACCATAACTTTTCAATCTCCATCCCTTTCGTATAGGCAGGTTTAGAAGACCACGATGTGATTGTGCGGAGGTGCGATGCCCAATAATATTGAACAATGTTAGGAGCCCCTAGACCTCCCATCTTTTTTTCAGCCTACAATACAGACTTTGGAATTCTGACGTTTTCCTGCCCTAATAAAATTTGAAATGACTGCTTAAAAAGCACGTAAATCTCCGAGTGGGACCGATGTGGTTAAAGTCTCAAAAAGAAAAAAAAGTTTTGGGAGGATAGTCTTTTTTTATTGCTGAAATGTGTCCAAATAGTGAGAGATGGAGTGATTTCTATTTCGTCATTAGGGATCACATTCCTTTATGTAGTGAAGGGACACAAATCGGTATTTTTGATCAGTATTTCATCAGTATTTGTTTGCCAAAGCCAGCCATGTCTCCAAAACACAGACCAAGTGTCAATCTTTCAATGATAATTTTTCTCTTCTCCTGGTTTTGGCATCCAAACACTGATGCAAAATGCTGACATGTGAATAAGTCCTAAGAGATGGTTTCTATCAGCAGCATGATCACACCTCTCGCCTGAATTGTGTGCGCTCCAATGATGCAAGCAGAGGCAGCTTTACTACTGCAGCTTCGGGGGCGCACAGTTGGTTTGAAGTTGACCAGGATTGGGAACTAACTGCAGTCCAGCAATCCTGTCCAGCTTCAGAGCAGCACTTACAAGCTCTGTTGCAAATATCTTGGAAGTACTGGACATGTTCATCCATTTGTCATACACTGCAGCATTGGTTGGTGAACATGGCAACAAGCAGTTAGAAAATAAAATAAAAAATCACTTTGTTCTTGAGAAAGAAGATGATTTTTAATAATTCCTTCCTTCCCACACTCGGTAAGGTAGCTTTTGTTGCATTCCCACTTCATATATCTTGATAATTTTTCAAATAAAAGTTATATTTTATTGCACCTATTTGACCGCAATTTTTATTTTATATCTCAAATTCTATAATCATTTACCCAAAATTTTATATCAAGCTCTGCCTATTAGGATTCCCTTGTCCTTCTTCAGGAATCAACCCCTTAATGACCGCCGATTAAGGGTACTTAAACCACAGCGCCGCTTTTTAAGGTTATAGCGCCCCCAAAATTGGTTCGGGTCGTTTTTTACTGACCCCGGTGTTGTGATTGCCGTTATACGGTACGAACGAATGGTACAGAACGGTATAATGGCAACCACAAAAAAAAAAAGTCTGATTTTCCATTTAGTTTCTCTCTCCTCTGTGATCGCACATCAGAGGAGATAGAAATAGGTTCCCCCGATCACCCCCCCCCCCCGTACCTCTGGAGTCCCTGCCGTCCGCCCGTGATGTCCCCCGGGCCGCCGTAGTCTTCTTCCGGGAGAAAATGGCAGGTGCATGCGCAGTGTGCTTGCTGAGATCTGCCGGCCACCACCCGGCAACAATATTTTAATAATTTTTTCCTATTGGTTCATTTTGATCACTGTGATAGACCCCATCACAGTGATCAAAATAAAAAATAGTAACTAAAAACCCCTTTTATTACCCCCTTAGTTAGGAAGAAATAATAAAATATAAAATATATATTTATTTCCATTTGTCCATTAGGGTTAGAGTTGGGGTAAAGTGAATTGGGCTAAAGTGAGCTGGGCTAAAGTGAGTTGGGATAAAGTTAGGGTTAGCATTAGGGCTAGGTTGGGATTAGGGATAGAGGTGTGTTGGGGTTAGGTTTGTTATTAGGGTTAGGGGTATGTTGGGGTTAGGGTTGGGGTTAGAATTGGGGGATTTCCACTGATTAGGTACATCAGGGGGTCTCCAAACACGACATGGCGCCACCATTGATTCCAGCCAATTTTGCGTTCAAAAAGTCAAACGGTGTTCCCTCCCTTTTGAGCTCTGCCATGCACCCAAACAGTGGTTTACCCCCACATATGGGGCATCAGCTTATTCAGGACAAATTGCACAACAACTTTTGGGTGTCTAATTTCTCCTGTAAGGCTACTTTCACACTAGCGTCGGTACGGGGCCGTCGCCATGCGTCGTACCGACGCACGTTGTGAAATAAATGCACAACGGAGGCAGCGGATGCAGTTTTTCAACGCATCCGCTGCCCCATTGTAATGTCCGGGGAGGAGGGGGTGGAGTTTTGGACGCGCATGTGCGTTCAAAAATGGCGGACGCGACGCACACAAAAAGTTACATGGAACTTTTTTCTTGTCGACGGTCCGCCAAAACACGACGCATCCGTCGCATGACGGATGCGACGTGTGGCCATACGTCGCAATGCGTCGCTAATGCAAGTCTATGGAGAAAAAAACGCATCCTGCGGGCAACTTTACAGGATGCGTTTTTTTCTGCAAAACGACGCATTGCGATGTACGTCACACGACGCTAGTGTGAAAGTAGCCTCACCCTTGGAAAAATAAAAATTTTGGGGTGGAAAGATCATTTTTGTGGAAAAAATTTGATTTTTTATTTTCACGGCTCTAAGTTATAAACTGTGAAGCACTTGGGGGTTCAAAATGCTCACCACACATCTAGATAAGTTCCTTGGGGGGTCTAGTTTCCAAAATAGTGTCACTTGTGGGGGGTTTCCACTGTTTAGGCACATCAGGGGCTCTCCAAATGCGACATGGCATCCGATCTCAATTCCAGCCAAATCTGCGTTGAAAAAGTCAAACGGCGCTCCTTCCCTCTCAAGTTCTGCCGTGCGCAGGTATCCACGTATTCAGGAGAAATTTCAAAACTTTTGTGATTCATTTTCTCTTTTTACACTTGGGAAAATAAAAAAATTGGTTCGGAAGTAAAATGTTTGTGAAAAAAAGTTAAATGTTCATTTTTTCCTTCAACATCGCTTCAGTTCCTGTGAAGCACGTAAAGGGTTAATAAACTTCTTAAATGTGGTTTTGAGCATATTGAGGGGTGCAATTTTTAGAATGGTGTCACGTTTGGGCATTTTCTGTCATGTACACCCCTCAAAGTGACTTCAAATGTGATGGTGTTGTAAAAATGAGAAATCGCTGGTCAACTTTTAACCCTTATAACTCCCTAACAAAAAAAATATTTGGTTTTCAAAATTGTGCTGATGTAAAGTGGACATGTGGAAAATGTTATTTATTAAGCATTTTGTGTGACATGTCTCTGATTTCAGGGCATAAAAATTCAAATTTTGAAAATTTCAAAATTTTTCGCCATATTTCCGTTTTTTCATAAATAAACCCAAGTCACATTGAATTGGGATACGTTGAAGGGTTCCAGAGTTATGACCACATAAAGTGACTGATCAGAATTGTAAAAATTGGCCTGGTCAGTAATTACCAAATTGGCTCTGTCACTAAGGGGTTAAGCATCAGTTCAAACCAAGTTTATTTGGGCAAGCAAACCTCCTCGTATTAGATGAACTATATTACATTGCTCCAAATCTTCAGAGGCTATAGCGCTGCCCGGCTTCAGATCTTACTATATTGCCTCCCACCTGTCTAGGATATTGGATTGGGGTAGAAATGGCCCTGGAAAAGTAAATATCCCTCTCATATCGGCCCCCTGGTTGGGCTCTACTTTGGTCAAAGTCCTTAAGACACATCCCACAATTGGGGCTACTCTGGCTTGCTGTTCCTTACCTGTAGTGCGTTACCACATCATACCGCAATACTTTTCCATGTTTTCCATTTTGGGCAATCCACTTTTTCCCCCAGGTCGACGATAGTGTTTTCCGAGTTTGGATAAATAGGGGCCATTTCAGAGTTTGTCATTTTGGAGCAGGACACACCCCGCCTTCAAAGGATCATCTCCTTGGAATTCCTTCACTATCCACCCTACATGCATGGAGAGTAGGTCGACCATTTCATTTTTTTCAGTCACTCCATCCTAGAGCCTGCTTTAGTAGTGAGAGAACGACTTTGAGACAGCTTGCTCAATTGCAGGATCACTGATGCACACCTTGTCATTTTAATACTCCTTACTCATTAACCCAACAGACCCAGTGGGAAGGGGATTTAGGCCTCTATGAAAAGACCAATGGAGGCATCTCATAAAGCATCTAGTTGTTCTCATTTCCATGAGGCTAGCTATAAATTGCTTTCTCGATGGTGTAGAGTTCCATCTCGACTATATTCAATTTTGCCTGACATGAGTCCCATGTGTTGGAGATGTGGCAGTGAGGAAGGGAATCTTCTATACATTTTTAGTCATGCAAACTAATTACTCCTTTTTGGGACAAAGTACAATCGGTGATACGAATGTTCTCCGATCTCGTGACTGACCTGACTGCGGCTCTTGTCCTTCTCCATCATTGGGACATTGCGCTAAAAACATACAGTCATACTATCAGGTGGCCATGGCTCCAGCATATTTTACCTTCCGTATTGCAGCTACGATTTACAGTTTATTTGATGAACTCAGATCTCATAGGCTTCTGTTAGTTGGCTTGTTGGAGGTCGGCCGGCCAGTGCAGCCATAAAATAACCATCTGATAGATCTTGTAATGACACTGTGCATGACCGGCATTAGTAGGCAAAGGTCTAACGCCATATATCCATGGTGACTGTGTCCAGGTGAGATAGAAGAAGCTGTGGAAGCCAAGATGCAAGAAGAGGCTGTGAGCGAGGGGCCCGAGACAAAAGAGGATGAAACAGGACACCCAGTGGATGAGGTGGAACCAGAGATGGGTACGATGATAGGGGAGTGAATGTCCTCTTCTTTGTTACACTGGTGAGACAAACATTTCAGTCCACGTAATGAGAAGATCCGTCATTGCCCCTCTTCTGTTACTTGGCTTGGCTCACTAGTTATGTAAGGAGATACTCCAACTTTACACATATGTCGCGTGTGTGCAAAACTGGTGTGTTTGTCAGTCAATTACTACTGTATTGTCAATAGGATCGTACCTGTGTGCCTATCATCCGTGTATTGCATTTTTTTTCCTTTGTCACCCTTGTCATGGCGGGGAAGAAAAGCAGCTTAAATTACATACAGGTCAGACCTGTTGTAAAGTCTTTCACCAGTTCAACATTGAAATGCATCCATAGTACATACCCTAAAGATCACTGATGTACTGACTGTGTGAGTCATCAGGGTAGTAAAAAAAAAGCAAAGCCCTTGGGTCCAATTATAACATTTGCACCTTTTTTTTGTCCAGTTTTTGGTGTTTTTGCCTGTGTGCATTTCAATTGTGCCTTATTCTTTTAATTTGTACCTTTTTTAAAATTTATTTTACATGTTCACCCGTTGTTTTTTTTTTTTTTTATGATAGCCATTGTGAGTGTGGTTTGGGATTTCCAAAATTCTTCAGCTGATTCATCAATTTTGAGGTTTTAAAAAAGCGAAAAAGTTAATTATTATTATTGTGCAAATATACTAGGTATTTTTTGTATGTCTTGAATTTTTCCTAAAATATAATAACATTTTAGTAGAACATGCAACTTTTTGCGTTATAAAGTAGCAATAAAAGTAAAAAAAAAAGTTTTTATTTTGCACAAAATTCATGAACCGCGTGCACAATTTTGAATAATTTGGCACTAAAAATGGTCAATGAATACCACAAAACAAAAAAGAAAAGTGACCTAAAAAGCGCAAATGATGAATTATTCACTTATTTCCCCCGTCTAGGAATAAGACATAGAATAGCTAAAGAAAATGTCATTATAAATAACTAAATACATTTCATTAGCAAATCACACTGCTTTTTGTCTAATGAGGTAATCGCTATAGTGCATCACAATCGCTGCTGTCTTGTTACACTAACAGAAACCTGACCTACAATGTTAGCCAGATGACTGTTAGCATGTGCAGTAAGGACAGGGTGGGCAGCAGTGTGAGCAGCCTCTCCTTACCCCATCACTCCTGGTAGCTCTAGTATTAAATCACATAGAAAGTGCTGACTACAGTGTGAGCAGCCGCCTCTTCTTACCTCAGCACCCCTGGTATCTCTAGTGTTAGATTAGATATAAGGTGGATAGCAATGTGAGCAGTCTCTTACCTCAGCACTCCTGGTATCTCCAGTATTAGTCCAGATAGACAAGGTGGACAGCAGTGTGAGCCGCCTCTTCTTACCTCGGCACCCCTGCTATCTCCAGTATTTGATCATATAGACAAGATGGACAGCAGTGTGAACCGCCTCTTCTTACCTCAGCACCCCTGCTATCTCCAGTATTAGTCCAGATAGACAAGGTGGACAGCAGTGTGAGCCGCCTCTTCCTACCTCAGCATCCCTGGTATCTCCAGTATTAGATCATATAGACAAGGTGGACAGCAGTGTGAGCAGCCTCTTCTTACCTCAGCACTCCTGGTATCTCCAGTATTAGTCCAGATAGACAAGGTGGACAGCAGTGTGAGCCACCTCTTCTTACCTCAGCACCCCTGCTATCTCCAGTATTAGATCATATAGACAAGGTGGACAGCAGTGTGAGCAGCCTCTTCTTACCTCAGCACTCCTGGTATCTCCAGTATTAGTCCAGATAGACAAGGTGGACAGCAGTGTGAGCCACCTCTTCTTACCTCAGCACCCCTGCTATCTCCAGTATTTGATCATATAGACGGGGTGGACAGCAGTGTGAGCCACCTCTTCTTACCTCAGCACCCCTGCTATCTCCAGTATTTGATCATATAGACGGGGTGGACAGCAGTGTGAGCCACCTCTTCTTACCTCAGCACCCCTGCTATCTCCAGTATTTGATCATATAGACGGGGTGGACAGCAGTGTGAGCCACCTCTTCTTACCTCAGCATCCCTGCTATCTCCAGTATTTGATCATATAGACAAGATGGACAGCAGTGTGAGCCGCCTCTTCTTACCTCAGCATCCCTGGTATTTCCAATATTAGATCATATAGACGGGGTGGACAGCAGTGTGAGCCGCCTCTTCTTACCTCAGCACCCCTGGTATCTCCAGTATTAGATCATATAGACATGATGGACAGCAGTGTGAGCCGCCTCTTCTTACCTCAGCACCCCTGGTATCTCCAGTATTAGATCATATAGACATGATGGACAGCAGTGTGAGCAGCCTCTTTTTACCTCAGCATCCCTGGTATCTCCAGTATTAGATCACATAGACAGGGTGAACAGCATTGTGAGCAGCCTCTTCTTACCTCAGCATCCCTGGTATCTCCAGTATTAGATCACATAGACAGGGTGGACAGCAGTGTGAGCAGCCTCTTCTTACCTCACCACTCCTAGCATCTCCAGTATTAGATCAAATTATCCACTGGGAATATTCCTTATGCTTATGCTCAAAGGGTCCTGTCTAGTGATGAGTATGCTCGTTACTCAAGTTTCTCCGAGCATGCTTGGGTGGTCTCCAAGTATTTCAGCGTGCTCGGAGATTTAGTTCGTCGACACAGCTGCATGCGGCTGCTGGACAGCCTGAATACATGTGAGGATTCCCTAACAAACGGGCAATCCTCACATGTATTCAAGTTGTCTAGCAGCCGCAAATCATGCAGCTGCGTCGACATAAACTAAATCTCCGAGCACGCTGAAATACTCGGAGACCACCCGAGCATGCTCGCTCATCACTAGTCCTGTCCTATTAACACTTTAGGACAGGTTTCTGTTAGTGTAACACAACAATGGCCATTTTAGTTTTAGGTTTAAACACAGATGTGAAAAAAACAGTACTGGTGCCATTGCTGTTCTCCATCGGTTTGTCATCTGTGTATCCATTTTTACCATGCGTGTTTTTCACGGATGGATCAATAAATAAAAAAAAAAATGACAAAGCTTCTCCTACACTTTGCAATGTTAAACACGTAGTTCATGGATGCCTTCCGTGTGATGTCCCTGTTTTTCACGGACCCATGGGTTTTTATTGGCCCTTGTCCTCCGTGCTGCCATAAAAACACAGACGGGACACCTTGTTTTTTTTGCACGGACATGTGAGCAGCCTCATAGATTATAATGGGTGTATGATATCCGTGAAAAAAATGGATGCTACACGTACTGGAAACATGGACCTGTGAAGGAGGCCTAACATAAGTAATATTTCTGAAGAGTTTTGCAGTGTCACAATGGCGCTCAGCTACATTCATTCATTGAGAAAACTTTTTTTTTTTTTTTTTTTTTCAGATACAGCTGGTGTAGAAGAATAAGTGCATTCTGAAACCTTCATAATCTGGACTTTTTGTTTCTACTGTTGCTGGGGAATTTCTGGAGCTTGTTTAGATGTTTAAGTGAGAGTTAAGCCCATCAGAACTCATATCACATTGCCAAGACTTCAGCACGTAGTGACAATCTTCTACGACAACAGTTTGTGCCTTATATATATATATATACTCGATCGGTGGAGTTACTGAACTTTCTTTGCCTGATCTCAATGTTCTATGTGGTATCAAGAAAGAAGAAACCACAAGATGAGGGAAATGTCGCCACCTTGTGGTCTGAAAGAGTAATGGTCACACCATATTATTATGTAACAGCAGTTGTCATTTTCCTGCATTAAATGATGTAGACATTACTTATAAAAATGTCATGTTTTCTATTTTTTTTTTTGTTTCACCTTGAATGGTTTCCAGTATTGGTTTAAAGTTGATCATATTCATTTGAGGAAGGCCCTCAAAAACACTTTTATTTGATTGGACGGGTGAAATATGCTAATTTATTGAGACAGGTTTTTTGGGTTATCAGGAGTTGTAGGCCAAAATCATCAGTATTAAAACAATAAAAGACCTGACAAATTTCAGTTGGTGGATAATGAATCTATAATATATGAAAGTTTAATTGTAATCATTACATTATGGTAAATAATGAAATTTAACACTATATGCTAATTTTTTTGAGAAGGTCCTGTATATATAACATCACTGACTGCACAGAGCTCCGACCTCAGCCCCATCCAACACCTTTGGGATGAACTAGCCAAGAGATTACGAGCCCGGTCTTCTCCTCCAACATCATCACAAATGCTTTTCTGGATGAATGAGGCAAAACCTCCCACAGACACCTCCAAAATCTTGTAGAAAGCCTTCCCAGAAGAGCGTCAGCTGTAAAGTGGTGGACAGACTCCATGTCAGTGCCTATGATGTAGGATGGGATGTCATAAAAGCACATGTAGGTAAATCTGTTGCTGTCCAAAAGAGGCACACTATATGAGCAAATGTCCCAATTTTGGTCTCCGGTGCTCTAGCACGGGCAAGCTGATCTTCCCGCTTTCAGCCTGAAGCACACTATGTGTTGGTACATGATGAAAGGGACTGGTGGTCTGTGCATTTACATCTGTTAGCCAGCATAAGTACATGTGGGGGTTGCCTGGTTGCTAGGGAATCCCCACATGTAATCAAGCTGGCTAACAGATGTAAATCATTCAGCTGAGAAAAACTAAATCTCCGAGCACTAAAAAATACTCGGAGGTCACCCGAGTGTACTCAGGAAATCTCGAGTAACGAGTATATTCGCTTATCACTAGTTAGGATATTAGAAGGGTTAAACGTTTAGTAACAATTTTTCAAATTTTTGAAGGTGATCTGTTACCAGGATTGTTTGCTAATCTTAAAGACAGCATAATGTAGGTGCAGAGACCCTAATTCCAGCGATGTAGTGTACTTTTGAGAAAACTTTACTAGTCCTCATTAGAGGACTAGTAAACCTGCTGCCAGGCAGTCCTCCATATTTGTGTGCTCAGTGTAACAGCAACGCCATCCCTGATTGGCAGCTTTCTGCTAATCAGTGGTGCGGGCAGGGTTATACAGCGCTTGGCATTCAGAGAACTGCTAGATCTGAAGCATAGAAAACTGATTTTTATGAAAATGACAACAAGCAGCCCCGTAACTGCTTTATCGTTGAAATCAGGGTCTCTGCCCTCAGATTATGGGTCAAAAACCTGGTGACAAATTCCCTTTAAAGGGAACCTGTCAGCAGGATTGTGCCGAGTAACCTACAGACAGTGTCAGGTCGGTGCCGTTATACTGATTAAAAATGATACCTTGGTTGATGAAATCCGTCTTGTGGTTGTTGTGTAATTTTTATTTTCAGTTTTGTATTAGAGATTCGCGTGCTTCAGGGCGGCCTGTGGGGGTCTTCATGTGGTGCTCTGCTTAGCTATTCGTACTGATGGTTTATGGCGGGTCACTGATCCCTGCCCCCTATTTTACATACTGAATATTATATGTATTGGAAAAAGAAATGACATTCAGCAAGCAGGCAGCGGTGTCTGGGCTGCAGCATGATCCCATCTATAATATGCATTAAATTGTTTTACTTTGTCATATACATTTATTTGGGGGGGGGGGGGGGGAGGGGAAGTCTCAAAATGGAGAGGGCCATGCCTGTGCACCAGCATCTATTGGATAATCGGCTTCTGCCTGCTGAATGTGATTTTTTTCTCAATACATATAATATCAGTATGGAAAATAGGGGTCAGGTCAGTGAGGGATCAGTGACCTGTCAGAAGCCATACTGATGAATACCTAATCAGAGCACCACATGAAGACCCCCACAGGCCGCCCCGGGGCACGAGCATATCATTAACTAAAACTGAAAATAAATTTAAACAACAACCACAAGACGGATTTCATCACCCAGATCAGTAATTACAGTAAACTACATTACAGTAAATTACAGTAAACTGTAATCAGTATAACAGCGCCGACCTGACACTGTCTGTAGGTTACTGTGCACAATCTTGCTGACAGGTTCCCTTTAACAAAATTTACCAAATTTTTTTTTTTTTTTCTAAACCTATTACAATTTTAAGTCACTTTGATGGGCCTACATGTTAGAAAACTCCAAAATTGTTATTTAAAGAGTGCACTCCTTGGACTATTCACATTTGTACATAGTAAGTTTGTTAACCCTTCAGGCGCTTCACAGAAATTAATGCAAAGTGTAATAGAAATTTAAAAAAAAAAAAAAACTTCCACTAAAATGTTTTTTTGTTTTCATTTTCACAAGCTGGAATGAGAGAATGAACTGAAAAATGTGTTTGAGCAATTTCTGTTGACCGCACTAGTATCCGATACGAGGTCAGAAACTACTGCATAAATTTGGCTGGAACAGACTGCGGACGTCACGTCACATTGGCAGAGCCCCCCAGATGCCGATACAGCAGACACATCCCACAAGTGACCCCATATTCAAAACTATACCTGTTTATTTCATTAATCTTGGGGTGTAGTGATCGTTTTTGAAGCTACAGGAGCTTTTCATGAAAGTCTGTAACATTGGGATGTGAAAATGAAATATTTTTTTTCCCCCATGTCAATATTTCAGCCCAAAATTTTTCATTTTTACAAAGGTGACAGTAGAGAATGGAGCACACAATTTGATTTCTCCCGAGTACAGCGATACCCCATAATTTGGCACCCGAACGGGCTCCAAACCAAAGTAGTGCTTTTTGGATCTCAAGTTTGTGTCCAGTAGAAAAGCAGCTTTCCTCTGTGAGGTGTTTTACAATTGGAGGAGACTGATGGACAGGTCTGGCCACATGCTCCTCCGCTGGCAGCCATTATATGGACAGGACAGGTAGAGAGTATGTGAGGAAGGCTACACAGAAAAAAGAGAAGGTGGCCGCCCTCTACCTGAGAATTCGTCAGTGAGCTCATTCCAACAGTCTGAACCTCCAAATTTTCTGTTGACAGGCGACAGATCCAAGTGGTAGCTTGCTTTTTGTGGGAGGAGGTAAAGCTTATATTGGGGCCATTTGAGAGATACATACAGTTAGGTCCATATATATTTGGACAGAGACAACATTTTTCTATTTTTGGTTGTAGACATTACCACAATGAATTTTAAACAAAACAATTCAGATGCAGTTGAAGTTCAGACTTTCAGCTTTCATTCGAGGGTATCCACATTAAAATTGGATGAAGGGTTTAGGAGTTTCAGCTCCTTAACATGTGCCATCCTGTTTTTAAAGGGACCAAAAGTAATTGGACAGATTCAATAATTTTAAATAAAATGTTCATTTTTAATACTTGGCTGAAAACCCTTCGTTGGGAATGACTGCCTGAAGTCTTGAACTCATGGACATCACCAGACGCTGTGCTTCCTCCTTTTTGATGCTCGGCCAGGCCTTCACTGCGGTGGTTTTCAGTTGCTGTTTGTTTGTGGGCCTTTCTGTCTGAAGTTTAGTCTTTAACAAGTGAAATGCATGCTCAATTGGGTTGAGATCAGGTGACTGACTTGGCCATTCAGGAATATTCCACTTTGATTTAATAAACTCCTGGGTTGCTTTGGCTTTATGTTTTGGGCCATTGTCCATCTGTAGTATGAAATGACGACCAATCAGTTTGGCTGCATTTGGCGGGATCTGAGCACACAGTATGTCTCTGAAGACCTCAGAATTCATTTGGCTGCTTCTGTCCTGTGTCACATCATCAATAAACACTAGTGACCCAGTGCCACTGGCAGCCATGCATGCCCAAGCCATCACACTGCCTCCGCCGGGTTTTACAGATGATGCGGTATGCTTTGGACCATGAGCTGTACCACGCCTTCGCCATACTTTTCTCTTTCCATCATTCTGGTAGAGGTTGATCTTGGTTACATCTGTCCAAAGAATGTTCTTCCAGAACTGTGCTGGCTTTTTTAGATGTTTTTTAGCAAAGTCCAGTCTAGCCTTTTTATTCTTGATGCTTATGAGTGGCTTGCACCGTGCAGTGAACCCTCTGTATTTACTTTCATGCAGTCATCTCTTTATGGTAGATTTGGATATTGATACGCCTGCCTCCTGGAGAGTGTTGGTCACTTGGTTGGCTGTTGTGAAGGGGTTTCTCTTCACCATGAAGATTATTCTGCGATCATCCACCACTGTTGTCTTCCGTGGGCGCCCAGGTCTTTTTGCTTTGATGAGTTCACCAGTGCTTTCTTTCTTCCTCAGGATGTACCAGAGTGTACATTTTGCCGCTCCTAATATTGTAGCAATTTCTCTGATGGGTTTTTTCTGTTTTTGCAGCTTAAGGATGGCTTGTTTCACCTGCATGGAGAGCGCTTTTGACCGCATGTTTACTTCACAGCAAAACCTTCCAAATGCAAGCACCACACCTCAAATCAACTCCAGGCCTTTTATCTGCTTAATTGAGAATGACATAACAAAGGGATTGCCCACACCTGTCCATGAAATAGCCTTGGAGTCAATTGTCCAATTACTTTTGGTCCCTTTAAAAAACAGGGTGGCACATGTTAAGGAGCTGAAACTCCTAAACCCTTCATCCAATTTTAGTATGGATACCCTCAAATGAAAGCTAAAAGTCTGAACTTCAACTGCATCTGAATTGTTTTGTTTAAAATTAATTGTGGCAATGTCTATAACCAAAATGAGAAAAATGTTGTCTCTGTCCAAATATATATGGACCTAACTGTAATTTTATTTGTTTAAATCACTTTTCTAATTTTTGGGAAGCAGAAAGGACAAGTTAGCAGAAACTTAGGATTTGCCTTTAATTTATTTTTATGCTGTTACCTACAATTACAGTGACACTAGTGTTACATATTATTTATTTGATATTTTTGCACATTAAAAACAGTAAGGGTATGTGCAGATGCTGCGGATTTTGCTGCGGATCTGCAGCGGTTTTGACGCTGCGGATCCGCAGCAGTTTTCCATGCGGTGTACAGTACCATGTAAACCTATGGAAAACAAAAACCGCAGTGCACATGCTGCGGAAAATTCCGCGTGGATTCGCTGCGGAAAAAAAGAAGTTGCATGTCACTTCTTTCTGCGGATTCCGCAGCGGTTTTCAACCTGCACCAATAGGAAAGTGCAGTTGAAAACCCGCAGAGGAATCCGCAGAAGAAACCGCGTGAGAATCCGCAGTGAAAACCGCAGCGTGTGCACATACCCTTAAAAAAGTTTGCCTTGCCATATTCTGAGAGGTATAACTAGGCTACAGTATTTTTTTATTGTTTTTTTTCCATACACCATTCACTGTGCAGTAAAAGTGATGGTACAGATCCAAAAAAAAATTCCCATCAGTCAGACCACATTTTTATAGGTTTTCAATGTTCTGATACTTTTGTACACTAAAATTACCATTTTAGAAAAAAAAAAAAAATAAATATATATATATATATATATATATATATATATAGTGCCTACAAGTAGTATGCAACCCCCTGCAGATTTAGCAGGTTTAATAAGATGCAAATAAGTTAGAGCCTTCAAACAAGAGCAGGATTTATTAACAGATGCATAAATCTTACAAACCAAAAAGTTTTGTTGCTCAGTTAAATTTTTATAAATTTTAAACATAAAAGTGTGGGTCAATTATTTTTCAACCCCTAGGTTTAATATTTTGTGGAATAACCTTTGTTTGCAATTACAGCTAATAATCGTCTTTTATAAGACCTGATCAGGCCGGCACAGGTCTCTGGAGCTATCTTGGCCCACTCCTCCATGCAGATCTTCTCCAAGTTATCTAGGTTCTTTGGGTGTCTCATGTGGACTTTAATCTTGAGCTCCTTCCACAAGTTTTCAATTGGGTTAAGGTCAGGAGACTGACTAGGCCACTGCAACACCTTGATTTTTTGCCTCTTGAACCAGGCCTTGGTTTTCTTGGCTGTGTGCTTTGGGTCATTGTCTTGTTGGAAGATGAAATGACGACCCATCTTAAGATCCTTGATGGAGGAGCGGAGGTTCTTGGCCAAAATCTCCAGGTAGGCCGTGCTATCCATCTTCCCATGGATGCGGACCAGATGGCCAGGCCCCTTGGCTGAGAAACAGCCCCACAGCATGATGCTGCCACCACCATGCTTGACTGTAGGGATGGTATTCTTGGGGTCGTATGCAGTGCCATCCAGTCTCCAAACGTCACGTGTGTGGTTGGCACCAAAGATCTCGATCTTGGTCTCATCAGACCAGAGAACCTTGAACCAGTCAGTCTCAGAGTCCTCCAAGTGATCATGAGCAAACTGTAGACGAGCCTTGACATGACGCTTTGAAAGTAAAGGTACCTTACGGGCTCGTCTGGAACGGAGACCATTGCGGTGGAGTACGTTACTTATGGTATTGACTGAAACCAATGTCCCCACTGCCATGAGATCTTCCCGGAGCTCCTTCCTTGTTGTCCTTGGGTTAGCCTTGACTCTTCGGACAAGCCTGGCCTCGGCACGGGAGGAAACTTTCAAAGGCTGTCCAGGCCGTGGAAGGCTAACAGTAATTCCATAAGCCTTCCACTTCCGGATGATGCTCCCAACAGTGGAGACAGGTAGGCCCAACTCCTTGGAAAGGGTTTTGTACCCCTTGCCAGCCTTGTGACCCTCCACGATCTTGTCTCTGATGGCCTTGGAATGCTCCTTTGTCTTTCCCATGTTGACCATGTTTGAGTGCTGTTCACAAGTTTGGGGAGGGTCTTAAATAGTCAGAAAAGGCTGGAAAAAGAGATAATTAATCCCAACATGTGAAGCTCATTGTTCTTTGTGCCTGAACTACTTCTTAATACTTTAGGGGAACCAAACAGAATTCTGGTGGGTTGAGGGGTTGAATAATAAATGACCCTCTGAAAAAACTTTTCCCAATTTAAAAAAAAAAATAAACAAAGAAATAACATTCTTTTTTGCTGCAGTGCATTTCACACTTCCAGGCTGATCTACAGTCCAAATGTCACAATGCCAAGTTAATTCCAAATGTGTAAGGGTACTGTCTCACAGTGGCACTTTGGTCGCTACAACGGCACGATCCGTGACGTTCCAGCGATATAGTTACGATATCGTTGTGTCTGACACGCTACTGCGATCAGGGACCCCGCTGAGAATCGTACGTCGTAGCAGATCGTTTGAAACTTTATTTCGTCGTCAAGTGTCCCGCTGTGGCGGCATGATCGCAGCGTGTAACAAAGGTGTGCACGATATTCCCAATGTCCCGTATGACTTCTACATCGCAACTACGTCATGAAATTATCGCTCCAGCGCCGTGCATTGCAAAGTGTGACCGCAGTCTACGACGCTGGAGCGATAATCAAGCGACGCTGCAACGTCACGGATCGTGCCGTCGGAGCGATCAAAGTGCCACTGTGTGACAGTACCCTAAACCTGCTAAATCTGCAGGGGGTTGAATACTACTTGTAGGCACTGTATATACACACACACATATACATACACACACACACACACTGTGTTCCAAATTAGTATGCAAATTGGATTTAAGTGTCAAAGATTTAATTGTTTTGCTTTTCAAATAAACTTGTGGATGGTATTGTGTCTCAGGGCTCAATGGATCACTGAAATCAATCTTAAACACATGTGATAATAATTTTTCCAGGTGATTCAAATTAAAGGAAAACTACTTAAAGATGATGTTCCACATTATTAAGCAGGTCACAGGTTTCAAACAATATGGAAAAAAAAGGATCTTTCTGCTGCTGAAAAGTGTTAAATAGTGCAAGGCCTTGGACAAGGCATGAAAACATTAGCTATTTCACGAAAACTTAAGAGTGATCATCGTACTGTGAAGAGATTTGTGACTGAAACAGAGCACAGAGTTCATCCAGATAAAGGCACAATGAGGAAGGTTTCTGCCAGACAAATTCATTGGATTAAGACAGCAGCTGCCAAAATACCATAACAAAGCAGCAAACAGATATTTGAAGCTGCTGGTGCCTCTGGAGTCCCTCGATCCTCAAGGTGTAGGCTCCTTCAAAGGCTTGCTGTGGTGCATAAACCTACTATTCGGCCACCCCTAAACAGTGTTCACAAGCAGAAACGGTTGTAGTGGGCCCAGACCTACATGAAGACTAATTTTCAAACAGTCTTGTTTACTGATGAGTGTCAAGCAACCCTGGATGGTCCAGATGGATGGAGTAATGGATGGTTGGTGGATGGCCACCATGTCCTAATAAGGCTGCGATGTCAGCAAGGAGGTGAAGGAGTCATGTTTTGGGCCAGAATCATGGGGAAACAGCTGGAAGGGCCCTTTAAGGTTCCTGAAGGTGTGAAAATGACCTCTGCAAAATATATAGTTTCTGACTGACAACATTCTTCCATGGTATAAAAAGCAGAAACGTGCCTTCAGGAGCAAAATCATGCTGCAAAGAATACCTCTGAGTCATTGGCTGCTATGGGCATAAAAGGAGATAAACTCATGGCGTGGCCACCATCTTCCCCAGACCTCAACCCTATAGAGAACCTTTGGAGTATCATCAAGCAAAAGATCTATGAGGGTGGGAGGCAGTTCACATCAAAACAGCAGCTCTGGGAGGCTATTCTGACTTCATGCAAAGAAATACAAGCAGAAACTCTCCAAAACTCACAAGATCAATGGATGCAAGAATTGTGAAGGTGATATTAAAGAAGGTTCCTATGTTAACATGTAACTTGGTCTGTTAGGATGTTTTGGAGGTAAATAGCTTTTTTGTTCAGTGGATGTGACCGCCTAATGCTGCAAATTCAACAAATGAGCATTTTAATTTTTTTAAAACATATGAAATGTTTAGAAATTCTACTGTGCCTAATAATTTGGAACAGTGCATTTTGAGTTTTTATTCATTTTGGAGATTATACTGTTATAATGGGGAGGTTTCTTCAATAAAATTAGATGTATAATCTAACGGGTGATGACTTTTATTAGACTGACTCATTTACACCGACCATTTAGGAAAATCTGAGAAAAACTTAATTTGCATAATAATTTGGAACATAGTGTATATACATATACATACATGCACACACATACACACTGTGGGGTTGGAATAAGCATTGCACCCGTCACCAATTTTCTAGTAAATGTATTTGTAAAGGTGCTATGGACATGAAATTCTCACCAGATGTCAGTAGCAACCCGTCCATTCCACACAGGCAATTTTCTGGAAAGCACCCGTGGATTCAAAATAGTCAATTCATGTATAGATGAATTCCCAGAAGAGTGAAAATTCCAATTAGTGGTCACTTCATGGGGGATTCTGCTCTTCTAGGACATAAGGGCTTTGCACATGGGCGTCTGCAACTACTCTAGGAAAATCTGTACTCCAAAAGTCAAGTAGTGCTCCTTTCCTCCAAAGTCTCGCCGGGTGGCCAAACTGTACTGTACAGCCAAATATGGGGTATTGCACCTAGAGGTGAGCGAATATGTTCGGAATCGGTCGGCGAATCTGAATTTGCCATATTCGTGTCATTTTGGTACCTAAATCGTGCCGAATTTATGTTTGACGATCGATTCCGAATATATTCCTCAATTTTTACTCCCATTGACTCCAATGACGTTTGGCGGTGTTCGGCGAATATTACAATAGCAATATTCGCTGCCGATCATAATGGGAACCGAATGTTGAAAAATCTGCTCAACTCTAATTGCAATCCTAATAACAAAACTGGTTTATAGGCGACAACAAAAATATTAAAAGATGGATTTACTGTTGATGTAAAAAACAAAACAAAACAAAAACACACCAGGCAAAAAAGGTACACTGTTAGAGATGAGCAAATCGATTTGATAGAATTTGGCCTAACGGCCACATCAGTATTTTGTGGCCTTTGTATGGGAGCCACGTCCTACCTGCAGAAATCCACAGGGAAAAAAATAAAAATTCACACAAGTCTGGAAGTAGTAACATTTATTCCAATCCAAAATACCAATGCCCAGCAAAATGTTGTATACAATGTCCAGGATGCATCTGGGCACTAAACATTAGGAATGTTGAAACCATTAAAGTTATTGTGATTTTATGAAATACTAAAGAAAAGACCGTTCTATGAAAATGATATTTATAGGGAACTGGAAACCTCAGTGATCGGTCCAAGGACTGCGATGGCTTCAATTTCTACTCTTCCTCCCTCAAAAAAAAAGCAAAAACAATAAAGATGTTAGGGTGCAGATGGTATACCTGTAGGAATACAGTGAAATACTAAAAGGCAAAATGGGAAGACTGTCAGGTTATCACGTGGCTCCGGAAAAGCATTTTATCTTAGAGAGTGGTCTGAAAATCAGTGTTGGTGATCAGCAGGTTGCCCCTCGCTATCAGGGACTGCAGTATTACATGTATACAATGAATGGCTCATGTACTCCAGGTCCAGCCAAGCTCCTCTACCAAATTATATATATGTTGAATAATAATAAAAACTGTAAACCTGCATTCTACGCCCCACACAGGAGCTCCTGTACATAAACCTAACTACTCTTGACCATCTTTTTTAGTCTGTGTCCTATGGGATATTTTAGTCCTTCAGCTTTCTCCATTGGTCAGCAGCTACTTTATGGACACAACCCAGGGGTCCCCACAGATCCTTTGATAGGATTGAAAGGGTGAGGTATGTGGAGTGGCTTGTGCAAAGTCTGTCTGTGAGTTGACGATTTGCCGACACATATCCTGTTGAAATCTATTAGCCGGTGTAGAATAATTTTTACAAAACACACACTTACTCTTGGCAAAGCAGCAACCTGGTAGGCGGCTCTTGCGGGGTAATTACTCCGAAAAACTGTGAAATAAAAGCACATCATTACGGTACCAAGTGCAGAAAATAGAGATATTAAAATGACAACCCGCTTATATCCCAGAGCCATGTGCGTTAGACTAAGGATTCTCCATATACAAAGCACGGTAGTGCTGTAAGTGTCACAGCGCGGGGTACACCCAATTCTTCTGTCAGGGCGGTGTGGAAACACTTGACTGGTTGCACTGAGCAGAAGACCATCCCTGTCGATGTGCCATATATGAGTCGGTGGGTGGTCATCCTGGAACTACTGTAGATAGAGGAGAATGGCTTCTTCTCAGTGATGGGATGTCCATAGTCCTTAATATTTGATTTTGCTTGGATAGTTGATTTTTTTTATTCAGAAAAGTTGACGCTACATATATGACGTTTTCCCAATACTTACATTGCTTGTAAATGTCATTAACGTCATTAAAATCATTGATATCTGCCAATAAGACTGTAGTCTTCACAACTAGAAGAAAATCATGGGATGATAAGTTCAATATCATAATTAGACAATATATGCAGGTGAAATAAAAGTGGCGTATGCAAAAAGACGTTTGGCTACTGCATTGCTTCTTTACCAGTCAGTGTTTGTGCCAATAAATCCAGTTTTAGGAAACCAAAATGTTGTGATCACAAGGGAATCAGACGCTGGGACCCCCAACAATCATAAGAACGAGGATCACAAATTCCCCTGTGTGAATGAGGCGAAGGTTCTGCTGCTGCTGCTGCTGCTCCTGTACAGGACTGATGGAGAAAGCAGAGCGCAGCGCTATCTAGTGAGTATGGCTAGAGCGCCATCGCTCATACACCACCTGAGCTCTAACTCTGCATTGTCGTGGCTGCAGGCGGTCCGAACCTCTCGTGAAAAGAGATGAGCACTTATACAACATACACACACTGTATAACTAAAACATCATACATACCGTTGCTGTAATCACATCCTGCTGCTTTAAGAATTTCACCCATATTCACCAAGGCCTGGAAACAACGTGAATGCATTAATGTTCCCATAGTCCTTATTTTATAGGGCTGAAAAGCACTTCATAATATCAAATTAATTACATATTCCTTTGTAAAATAACACAAAAGAAAATGAAGTGTAGAAGAAAAAAATATATTTAAAACACAAGTTTATTAAACAAATATTAAAATTTTAACAAAGACTGTATACAGTAAAAAAAACACAAAGTGTGATAAAGGAAAGGGGGAGGGGTTTTAAGCCACCAGACTAAAATAGAGAACAAATCTGCACTATATCATATAGGGTTAAAGAATGTAAACCCAATAGTAATATGCTGGTAATTATAATATGAGAAGCAGGCTAGGTATACAGAAAAGTTATATAATTGACCACAGGGAATTACAATAGACCCCCAAGAAAAATATCTTATTAGTAAATTGGTATACAAATGTGGAATAAATGTATATCTATCCGGATGTGCAGGGCAACCTGCCATATAAACCTGAACAATATATCCACAAAGAATACCAAGGTGGAAATATTACCACCAAAGAAACAAGCATAAAAGGGGAAAAAAAATAGTTTACCTGTGGTACAAGACGAGAGAAATAATACCTAGCACTGATGATACTGGTGCAGATGGTTCCCCGGTGCCCGACAAGCGCTGTTTCGCCGTAGCTTCTTCAATAGGGGCGAGGACCCTATTGAAGAAGCTACGGCGAAACAGCGCTTGTCGGGCACCGGGGAACCATCTGCACCAGTATCATCAGTGCTAGGTATTATTTCTCTCGTCTTGTACCACAGGTAAACTATTTTTTTTTCCCCTTTTATGCTTGTTTCTTTGGTGGTAATATTTCCACCTTGGTATTCTTTGTGGATATATTGTTCAGGTTTATATGGCAGGTTGCCCTGCACATCCGGATAGATATACATTTATTCCACATTTGTATACCAATTTACTAATAAGATATTTTTCTTGGGGGTCTATTGTAATTCCCTGTGGTCAATTATATAACTTTTCTGTATACCTAGCCTGCTTCTCATATTATAATTACCAGCATATTACTATTGGGTTTACATTCTTTAACCCTATATGATATAGTGCAGATTTGTTCTCTATTTTAGTCTGGTGGCTTAAAACCCCTCCCCCTTTCCTTTATCACACTTTGTGTTTTTTTTACTGTATACAGTCTTTGTTAAAATTTTAATATTTGTTTAATAAACTTGTGTTTTAAATATATTTTTTTCTTCTACACTTCATTTTCTTTTGTGTTATTTTACAAAGGAATATGTAATTAATGTGAATGCATTAATGCCATACGGCACTATTCTAACATGGTGGCGATATTCTACCTTCGTCTTCAAAAACATCAAAATAACAGCGGCCAAATATAGGAATCAAACTACGGACAATACAAGAACGGAACAATTCCTCCTATTCTGATCGTTACACTTCCGACCTTAAGGCTAAGTGCACACGTTGCAGAATTTCTGCGGAAATTTCCGCGGCAATTCTGCAACTCCCTGCCGTGGGTATAACGCATGCAGAATTGGCATGCATATTCTCGCTAAACACTAGCGTTTTGCAAGCGTAATTAGCTTGCAGAATGCTAGCGTTTTCCAAGCGATCTGTAGCATCGCTTGGAAAACTGATTGACAGATTGACAAGTGTGACCAACTTCATACTATTGATGCTGCCTATGCAGCATCAATAGTAAAAAGATATAATGTTAAAAATAATAAAAAATGTAAAAAAATTGTGATATTCTCACCTTCCGGCGGTCTCCGCAGCCTTCCCGCTCCTCGCAATGCTCCCGGCACTTCCCGTTCTCAGTAATGCCTCGCAGCAATGACCCCAGATGACATAGCATCACGCGAGACCGCTACTTCATCACAGGTCATTGTCACAAGGCATCCCTGGGAACGGCAGCTGCCTGGAGCATCGCAAGGAGCGGGAAAGCTGCGGGGGCCACCGGAAGGTGAGAATATCACGATTTTTTATTATTTTTAACATTATATTTTTTTACTATTGATGCTGCATAGGCAGGATCAATAGTAAAAAGTTGGTCACATTTGTCAAACACTATGTTTGACAAGTGGGACCAATCTGTCAATCAGTTTTCCAAGCGATGCTACAGATCGCTTGGAAAACGCTAGCATTCTGCAAGCTAATTACGCTTGCAAAACGCTAGTGTTTAGCGGGAATATGAATGCCACGGAAATTTCCACGGCAATTCTGCAACGTGTGCACAGAGCCTCACACTTTGAGGTCCAGCTCAGTGAATGAGCAGCTCGCATTACAGGGGATATTCAGATATTGGGTGTTTATTGTAAATCTCTATTTAGAAATGATAATAATAATATGTCTGTGCCAAAGATAACAATTTTTAACTTTTTCTTACCGCTTTTGAGAAGTGGTAAGAAGAGCAGCTGGGGTCAGGTAGGAGGGAGTGCAGTCAAGATTGGTCAAAATAGATTCATTGTAATGTATTTCATGGTTCATATATGAACCACAATGCCCAGGCTAACCACGAGCCTCCTGACCTGCAGTGACAGCTTCATAGACAAATGTTCATCTCAGGAATTACGATCAGTTTTCGAACCGTGAAATATGTCCGTCTGAACTTGGCCTTAAAAAAGATTCAGCAACTGGCAAATAAATGTTCTCACTTAAGACTCACCACAGTTACATGGCCACTTATAAAATGTCAGCCATTGGAGAATCATATAAAGTACAGTAGAAATAATATTTTACCTGCTTTGCCTCATTCTTAACCCCGCCAGGCACAAGCTGCCCACTCGCAGGATCCATGCCGAGCTGCCCGGACACATACATGGTCTTATCCACCACCACTGCTTGACTGCAACACAGAACACAAGCCGACCATTACCAAAAACAACGTTTTTAACTAAGCAAGTAGAAAAAGACACGTTTTCCATTAGTCCCCCCCACCCCCAACAGGACATTTATAGAAAAGGTGCGTTTTGTAGAAAGTTGAGATAAGCGGTTTCTTCATTGGGCTCCCGGTATTTAGTTATCAGGTAAGAAGTCTGAAAATGCTGGAAATCAAATGATGATTCATGTTATCGGCGAGCGCCCTGTATGAGCAAGAATAAGGTCAGTTATAAAACAAGATTTAGGCTGACAAATTCTCTCAGAACTTTCTCTCCTCCCCAGATTTATTTGCTTACAGCAACGGCAAAACCAGTATGTGGCACTTGATGAGGGCTGAGGGTGCGGAAACTCCCAAGTGACTATAACGAGATTCAAGGCCTGCCATGGTGTCCGATGGTTAGCCATGAAGAAAAAAAGAATAATACAGCATGTGACCTTATGTTTTCCTTGTGAAATGTAATGTAATTTTCCTCTACTCCCATACTTACACTGATTTTGCTGGGGATGGATTTTTTGCTAAATTGATTGGCTGCAGTGATTGGCTGCAGCAGTGACGTTCATTGTCGACGTTACTTCATAGCTGCATCCACAGCACTGAAACCCAAGTAGCAGCGGAGAGCTGGTGTTGGACTTGGGAGGGGGGATAAGCCGGATTACTCACCGGTAATGCTCTTTTAGTGAGTCCACGACAGCACCCCACTGGAGAGAGGGATCCGCCCCGCAGGAACAGGAAATCTACCGAGAAATAAAAGGGGGCGGTCCGCCTCTCCTCCTCAGTTTTGATTTCAGAGTACCCGGAGGACCGCCAGTATTAGGCAAATATCATTTATTTCATTTTTCAAACTTATTTGCTTATGATTAAAAGAATTTTTACTCAATAGTATGTACTATATTAATCTAGGGAGGGATGTAAGAGGGTGCTGTCGTGGACTCACTAAAAGAGAATTACCGGTGAGTAATCCGGCTTTTTACTCTTCGCCACGACAGCACCCCACTGGAGATCTTTCAGAGACCATCACCTAGGGAGGGGACCACCGTGCTCCGTGCTAAGGACAGTCCTGCCAAAGTCTAGGTCAGAAGTTGACGATAGGTCTAGCCTATAGTGGTTATAGAATGTAGAAGGATTTGACCAAGTTGCCGCCTTACATATAGTTTCAATTGGGACGTCTCCCCTCTCTGCCCAGGAGGATGCCATCGCTCTGGTAGAGTGTGCTGTTATGCCTTCCGGAGGGTTTTCTTTCCTCGCGGAATAAGCCAGTCAGATAGACTCTCTGATCCACTGGGATAAGGTGCTTTTTGTTACTCCATGACCCTTCTTGTGACCCTGGAAGGAAATAAACAGAGCCCTACTCTGTCGCCAGCTACTGGTCTTTTCAATGTATTTTAACACTACTCTTTTAACGTCTAGAGTGTGATATTTCTGTTCTTCAGGAGTGGAGGGATTACTGAAGAAAGTGGGCAAGATTATTTCTTGTGACCTATGGAATTTTTTTGCTACTTTGGGAAGGTAGAAAGGGTCTGGTTTAAGAATTAACTTATCCTGAAAAGTTAACAAAAAAGGTGGATCTATAGAGAGTGCTTGGATGTCACTGATTCTCCTAGCTGAAGTCAGTGCTACCAAGAGGGCCGTTTTTAGTGATAGACATTTAATGGGTATTGAGTCTATTGGCTCGAATGGAGAGTCTGTTAGGGCTTGTAAAACTAAATTTAAATCCCAGGGTGGAATCCTAGGTATGTTAACTGGATTTATTCTTTCGCAGGCTGTGATAAATCTGGATACCCATCTATCTCCCGCAATGTTATGGCCATAGAGGGCTCCTAGTGCTGAAACATGAACCTTTAAGGTGTTTACAGTTAAACCTAGTTCTCTCCCTTTTTGAAGAAATTCCAGGATAGATTGTATCGGAATTTCTGATGTGTTGGTAGATGTATGGAATTGTAAGAATTTCTTCCATATTCTCGTATAAATTTTTGTGGTGGAAGGTTTTCTACTCTGGAGAAGTGTGTCAATCAAACCCCCCGAGAATCCTCTCGATCTTAGCATCTGCCTCTCAAATTCCAGGCCGTCAGATGGAGATTGTCCACCTGAGGGTGGAAAAACGGACCCTGGAAGAGAAGGTTGGGTGTTGAGGGGAGGACCCAAGGATCTGAGACCGACATGGTTTGTAGCCACGAGAACCATGGTCTCTTGGGCCAGAATGGAGCTATCAGTATCACTTTTGCTCCTTCTTCTCTGATTTTGCGTATGACTTGGGGTAGTAATATGATCGGAGGAAAAGCGTACGCCAGACTGAACTGCCAAGGGGCTTGGAGAGCGTCCAGAATGTCCGGATGATCCGCTGGAGATAAGGAGGCAAACCTCCGGACTTTTCTGTTTCTTCTTGTGGCGAAGAGATCTATTTGAGGACGGCCCCATAGGGATATTATGTCCAGAAAAATCTGCTGGTTTAGGCACCACTCTCCTTGTCTCAAGGTGTGTCGACTTAAAAAGTCTGCCTGCTGATTGTTTTCTCCTCTTATGTGCAGCGCAGTAAGGGATGTTAGGTGACTTTCTGCTAGATTCAAGATTTCTGTAGCAGAAGACATCAGAGTCTCTGATCGCGTGCCTCCTTGCCTGTTTAGATACGCCACTGTGGTGGTGTTGTCGGAAAGGATTCTGACGTCTTTCCCCCGAGAGCTGTGGGAGGAAATGGTATAAGGCGTATTTTACTGCATTTAGTTCTTTAACGTTAGAGGAGCTGCAGCTTTCCTCCATGTTCCATAACCCTTGGCAAAAATCATTCCCCATATGAGCACCCCATCCATGAGGGCTGGCGTCAGTGGTTATGGTATGAGATGGCATTATTACCCATGGAACACCACTCAAATGATTTGAGTCTAGCCACCACGCTAAGGAAGATAAAACCTCCTGAGATAAGGTTATTTTTGCATTTAGGTGACCAAATAACCGTCTATCTTCTTGTAAAATTTGATGTTGTAGTGTTCGAGTATGGTATTGAGCCCATCTTACTGCAGGTATACAAGAGATAAGAGACCCTACTAACGACATAGCTTGTCTTAGGGATATACGTGGATTATTTATCGCGGCTAGGACTTTGTGTCTGATCAGTAGTATCTTTACCTGAGGCAGAAGACACTTTCGAGATATGGAGTCTAAATGGAACCCCAAGAACGCCTGACGAGAAAGCGGAGTGAGTCTGGATTTGTTGGTATTGATGATCCAGCCCAAGTCCTGTAGAGAGGAAATTGCGTGAGCTAAACGATCAGTACATTGAGTAACTGAATTTCCTATTACCAAAAAGTCATCCAGATAGGGCACAATTAAAGTCTCCTTCTGGCGAAGGTAGGCCATCACCTCTAGCATTATCTTGGTGAAGATCCTCGGCGCTGTTGAAAGGCCGAAGGGCAAGGCCGCATACTGGAAATGACGAATCACGTTGTTGATTATTACCGCCACCCTGAGGAATTTTTGGTATCTGTCATGAATAGGGAGATGATAGTAAGCATCTTTTAGATCAATGCCCCCCATCATACAGTTTGGAAAGAGGAGTTGTATAGTGGACCTAATGGATTCCATCTTAAATGTATAGATTTCAATAAATGAATTGAGTTTTTTAAGGTTTATGATTGTCCTGAAAGAACAGTCGGGCTTGGAAATTAGGAATAAGGGAGAGTAGAATCCCCTACCTTCCTGTCCCACCAGAACTTGGACTAAGACCCGTTTTGATAATAGGGTTTGAATTTCAAGCTCTAGAGCCTGTTGTTGTATAGGCGAGCTGAGGGATGTTATAATATAAGACTCGTGGGGAACACGAGAGAATTTTAGTTTAATTCCATCTCGGATGATATTTAAAACCCACGAGCTAGATATTATTTTTTCCCATTGAGTGGTGAAAAACTTCAGTCTGCCCCCAACTTGTATATCCTCAGTATTTGTTGTCTTTTGGGGGGTTGGGTCTTCTAAACATGGTACCTCTCTGCTTGTCGTCTTTAGCGGTCCATGTTGTAGACCTATCCGTTTGCCTCCTTTTGCCAAACGGTCTCCTTTTAAAGGCTCTCCTGTAAAAGGGAATAGAGGAATCAGGAAAGGCTTTCTTCCTGTCCTTTGCCTTTTTGAGTATCTCGTCTAAGGTTTTACCAAAGAGGTACTCACCCTCACATGGGATTGCGCATATTTTAGATTTAGATTGCGCGTCCCCTTTCCAGCTTTTCATCCATAGCGCTCGTCTTGCGTTATTCACGAGGCCTGCAGATCTTGCTGCCAAACGGAGTGAGTCGGCGGAAGCGTCTGCCATAAAGGCCGCTGCTCCTCGTATTAAGAGGATGGCCGCCCGTAGTTTTTCTCTTGAACTTTTATTTTCAATTTGCTGGTCTAACTGATCAATCCAGATGATCATTGACCGGGCAGCGCAAGTGCTGGCTACTGCAGGTTTGAATATTCCTGTAGCCGCTTCCCAAGAACGTTTAAGGGATGATTCAGCCTTACGATCCAAAGGATCGACCAGTAGTCCCGCATCCTCCACAGGTAGAGTGGATTGTTTAGAGGTAGAGGCTACAGCTGCGTCGACCTTAGGGACTTTGGTCCATGTAAGAAGCTCCTCGTCACTAAACGGATATTTTCGTTTTGACGCTGAGGGTAGAAAGCTTCTCTGATCCTGCTTCTCCCACTCTCTTTTAACTAATGCATTCACTGCTGGTATAACTGGAAAACATCTCTTTCTCTCTGCCAAACCCGCGAACATTATGTCCTGCGTGGTTTGCGCACCCTTAGTTTCCTCACACCCCATGGTATTTCGAATTGACTTTACCAAGTTGTCCACACTGTCTAAGGGAAAACATGAGCGTCCCTCGATCTCTGATGAGGATGATGAACATGATGATAGGGAGGCGTCTGACAGTACAGGTTGGTCACTATCGGAGTCTGACACAGGTGTCGGTGTTTTGGACTTAGTACTGCGTGGTTTGTCCTGGGCCATATTTTTTAGTTCCTCCCTAATAATGGCCCGTAAGTCCGTAATGGACACTGCTGCTCCCTGTGTTGTTTCCTTAAAACAATCCTTGCAAAGTTTTTGGGGGTATGAGTCTGGAAGGGGCTGGCTACACAAGGCACATTCCTTATGCTTCGTTTTTTGTCACTTTTTGGACTAAGCGTAATAAGTAGAGAGAGAAAGAGAAAAGAGAGAAGTAGGGAGACAACGTCAGCTTAATAGGCAGAGTTCACGAACTCACCCAGTGAAGCAAATAATACCGGATCAGAAGGCCGAGATCCTGTTCTGGATCCGTCGCTTTTACGAGCGGTCTCCGAGGATCCTCTGGCGTGATCTTTAGCGGGGGGTACTGGATCTCCAGCTGTGGGGTCCATGGCACCTGGGGATGACATCTCTGCATCGCCGTATTACCGTTCATGTACGGTTTAAATAGTGCGCCCAAATTTATTTTTTTTTTCTCCAGTGCGCAGATCGGCGCTGGCTCCCCCGCCCTAGATCCGGCCTAGGCGCCCCGGAAGTCCACCATCCATTTCCGGGGTAGCCTGTATTGCGGCGGTCGGTGCATGTGCGGTCCGGGATTTCCGCATCGGACCGCAATAGGAGTGCAGCCGCTCTCTTACCTCCAGCCGGCTTCCTCATACTGCCGTACCGCCACCGCAGATGATGCCAGGTGGCCTTCCCCGGACCCGGCCGTCTGCGTGCTCCTTCAGACGAGGAGGGAGCCGTCTAACGGAACTCCCCCGACGCTGCTTCTGAGCCGCAGCCCCTGCCGTTCTCATGGATACCGCGCAGGCGGCATGCTAGCCCAGGTATGCCGTGTAGTCCTGTCGTTCCTGTACGTTCCCGCAGGAACAGGAAACCTAAACTGAGGAGGAGAGGCGGACCGCCCCCTTTTATTACTCGGTAGGTTTCCTGTTCCTGCGGGGCGGATCCCTCTCTCCAGTGGGGTGCTGTCGTGGCCAAGAGTAAAACTTACTGTTTGTTATTTAAGAGGATTTGGGGTCCCACTTTCCTGGAGCTGAAAACCCCCTTTAAAATCTTGTTTACTTTAATATTAGGCAAGAAAATGGTCAAAAATGAAAAGGAGAAAAATTGTACTATGTGAATGAGCTTCTCCAAATCTCATTCATTTTACGGTTACAACAATGACGCTTGTTCACACGGGGCGTTTTTGATGCTCGTTTTACAGTTTATTGTCAGTATCATGAAATCTGGTGACAGATTCACTTTCAAAATCAATAAATCATTATTTTCTGAAACCATAATGTCAATTAATCAGAAAGGAGCAATAAAGCCTGTTACTTGTACAGATTATGCTTTGTTGTACCTGTGCATCCGGCAACAAAACAAACCACTATACTTCTACTGAAGATTAATCATGGATTTCCATGCTGGGTCTCGTTTCATTCTGGTCTCCTGTGATGACGTTCAGTGGTGTATAACCGCTGCAGCCAATCACACTCTACTAGGGGCAGAGAAAGCGGTGGCAGAGGGAAGTACTACATTTTTTTTCACATTCAAATAGGCTACTAAAGTCCATAGAGAGATTGTCATCAAGATCTATATCGCTTGGAGCAGATCTGGCATTCCTGTAGGTTCCTGCAGTATGGATATGCAGAAAATCCGCAATGTGTGCACATAACCTAAGGCTTCATGAACATGGCCCAAGTCCTGATCCATATCCCAAATACAGCAATATATCTCTGTGCGGTCCTGACTTTAGACAAGAGACATCAAAAATAAAATAAAATGCACCATTGCACTTTGCTTCTACGAAATAGTCCAAAAACTTAGCCCCATATAAATACTAATTAATTAGCCTAACGAAAGAAAAACTTCAGCTTTGCAAAACTGCTTGGCTCCTGAGAAAATACCCAAGTGCTAAAGTTGTTGAGTGGTCAGTCACACCTATAAGATATCCAAGAAGTATTGTTTCTCCTTGCGGAGATTGACATGCTAAGCATGCAGAGATGAGGAGACTTAAAGCTGCAATGCTCCTCTGGGAAATATGCTAATTATGCAAATTGTCTCTTCAGAGAGGAAGAGGACTAGAACTCTAGTGCCACCTATTGGAAGTAGCAATCCTAAAATGTCGACCCTTTAACAAGCCATGTCACATGACTTAGGATAAAAGCCAAACCAGAATCTCAATTTGCAGACTCTGTTTCGGGGTACTGTCCCTCGTCAGTGCAAAGTGGAGATCTGGTTTGGCTCTCTGAGAGGCGTCCGACCGATATCCAAGAAGTATATAAGATAAGATCAAAAGATAATGATGGTCATCGCATCATTATAGGAACTCTGTGAAGTTCAAACATTAAAGGGATTTTCCACTTTCAATAAGTGGTCCCCAGACATGTAAAATTATTATATTAATATTAGCTGAAGAGCCCGGCGTTGCCTGGGCATAGTAAATATCTGTGGTTAGTTATAGCACCTCACTTACGTGGTATTTTCCGAAATACTGCCTGTACCACGTGCCACGCCAGAGAGGCAACGGGAGATTAGGGAGGCTAATAAGTGGCTCAAGAATTGGTGTAGGAAGGAGGGGTTTGGGTTCCTGCAGAACTGGGCCGACTTCTCAGTTGGCTACAGGCTCTACGCTAGGGACGGGCTGCACCTCAATGGGGAAGGGGCAGCTGTGCTGGGGGAGAAAATGGTTAGAAGGTTGGAGGAGTGTTTAAACTAGGGATTGGGGGGGAGGGTATTCATTTTATAGGAGGGGAAGATAGTGCAGATAGAGACCTGGGCACAAATAAGGAAGTTGGGGGTGGCGGAGGCATGGGGGGTGGGGTTAGAACACTTAGTAATTTAAGAAAGAATAGAGGTACAGAGAGGAACATCAAGTGCATGTATACTAATGCCAGAAGCCTCGCCAACAAAATGGATGAATTAGAACTAATGTTGTTGGAGCATAATTATGACATGGTGGGGATATCTGAGACGTGGCTGGATGAGAGCCGTGACTGGGCTGTTAACTTGCAGGGCTATAGCCTGTTCAGAAATGACCGTACAGATAAGCGAGGGGGAGGGGTGTGTCTATATGTAAAATCTTCCTTAAAACCCATCCTGCGTGATAATATAGGTGAATTTAATGAAAATGTAGAGTCTCTGTGGGTGGAGATAAGGGGAGGGGGAAAAAATAATAAATTACTGATAGGGATTTGTTATAAATCTCCAAAAATAATGGAAGCAATGGAAAATAGCCTCGTAAAGCAAATAGATGAAGCTGCGACTCAAGGAGAAGTCATTATTATGGGGGACTTCAACTACCCTGAAATAGATTGGGGAACAGAAACCTGCAGTTCCAGCAAAGGTAATCGGGTTTTGGCAACTATGAGAGACAATTACCTTTCACAGCTGGTTCAGGACCCAACAAGGAGGGGGGCACTGCTAGACCTAATATTAACCAACAGGCCAGACCGCATATCAAATATAAGGGTTGGGGGTCACTTGGGGAATAGTGATCACAAAATAATAAGTTTTCATGTAACCTTTAATAAGATGGGTAGTAGGGGGTGACAAGGACACTAAACTTCAGGAGGGCAAATTTCCAACGGATGAGAGAGGATCTTGGTGCAATTAACTGGGACGATATCCTGAGACACAAAAATACACAAAGAAAATGGGAGACATTTATTAGCATCCTGGATAGGACCTGTGCACAGTATATACCGTATGGGAATAAACATACTAGAAATAGGAGGAAACCAATATGGCTAAATAGAGCTGTAAGGGGCGCAATAAGTGACAAAAAGAAAGCATTTAGAGAATTAAAGGAAGTAGGTAGTGAGGAGGCTTTAAATAAATACAGAAAATTAAATAAATTCTGTAAAAAGCAAATCAAGGCAGCAAAGATTGAGACAGAGAGACTCATTGCCAGAGAGAGTAAAAATAATCCCAAAATATTCTTTAACTATATAAATAGTAAGAAACTAAAAAATGACAGTGTTGGCCCCCTTAAAAATAATCTGGGGGAAATGGTGGATGAGGATGAGGAAAAAGCCAATATGCTAAATGACTTTTTTCATCAGTATTTACAAAAGAAAATCCCATGGCAGCCAATATGACTAGTGATAAAAATTCCCCATTAAATGTCACCTGCTTAACCCAGCAGGAAGTACAGCGGCGTCTAAAAATCACTAAAATTGACAAATCTCCGGGCCCGGATGGGATACACCCCCGAGTACTGCAGGAACTAAGTACAGTCATTGATAGACCATTATTTTTAATCTTTAAAGACTCCATAATAACAGGGTCTGTACCACAGGACTGGCGTATAGCAAATGTGGTGCCAATATTCAAAAAAGGGGCAAAAACTGAACTCGGAAATTATAGGCCAGTAAGCTTAACCTCTACTGTGGGTAAAATCCTGGAGGGCATTCTAAGGGATACTATACTGGAGTATCTGAAGAGGAATAACCTCATGACCCAGTATCAGCACGGGTTTACTAGGGACCGTTCATGTCAGACTAATTTGATCAGCTTCTATGAAGAGGTAAGTTCCGGACTGGACCAAGGGAACCCAGTGGATGTAGTGTATATGGACTTTTCCAAAGCTTTTGATACGGTGCCACACAAAAGGTTGTTACATAAAATGAGAGTAATGGGGATAGGGGAAAATATGTGTAAGTTGGTTGAGAGCTGGCTCAGGGATAGGAAACAAAGGGTGGTTATTAATGGAGCACACTCGGACTGGGTTGCGGTTAGCAGTGGGGTACCACAGGGGTCAGTATTGGGCCCTCTTCTTTTTAACATTTATTAATGACCTTGTAGGGGGCATTCAGAGTAGAATTTCAATATTTGCAGATGACACTAAACTCTGCAGGGTAATCAATACAGGGGAGGACAATTTTATATTACAGGATGATTTATGTAAACTAGAAGCTTGGGCTGATAAATGGCAAATGAGCTTTAATGAGGATAAATGTAAGGTCATGCACTTGGGTAGAAGTAATAAGATGTATAACTATGTGCTTAATTCTAAAGCTCTGGGCAAAACCGTCAATGAAAAAGACCTGGGTATATGGGTGGATGACAAACTCATATTCAGTGGCCAGTGTCAGGCAGCTGCTACAAAGGCAAATAAAATAATGGGATGTATTAAAAGAGGCATAGATGCTCATGAGGAGAACATAATTTTACCTCTATACAAGTCACTAGTTCGACGACACTTAGAATACTGTGCACAGTTCTGGTCTCTGGTGTATAAGAAAGACATAGCTGAACTAGAACGGGTGCAGAGAAGAGCGACCAAGGTTATTAGAGGACTGGGGGGTCTGCAATACCAAGATAGGTTATTACACTTGGGGCTATTTAGTTTGGAAAAACGAAGACTAAGGGGTGATCTTATGTTAATGTATAAATATATGAGGGGACAGTACAAAGACCTTTCTGCTGATCTTTTTAATCATAGACCTGAGACAGGGACAAGGGGGCATCCTCTACGTCTGGAGGAAAGAAGGTTTAAGCATAATAACAGACGCGGATTCTTTACTGTCAGAGCAGTGAGACTATGGAACTCTCTGCCGTATGATGTTGTAATGAGTGATTCATTAATTAAATTTAAGAGGGGACTGGATACCTTTCTGGAAAAGTATAATGTTACAGGGTATATACACTAGATTCCTTGATAAGGCGTTGATCCAGGGAACTAGTCTGATTGCCGTATGTGGGGTCGGGAAGGAATTTTTTTCCCCATGGTGGAGTTACTCTTTGCCACATGGGTTTTTTTGCCTTCCTCTGGATCAACATGTTAGGGCATGTTAGGTTAGGCTATGGGTTGAACTAGATGGACTTACAGTCTTCCTTCAACCTTAATAACTATGTAACTATGTAACTTCTCTTATTTTCCCATCACGCCTCTCATTTTCCCCCCTCACATCTCATTTTCTCCCTTACACCTCATTTTCCCCCTCACTCCTCTCATTCCCCCCTAACACTTGTCATTTCGACCTCACATCTGTCATTTTCCGATCACTCCACTATTTTCCCTCACTCCTCTCAATTTGCACTCACACCTTTTCATTTTCACCTCACACCCCTCATTTTCACCTCACACCTCTCATTTTCCCCTCAGTATATACATGTTTGTCATCTCCCTTATATATAGTATACACCTGTATGTCATCTCCTGTATATAGCATATACCTATGTCATCTCCCCTGTAAATAGTATATACCTGCTGTATGTCATCTCCTCCTGTATATTGTGTATACCTATGTGTCATCTCCTCCTGTATATAGTATATACCTGTATGTCATTTCTTCTGTATATACTATATACCTGTGTGTCATCTCCTCCTGTATATAGTATATACCTGTATGTCATCTCCTCCTGTATTAGACCGCATTCACACGTTATTTGGTCAATATTTTTACCTCAGTATTTGTAAGCTAAATTGGCAGCCTGATAAATCCCCAGCCAACAGTAAGCCCTCCCCCCTGGCAGTATATATTAGCTCACACATACACATAATAGACTGGTCATGTGACTGACAGCTGCCGTATTTCCTATATGGCACATTTGTTGCTCTTGTAGTTTGTCTGCTTATTAATCAGATTTTTATTTTTGAAGGATAATACCAGACTTGTGTGTGTTTTAGGGCGAGTTTCGTGTGTCAAGTTGTGTGTGTTGAGTTGCGTGTGGCGACATGCATGTAGCGACTTTTGTGAGAGGAGTTTTGTGTGGCGACATGCGTGTAGCAACTTTTTGTGTATCGAGTTGCATGTGACAGGTTAGTGTAGCAAGTTGTGTGCAGCAAGTTTTGCGCATGGCGAGTTTTGCGGGTGGCGAGTTTTATGTGTGGTGCGTTTTGAGTATGTGCAAGTTTTGTGTGAGGCAACTTTTGCATGTGTTGCAACTTTTGTCCATGTGGCAATTTTTCCCCGTGTGCAAGTTTTGCATGTGGCGAGTTTTCCATGAGGTGAGTTCTGCACGTGTGACGAGTTTTGCGTGAACCTAGTTTTGCACGTGTGGCGAGTTTTGCTTGAGGCGAGTTTTGAGCGGCGACTTTTGTGTTTCGACTTTTATGTGGCGAGGTTGGTGTATGTGTGGTGAAATGTGTGCTAAGGGTGATATGTGTTCAAGCACGTGGTAGTGTGTGGCGCATTTTGTGTTCATATCCCCGTGTGTGGTGAGTATCCCATGTTAGGGCCCCACCTTAGCAACTGTACGGTATATACTCTTTGGCGCCATTGCTCTCATTCTTTATGCCCCCCTTGTTCACATCTGGCAGCTGTCAATTTGCCTCCAACACTTTTCCTTTCACTTTTTTCCCATTATGTAGATAGGGACAAAATTGTTTGGTGAATTGGAAAGCGCGGGGTTAAAATTTCACCTCACAACATAGCCTATGACGCTCTCGGGGTCCAGACGTGTGACTGTGCAAAATATTGTGGCTGTAGCTGCGACGGTGCAGATGCCAATCCCAGACATACACACATTCAGCTTTATATATTAGATAATATGGGACCGTGTCGGAGCCCATAATAGTCAATAGAAACTCTTTGCTTCCATTTGCATTAATTAAAACGATCCACTTTGTACATACATTTGTTTTTCCCATTCCTTTGAATAGAACAAAAAAGTTTACCTTGAACTGGAGAGGTAAAAAAAAACAAAAAAAACCCAAAACGCTATTAACCTACAGACATGGGTTTAATCAGTGTTCTAAAGCTGTGCTGCCGCCGCACTGAGAGCCCCGCTGCCTGGAGGAAATTAACTTTATTCCTCCCGGCATTCTCCGGCTTTCATTTATAGGGGTGCGACTGCAGATATGGCGCATGAGAAACCGATGAGTATCCAGCACACTGATGGAACGTGATCCTTTTTCCCCCCACCATGTCTGAATGAGGCATAATGTGGAGAATCACTCCAGGGAGGACTTGAGTACATTTGTGACAAATTTCGCGACTTTTGTAAAAAGTCGTAGTTGATAAATCAAGTGAAAACATCTGGAAACCCCAAGCTCTGCCCACAATGGCGAACAAGACTTTAAAAAAAGATGCAAATTAAAAAGAATAAGGTGATGAATCGGGCATAAAGTTTTGTCTGGACTGTATATAACTGTAGGAGTAGCTATAGTCGTGGTTTAACCACATGAATGTAAAAAACAAGTCCTCTCATTCACCAATAATAAGAAGACATGTAGACAATGCTAACAAAGTACACAGGGAGATTGGGAACATTTGTCATTACTCAGAAATTCTGCATTATTAAAAAATAAATGCGTTGCCTTTAATATATGATGACACAAAGTTAATATTTACCCGTGTCACTTGCGACAGGTGAATAGTTACTACATTAACCATTTCCTGATTTTTCCTACATGAGAAGCGATCTAGTGTCGGCGCAGCACTGGGGCATGGAGGAGCTTGGTGGGACTTGCCGAAGGACTCCCATATGACTGGACAGCGCGAGGCAACTCCCCGGAGATATTGTTTTACTTATTTACAGACAGTTCAAAAGGTCGTCGTGCCCTCGGCTGGAGGTAAAGCCGACAGCCTGCAACTAAGACTCAAGTACTGGTAAAAAAACGTGCCGAGCTACTACACTTTTTGCCGTTATGTTTTGTTCAATATCCTACATAATAATAATCTTTATATAGCGCCAACATATTCCGCAGCGCTTTACAATTCAACAGTTCGTATACAACATTCATAAGTAATAAAGTTAAAAGATTATACAATAATTTAAGCAAAATAATGACGCCCCTGCTCTTCAGAGCTTACAATCTATAGTGAGGTGGGGGTGACACAAGGGGCTTATTTACAATGATGGTCCAGCCATCTTGAGGGATTGGGGGATAGATAAAGGCAGCATGAGCTGATCACCAGCCAATATTTGTAGTGTTTTTGGGTGTGGTGGAGTTTGATGGAGAATTATGTTCAAAGAAATAGAGAATGGGCTATATATGAAAAGGACTTCGATTAGGGGACGTGATAGGCCGCCCTAAACAGATGTGTGTTTAGGGAGCACCTAAAACTGTTTAAAGTTGTGGTTAGTTCTAATTTCTTGGGGTTGAGCATTCCAAAGAATAGATGCAGCTCGGGAGAAGTTTTGGACTCAGGTCAGTGCGGACGTTAGGCTACTTTCACACTAGCGTCGTGCACTGCACATCGCTATGCGACGTTGTGGCGCACCGACGCTAGCTGTGAAAGCGCCGCACGACGGGGGCAGCGGATGCAGTTTTCCAACGCATCCGCTGCCCCATTGTGATGTGCGGGGAGGCGGGGCAGAGTTCCGGCCGCGCATGCGCGGTCGGAAATGCTGCAGACGACGCTGCAATGTTTTTTGGTGGCGACGGTGCGACGCAACCGTCGCACGACGGTTGCGACGTGTGGCAATGCGTTGCTAATGCAAGTCAATGGAGAAAAAACGCATCCTGCAAGCAATTTTGCAGGATGCGTTTTTTTCTGCAAAACTACGCATAGCGACGTGCAGAGCACGATGCTAGTGTGAAAGAGGCCTTAGTCGAAAGTCATATGCAGAGCGTAACGAGCGGGAAGGCCATTAAACAGAAATGAGGTAGGAGATGTAGGGGGGGAGGGGTACGGAACTGTGGAAAGCTTTGTGGGTGAGAACAGGCAGTTTAAATTGGATCCATTAATGTATGGGCAGCCAGTGCAATGACCGACACAGAACGGAGGCGTCAGAGTAAAAATTAGCCAGAAAGATGACCCCGTCTGTTGCATTGAAGATGGACTGGAGAAGGGAAAGTAAAGTAGAGTGGGGGTGAGGCGTTATTTCCATGGTGAGAAGAGCGGATTCTAGAGATGTTCTTCAGGCGTAAGCGGCGAGACATTGTTTATAGGAGACATAACACCCAGATATCGAGCCTGCTAGATTGGCGGTTTTATTAAAATCCATGTTAAAAACACTAAGTTTCCATGGTTCCCTCTTGGTTCATTTTTAGTTTCTGCATAAAGTGCCTAATTTAGGTTGCTATTTTTCTTTCCTATTTTTGTTGATTGTACTGTTTAGAGCGTTTAACATTTTTTGGAGCTGCATTTTTTTTTGTTTCCTCAATTACCATATTTTTTTAGACTATACAACGCACTTTTATACTCCAAAAATGTGGATCAAAATGGGGGGTGCGTCTTATAGTCCCGATGTACCTGCTGTGGCTATAGATGGGTGGTGAGGGAGCGGCAGTAGGTGAAAGGAGACAGGAGCCGGTGGCTGCGGCTAACGCTTGTGCCCACTGTAAAGAGAAATGAATATTCACTGCTCTCCAAGCTCAAAGTTTTTCTAATTTCCCCCTCTAAAACCTAGGTGCATCTTATGGTCCAGTGAGTCTTAGGGGGTGTGTTTCCACGTTCAGGAAACGCTGCGTGTTGGAAACTGCGTAGAGCTGCAGCGTCAAACACGCAGCATCCAGATGTTACAGCATAGTGGAGGGGAATTTCATGAAATCCCGTCTCCAATATGCGTTAAAACACTCATGCAGCAGACCCATGTAAACGGACATGCGGCGCGTCTTTTCAGAACGCAGCATGTCTGTTTACAATGCGGCGACGCTCCGTCGCCGCACCATAAATTTCTCATAGATAATCATTAGATGCGGTAAAATCGCATCTAATGATTAGTCAAATGCGTAATAACTGTGTAAACGCAGCTTACTACGCATGTCTCAATTTAAATAAGCTCTTACCTGTCCTGCAGCACGGCAGTGCTCAGAAGGGAGAGAGCACCATTTGAGTTTTTGAGCGCAAAATTGGCTTTCGTGTTTGGAGACTCCCTGATGTACCTGAACAGTGGAAACCCCCGAATTCTAACTCCAACCCTAACCCCAACACACCCCTAACCCTAATCCCAACCCGATCCATAATCCTAATCACAACCCTAACGATAATCACAACCCTAACCCCAAAACAACCCTAATCTCAACCCTAATTATAACCCTTATCAAAACCCTAAATCCAACACACCCCTAACCCTAATCCCAACCCTAACCCCAAACGTAACCCTAATGCCAACCCTAACCCTAATACAACCCTAGCCTTAACCCTAGCCCTAAATTTAGCCCCAACCCTAACTTTAGCCCCAACCCTAGCCCTAACCCTAAATTTAGCCCCAACCCTAACCACTGGTGCCACTGGTACCCTGTGCTCTTCACAGATGAAAGCAGGTTCACACTGAGCACGTGACAGATGTGACAGTCGGGAGTAGCTGTGGAGAGCGATCTGCTGCCTGCAACATCCTTCAGTGTGGCCGATTTGGCAGTGGACCAGTAATGGTGTGGGGTGGCATTTCTTTGGAGGGCCGCACAGCCCTCCATGTGCTCGCCAGAGGTAGCCTGACTGCCATTAGGTACAGAGATAAGATCCTCAGACCCCTTCTGAGACCATATGCTGGTGTGGTTGGCCCTGGATTCCTCCTAATGCAGGGCAATGCCAGACCTCATGTGGCTGGAGTGTGTCAGCAGTTCCTGCAAGATGAAGGCATTGAAGCTATGGACTGGCCTGCCCATTCCCGAGACCTGAATCCGAACACATCTGGGACATCATGTCTCGCACCATCCACCAACGTCATGTTGCACCACAGACTGTCCAGGAGTTGACGGATGCTTTAGTTCAGGTCTGGGAGGAAATCTCTCAGGAGACCATCCGCTGCCTCATCAGGAGCATGCCCAGGCATTGTAGGGAGATCATACAGGCACATGGAGGCCACACGCACTACTGAGCATCATTTCCTTGTCTTGAGGCATTTCCACTGAAGTTTGATCAGCCTGTAACTTCATTTTCCACTTTGATTTTGAGCATTATTTTAACTCCAGACCTCCGTGGGACATTAGCTGTGATTTACGTTTACCATTTTTATCTTTTATTGTTCTCAACTCATTCCACTATATAATGAATACAGATTTACAACTGGAATATTTCATTCAGGGATATCTAGGATGTGGGATTTTAGCTTTCCCTTTATTTTTTTGAGCAGTGTATTATATACCGTACATCTAATTCCCCATAGAGGAGCATTAGTTTACTGTGCTGTGTAGTGTAACACTGCAGATAAGAAAGCACAGAGATCAGCTACATGTACAATACATAAGAACGCACAGAGATCAGCTACATGTACAATACATAAGAACCCACAGAGATAGATCAGCTATACAGTTTGGTCCATATATATTTGGATAGAGACAACATTTTTCTGATTTTGGTTATAGACATTACCACAATGAATTTTAAACAAAACAATTCAGATGCAGTTGAAGTTCAGACTTTCAGCTTCCATTTGAGGGTATCCACATTAAAATTGGATGAAGGGTTTAGGAGTTTCAGCTCCTTAACATGTGCCACCCTGTTTTTTAAAGGGACCAAAAGTAATTGGACAATTGACTCCAAGGCTATTACATGGACAGGTGTGGGCAATCCCTTCGTTATGTCATTTTCAATTAAGTAGATAAAAGGCCTGGAGTTGATTTGAGGTGTGGTGCTTGCATTTGGAAGGTTTTGCTGTGAAGTAAATATGCGGTCAAAGGAGCTCTCCATGCAGGTGAAACAAGCCATCCTTAAGCTGCGAAAACAGAAAAAACCCATCCGAGAAATTTCTACAATATTAGGAGTGGCAAAATCTACAGTTTGGTACATCCTGAGAAAGAAAGAAAGCACTGGTGAACTCATCAATGCAAAAAGACCATGGTGAAGAGAAACCCCTTCACAACAGCCAACCAAGTGACCAACACTCTCCAGGAGGTCGGCGTATCAATATCCAAATCTGCCATAAAGAGATGACTGCATGAAAGTAAATACAGAGGGTTCACTGCACGGTGCAAGCCACTCATAAGCATCAAGAATAAAAAGGCTAGACTGGACTTTGCTAAAAAACATCTAAAAAAACCAGCACAGTTCTGGAAGAACATTCTTTGGACAGATGAAACCAAGATCAACCTCTACTAGAATGATGGAAAGAGAAAAGTATGGCGAAGGCGTGGTACAGCTCATGATCCAAAGCATACCACATCATCTGTAAAACCCGGCGGAGGCAGTGTGATGGCTTGGGCATGCATGGCTGCCAGTGGCACTGGGTCACTAGTGTTTATTGATGATGTGACACAGGACAGAAGCAGCCGAATGAATTCTGAGGTATTCAGAGCCATACTGTGTGCTCAGATCCAGCCAAACTGATTGGTCGTCGTTTCATACTACAGATGGACAATGACCCAAAACATAAAGCCAAAGCAACCCAGGGGTTTATTAAAGCAAAGTGGAATATTCTTGAATGGCCAAGTCAGTCACCTGATCTCAACCCAATTGAGCATGCGTTTCACTTGTTAAAGACTAAACTTCAGCCAGAAAGGCCCACAAACAAACAGCAACTGAAAACCACCGCAGTGAAGGCCTGGCAGAGCATCAAAAAGGAGGAAACGCAGCGTCTGGTGATGTCCATGAGTTCAAGACTTCAGGCAGTCATTGCCAACAAAGGGTTTTCAACCAAGTACTAAAAATGAACATGTTATTTAAAATTATTTAATCTGTCCAATTACTTTTGGTCCCTTTAAAAACAGGGTGGCACATGTTAAGGAGCTGAAACTCCTAAACCCTTCATCCAATTTTAATGTGGATACCCTCAAATGAAAGCTGAAAGTCTGAACTTCAACTGCATCTGAATTGTTTTGTCTAAAATTCATTGTGGTAATATCTATAATCAAAATTAGAAAAATGTTGTCTCTGTCCAAATATATATGGACCTAACTGTATGTACAATAAAGCAAATGACACAAAGGCATATTACATGCATTAGGACATTTCTGCCGACGGTATTATCACAATGTAAAGCTGTAAAACGAGACACGAGACACTGTAAAGTCAAATGCAATTATATAATCTCCGTATAGGATGACTGTTATGCAGCAATTTACCATATATTGACCAGTATAAAGACCTCATACCTGTAGACATCCCTTCGGACAGGGGCTGTGGGAGTATAAATAATGCGCCTAAGTGTATCAGACATGTTGGTCTGTGGTGTGTCTGCCCGGACATTGCAAATCTCTGCATTCAGTGAAAGTTGTAACCTTTGAATTCTAGTGACGTAGAGAGTCAGCCAGAGAAGATTATTGATCCTGCCCCATTACTGCTATACAGTGCGAGCCACAGACAAGTCATCCAGCAGAACAGACCACTAGATCTTCACACATACAGGTGATAATATCATCTAATGCTGAGCAACGTGGATGTAATGTGGAAACTGTTACATTTACTATTATTTTTACAGAATCTGCAGGGAATTTAAAGGTTAAATAGGTTGTCCACTACTAGGACAACCCCTTCTTGATGAAAAAGTTTGACCTCCATAAAATAATAAAACTTATTCTCACCTCCCGTGATAGCACCGTTCCAGCAGTGCCATCTTTCCCGGCCCTGGGCTCTCATGCAGTTGTGACACGTGACTCTGGCGCCCAAACAGCGCTGGTGTCACTGCCATCTAAATTTACAAGGAGCCTCAGAACGTGGCACCATAGGCTTTGGACAATGGATTCACGGAACATCATGGGAAGCGCTGAACTACATCGGACATTTTTTTCCCCAGAATAAATTGGTGAACAAGGGACGGTGTCTTGTTTTTATTTCTGTCTTTTTAGGTTTTTCAGGTTTCCATTTGTGGACTACGTCGGATTACCTGGATAACGTTGGACCTGCATGATTTTTTTATTTTTTAATATATTGGTGAACTACCAAGGAAAGGGTCTTGGATTTTTTTTATCCCCTTAATGACAGCCAAAATGTCTTTTAACTGACCAGAGATATGAGAGAATAGCATCCCCATACAGGTGACAATCCAGCAGCTGTCCACTATAGCTGACAACTTGCTGCATCAGCCATAATCAGTGTTCGCACCGTCCATATCTGTTTAACCCCTTAGATGCTGCTGTCAATAGTGACTACATCTTATAAATGATTAACAGACTGTGGGGGATTCCTATTTATCCCTGTCGGCACCCCAAGATCATGATTCTGTGTTCCTGATGTTTGCCATGGCAATTCATGACCAAATAGCGGCTTTAGAGCCTGCCGGCTATAATAACATGTTCAGACGTTAGCAACATTTAGGTCGTAAAAATACATTTTTTTTCATTCCTGCTATGTCACTTTGCTTTAATTTCTGAAAAGCACTTGAAGGGTTAATAAACTACCTGACAGCAGTTTTCAATATGTCAAGGGGTGCTGTTTTTAAAATTGGGGGGGGTTCTCAATATATAGGACTCCCAAAGTCACTTTAAACCTGGATAGGTCCCTAAAATAAAAGTTATTTTGGAAATTTCCTTGGAAAAAGGATAAATTACTGCTACATTTTTAAACCTACTAAAATGCTAACAAAATAAAAAGGTTATTTATTAATGTTTTTCTATGCTATGACTATCTGGATTAAAGGGATAATCTTTCCATGTTTGAAAATTGCAATTTTTTTTTTTTTTTTTACAGTTTTGTTAAATTTGATAATTTTTTAAAATTAACACAACAGTATCATTATCATAAAGTATAATGTGTCACGAAAAAACTTAATCACTGGGATATTTTGAAGTGTTCCAGAGTTATTACTACATAAAGCGACACTGGTCAGATTTCAAAAATTTGGCCCCGTCACTAAGGGGTTAAATAAAGTATTTTTTTGTGTGTCTATTTCTTTTTAGTATTGGGTGGGTAATGGGGGTGTCTGACACCTCTCAATTACTAACACCAGGGCTTGATGTCAGCAGTGGTTTTGGACAATTTACATTTGACATCAACCCCGAGCCCCATTACCCCAATTTCCAACGCATCAGGGCAATGTGGAAGAGCAAAGGCGAAAACACCTTATATATCTGATGTGATGCGTCACTTATGGAGCGGCAGCGGGCTGGTATTTTTGGGCTAGAAAGGGCCCAATAACCATGGACTTTCCCAGCCTGATAACATCAGCTCACAGCTGTCTGCTTTACCTTTGCTGCTTTCGTATAAAAGGAGGAACCCCATGTCATTTTTTTTTTTTCGTTAGTTTAAACAAGCATCAACAGCTGTAGAATAAATTCCACATGAAAGGCACCAAAGGGTCCAATTTTAAAACGTGTGGGTGGGGGTGGGGGGGGAATTATATATCTACAGGACATTTATCTATATCTCAGCAAGTCACTCCTGATTTGAACCTAACATTGCGGCTTTGCTTTATTAAGGCATTTTGTATATTGGTGTGGAAATGAATGATTATATTCTGGAATTTCAGTAGTAGTTGCAACAAAAACCAATATGGATGCTGAACATTAGAATAAAATGATCATTGCACTGACAATCCAGTTTTTGCAGGTTTGTATTACAGCCCTATGTTATTCTAGAAATATTCCTGCATGAAATGGGAAGGACTGCAATAACATTACATTTGGGGAATTGCTATTTATGCAATTCCCCCATACAATCATTAATGTGGTCTGAAACGTGAAGGTTCACCAAAGCATCTTTTAAAATAATTTTTTCATGAAGAACGTAATGTAATGTAATGATATGAATAAGTTTATTTCTGCACATTGATATGTCACCGATATATTAAGTCACAGACGGTACAATAGACAAATCACCAACACTCGTACCTGTAAACCCCCTTGAGAACAGGCGCTCTCGGCGTAAGAATGACGCGTCTCACTGTGAATGACATGATGTTTTCTGGAGCGTCGACCTGTAACTGCAGGATCTGAGGAGCCAGCGGAAGACATAACCTTTGATTGCTATTGACTTAGGGAGTCACCCAAGTTACGGTCGGAGATCCTACTGGCTCGATCTGACCAATAAAAACAACATCAATCTGAGAAGTGTTTATCATAAACACGTGTCGCCTCCTGAAAGCACAACTGCTTAACGAGAGGTTTGTATGAGCAACCACTTACATCCGACACAGGGACTAAGGTAATTAAATATCTGTCCCCGACCACAAATAGGCAAAATCAGGCAATAATAATAATAAAAAAAGGATATTTACACATCTTTGCTGTTCCAGCACCTCCATTCGTGATGGCCCCTTATACCCTACTAATCCACTGCAGCCAATCACTCAGCGGTTTATGGAACAAGACCGATGGTGCCAGTGGTTAGCTGCAGCCTTTTTCCAGCAGACTTTAAACAGGAGGGCTGGAAAAATCACTGAAATGGTAGGAAATAGTGCTCAAACGGAATTGGAACACCATGGGGAAGACACCTGGACACATCTCTGACTCCCAAATTGCCGCTGGGATCAGTGTTATCGGAGTGAAAAGGCCCCGTCTCACTAAGCGATTTACCAACGATCACGACCAGCGATACGACCTGGCCGTGATCGTTGGTAAGTCGCTGTGTGGTCGCTGGGGAGCTGTCACACAGACCGCTCTCCCCAGCGACCAACGATCAGGGGAACGACTTCGGCATCGTTGAAACTGTCTTCAACGATGCCGAAGTCCCCCTGCAGCACCCGGGTAACCAGGGTAAACATCGGGTTACTAAGCGCAGGGCCGCGCTTAGTAACCCGATGTTTACCCTGGTTACCAAAAAAAACAAACAGTACATACTCGCCTTTCGGTGTCCAGGTCCCTTGCCGTCTGCTTCCTGCTCTGACTGAGCCGCCGTACAGCGAGAGCAGAGCGCAGCGGTGACGTCACTGCTGTGCTCTCACTTCTCACTGTACGGCCGGCAGTCAGTGAGAGCAGGAAGCAGACGGCAAGGGACACCGAAAGGCGAGTATGTACTGTTTGGTTTTTTTGGTAACCAGGGTAAACATCGGGTTACTAAGCGCGGCCCTGCGCTTAGTAACCCGATGTTTACCCTGGTTACCAGTGAAGACATCGCTGGATCGGTGTCACACACACCGATTCAGCGATGTCAGCGGGGCCTCAACGACCAAAAAAAGGTCCAGGCCATTCTGACACGACCAGCGATCTCGCAGCAGGGGCCTGATCGCTGGTACGTGTCACACATAGCGAGATCGCTATGGAGGTCGCTGTTGCGTCACAAAACTTGTGACTCAGCAGCGATCTCGCTAGCGATCTCGCTATGTGAGACGGGGCCTTTACACCACTTTTACGGACTGACAATAAAACATTCAAAACAGAAGATAAAATGATTTTATAGGAAAAAACGTTAGGAGACATTCTTTCCTGTATAATTACGTGTATATAAAGCAAAATGAAAAATAGAAAAGAAAAGAAAAGCCTCCTCTACCCCTTAATAGCTGGAGCACTTCTCACCATATTATCCCATCACCTATGACTACAGTAGATGACGTAGTAGAGGGGGAAAGAAAAACTACACTCACGGGTAAATGTTAACATTTTACTACCTTACCTGGGCATGTGGTGTGTGACATGGTCAGATACATACTGTTTAATTTAATTACTAAAAAGAGGGACTCACTCACCAAGCCCATGCTGAAAATGCAAGAACTGCCAAACAATAGAAGGAAAATGGACTCCAATACACCTTGTATTAGACATAAAGGCCTCATACACATTCTGGTAAAATTGTTGTTAGGTAATAGGCTTTATGAGTCTAGGAGTCCCATGTACCAAGTGCAAGGGCTGCCAAAAATTACAAGGAGGGCCTGCAATAATAAACCCTGGTAGACACGTCGAGGAGGTCCTCAGAAAAACATTTTTTTTTTTCCTGTTTTTAAAGGAATGGAACTCCTAGACTGGGAAAGCCTATGCTGTAAGCTCAAGGGCTGTCTAAAAATTAGAAGTAGGGACTGCAATACACCATGGAAGACAATTTTTGAACGAGTGCCGCATGATGACCCTCTAAAAATTTGGAGCCTACAAAGTTTGACTGTACAATGAAACTGCAAACAGCTCATTAAATCAGTTATGGCTCCTTTGATTAATCAAAACCGTTGACATGGACAACTGCGGTAATTCTAGAGCCAATATATGCAAACATGCGCTGACCGCCAGAGAACTGTGCTTTTATCAGACCAAAACCAATCCGGGGTACCGGGCGCAGAGTCGAGACGGTCTGTTGCGGCCTTCCCCAGCTGCGCTTTCACCGTAAGCGTTGCGACTTTGGATAACCTCAGGCCGCTTACACATCCCTGTGACTGCGACCATCCATTCGGATGTCTGTCCTATTATCTCTCAATGGTACTTTGTGCCTACCATGGTCACGCAATGCAGGTAAAAGGTTTTACTAAAGAGAGGAAAATATTTAGTCCTGACAAAGACTGTTTTAACAGTGCAGTGATATACAAGTACTGCTATAGCAATATTAAACCCTGCCTAGATGCCACTAATCCAAAACGATCCTTTCACTCAACGCAGGTAAGGGAACAGGGAAAGCGTGAGGTGGTGGTGATGGAAAAAGAAGAAATACCCAATAGTTGTATGGCACAGAGGAATCATGGAGCATGCTGGTACAGTTTGTTAGGGACTCCTTAAAAAAAAAAAACCATTTCCCTCCTTGTCAGACTACCCTGCACATCAGGGCCTGGGTGCTAGGACAGTCTAATGAAACTGTCCCAGATCTTTGATAGTGTTCCCCTGCCTCTGTTGGACCTGATGTGTGCCTCTCTTGCCTTTCCTCCTTGGATGCTCAAGGATCTAGGACCTCTGCTGCCAGCATTGTCAGTTGGGAATTTCTGTACTAATTGTTCGACTAGGGTCTTCTGGTATTGTACCAATTTACTAGACCTCTCAGCCGCAGGAAGGGGAGATGGAAAGATCTCCTTGTAGCATGGGTCGAGATGGCTGAAAAAACAGTAATTAGTGTTGGCCAAAATGCTTATAAGTTAAAACACAAGGGTTACAGGAAAGGCAGCAGGACAGTCAGCCATGTGTGTCAGACTCCCAGCAGACAAGACTTCCCTGTCTCCACCAAGAGGATGACTCTCCCTCTCCTCCTCTTAAGCCCATCCAAGCTGAACAGACAGGATGAAGCCGGTGGGGGTAGTACCATCAGTAGCGCAACCTCCTGTTCCTCCTCCTCATCATTACCCAATCCACACTGAGAAGAGGAGATGATGCTGGGCTGGGTAGTATCAGCCTGTTTACTTACTTTTTCCAGCTCTACCTGGTCCAGATGCAAAGCTTCCCCTTTATTTGTGAGCAGTGAGCGTTTGAGTAGACACAGAAGAAGGAAAGTTACACCGATTATGGAGTCATCTGTGCTCACCATCTTGCTCGATTCCTCAAAGTTTTGGAGAACCTCACAGATGTCAGACATCCATGGCCACTCGCCGGTTGTCATGTGCAGATGCCGACCTGAATACAGACGGGCACGTTGTAGCGTGTATTCAAGTACTGTCCTCTGCTTCTCACAAAGCTTTGCCAGCACATGAAATGTGGAGCTCCATCACCTGGTCACATTGCAACACCAGTTGGCGAGCTGGCATTTGCAAATGCTGCAGCACTGCCAGACCGGCAGCAGCTGTAGCCGACTTGGAAATGGGCGCACACATGGCGTACCTTCAGAGGTAGCTCAGGCAAATCTGGGTAGGTTTTCAGAAACCGCTGAATCACTAAGTTGAGCATGTGGGCCAGGCATGGTTCGTGTGAGAATTTGCCAAGTGTCAGAAACGCCACCAGGTTACGGCCATTATCACACACAATTCCTGGTTGAAGGTACAGTGGCGAGAAACAAAAGATCTATCTGGTCTGTTATACCTTTCAATAAGTCGATGGTGGGGTGCCGTTTGCCACCTGAGCAATTTAGTTTCAGTACAGCCTGCTGCTGCTTCACCCGGGCAGTGCTTCCAGCTTGCAACTGACATGGATGACAGTTCGAAGATGGATGACAATGAGGGGATGCAGTAACTGGTGTAGGAGGTGGAGGAAACCCTATGAAACTAGGGCCTGCAATCCCCAGCGTTGGTAGCACGTGTGCCATCTCAGGTTCCGACTCGGTCGCAGCCTACACTAGGTTCATCCAGCATGCAGTCAGGGAAATGGAGCGTCCTTGGCCACAAGCACTTGTGTACGTGTCGATTGTTAAGTGGACCTTCCCAGTAACTGTGTTGGTCAGGGCATGGGTGATATTATGGGACAAGAGCTGGTGTCAGGCAAGGTCAGCACAATGGGAAAATTACATGAGGTTTCCAAAAGCCTCGGCGTCCACAAGCCTAGCAAGCAACATTTCCAGGGAAAGCAGACTCGAAATGTGCCCGTTTAGTGTTTGGGCCTGTAGGTGGGTATTTTTGCTTACACTTCCAAGCCTGGGGTATGGACAGCTGAAGGCTGCGCTGGAATAAGGAAGTGTACGTGGTTGCTGATGGTGCTTGCAAATCTGCAATGACAGGTGCAGGGCAGGAAACATCCATGCTTACGTCATGGACAGGAGATTGGTAAACACGTAGCACAGGGGAAGAGGCAGTGGTATCACCTGCAGAAACAGATTGTGGACCCAGGCGTTTGGCCCACCTAGTCGGGTTCTTTCATGACATTTGCCTGAGTATGCTGGAGGTGATCACGCTGTTAGTGGTCAGGTCCCTGCTGATCTTGGTATGGCACAGGCTACAAATGACCATTTGTTTTGTTTATTGTCTACACTACACTTTCTTTAAAAAAAATAGCCAGACTGGGGAACACCTACCCACCTTCTCCCTCTGTCCACCCAACTGCCTCTTCCTGCCAGTGGAAGTGCTGACGATCCCTGACCCTCTGCATTGCAGGCCTTGCTCTGCATAGCACCTTCCCAGGTTGGGTCAGTGACAATCGTACACCATCTCATCTTCCACTTCTGCACTCTGGTCCTCCTGATTTATGGACTTTACAAAATCACTTGTTGACAACTGTGTCTCATCATCATCATCATCATCATCATCATCATCATCATCATCATCATCATCATCATCATCTCCCTCTTGAGACACTAACTGCCATTACCCACCGTCTTCTTCTGGGTGCTCAACTATTTAGGCATCACTACACCCAAGCTCCTCAATGTCGCTCATGAAAAGTGCAGGGAGAGAGGCGAGAATCCGTAAATGGAAATGTAAAGAGCTCCCAGAAGTGTCCGAGTGTGGAATCCTTTGTCTCCTGGGAGTCGCCATGGTGGGAGGAAGGAGGATCAGGATGAAGATTATGTGGTTTAGATTCTTGGCTGGTGAGACTGGGCTAGGTGGAAGACAGGGAGGTGCTGGGAAACATACTGGAATCATTAACTGGTATCCAACCAAACACTTGGTCACACTGTTCTGGCTTTAAAAGTGGCTTCACGTCATGACGCGATGTGGCTAACTAATCACAGTAATGAAAGTATCCAACATGGGTCCGACATTAAAGTGTATGGAGTGCAATTCCTGCATGTTCATTGGCTGTCTGGCGCCTGTTAGACATCTGGGAACTCAAGCATGGCGCTCGAGAACCTGTGATACGTGACCGAATACAGAGCGTGCCCAAGCACCCCGATGCTCGATCACGTATTGAGCACACTTGCTCATCACTAGTCCAAATAAGTAATCTTCCCAGATGCTACAAAGATTAACAAAAACCCTTTATGGGTATTTGCCAACAACATCTTTTAACCTCAGGGAAACCTTTCAAGCAGAACACACTTTCGGAAATCCAGCATTTTTTTTCCCTGAATAGTTTTGAGTTGTTTTTGAGGACACTTCCAAAGAATTTTTTCAATAGTTCTTCCAATATATACATTTTTTTTTTACTGCTGCTTTGAGGAAGTTTTTTCAGTTCACTGAGTAATGAAGAAACTTCTAGCGTTTCGTTTTTTGTTTTAAGCAAAAACCATGGAAAAATGTGCCAAAAGTCGCCTGGGTGTCTTTCGAGCTTTCTCATAGACTTGAAGTGTAAAACATTGTTTTTCAAGCAGAAACACCAGAAGAATGGACAGGTCATTTCTTTTACCACTTGGTGTTTTTAGAACCCTGATGCGATTAAAAGACGTTCATAATCCTGAACATATAAACGGCTGTTTCCGTGGCAGAAGTCACCTAAAAAAGACAACATGTGCACATACTCCAAGCCATCACGCAGATTATAACTATAATTCAGCAGCCATATTATCACACTGCAAGTTAAAATAAAAAAAATAAAAAGATAACATGCCATGCTACATTACATGTCATCCAATTTTCCCAAAGAAGTCAGTGGCTACTAAAATAACGCATACAAGCACCAATTCGCTCTCCCAAACTGCAAACAAGAAAGACAGGTTTGAGGCAGAGTGATATCAATTCATATTGTAAGGTGCAGAAACAGGATCAAATACGCAGAACTTATGGCTGTCTTCATGAGTGCAGGTGACGCATTCTTAGAGTATGTTCACACTAAGCCTTTTTGTGGAGTAAGATTGACGTTTCATGCATCTGTCTTAACGACGGGAGTGCAGAAATAAACATTTTTTTTTTTAAATTAATTCAGCGCACACCACTTAATGAATTTGGCGCATCTTCTCAGTGGCGTGCGCCTCGCCAGAAATGTTACTGCAGTCAGGGCCTGGAGTATCATCTCTCACATGATGTACACTGCAATTTTTGATGAATTTGTCAGGCGCGTGTTCACAGGCACGGTCCTACTTTAGCAGAATTGGTCGAAAGTGGCATGAAAACACCAAAAGTTGGAATTGCTCATCATTGAAAATGGGTCTAATTTTTCAACAAAGTCTTTTTTTGCCCAGAAGTCTGGAGTAAACACCTTGATGAATCGAGGAGGGAGTTTCAAAGGAAGATATGGAGAGTTTCTGCTCCAAAAACAATTCAGTGTGAACCTATTGCCATATGTTAAAGCTTTTTAATTTTTTTGTATGGATGGCTGATGCAAGAGACCAGGGTCAGTGTCAGTGACTCGAAAGGAACTCGCTGCTTCACCTTCCCTGCCAGCTGCCACAGTTTAAGGCTATGTGCACACATTGCGGATTGGGGTGGAGAATTTTCTGCACAAAATCCGCAACTCCTGGCAGAAAACGCAGGTGCAGATTTGACGCATTTTTTATGCGAATTTTGTGCGTTTTTTCTGCGTTTTTTACCCCTGCGGATTTCTATAATGGAAGGGTTCAGAAACGCTGCAGTTCCACACAAAAGTAGTGACATGCTACTTCTTTTGATCCGCAGTGGATTTCATGCAGATTTTTCTGCACCATTAGCACAGCATTTTTTTTTCTATTGATTTACATTGTACTGTAAATCACTTACTTTGCGGAACTGCAGCGTTTCTGCGCGGACAAATCCGCTGCGGATCCGCACTAAATCCGCATCGTGTGCACACAGCCTAAGGCCTCATTCACACATGAGTTTTTTGCATCAGCATTCCATCAGTATTTGTATAGTATTTGTAGCCAAAACCAGGAGCGTCTCCAAAATACATATAACTACATTAATAATTTCCTATTCCACAATGCCCTTTATACTGGTGTTCCTATAACATTTCTACATAAATGCAACCTCAGAAATACATTAAATGGTTTATGCTACGTGACAATATTTCCATCATTCTAGTATACTCAAATAAGCAGTCACATGAATACCAGTCCCAAAGATTGTTCCTGCAATGTTATGGCCAGTGGTCTTCACTTCTTTTGCCCTTTGTGAATCTATAAAATACAAAATGGTCCAGGCGATATGACTACACCGGGCACCCTCCCAATGAAGCGTCACAGATGATATTCTGCTTCGTCTGGGCAACGAACGATACACCATCTGAAGGAAGGACAACTTTGGGAAGGAGGAACTTGGGAGTGGGGACTTATTGGAGATGGGGGTTCTTGGTTACCATTTGAACACAGCAAGACTTCCCATTCTTCAGTAGTGCTACATGTACACAATGGCATCATTTAAAATATTCAAAGGCGGAAAAAAGAAGAAGGATGTCGGACCGGTATGTAAGCAATATCAGAGGGGCGATAAGTAAAATATGGCATATAGAGGAAGACGGTATGTAAAAATTCAGCCTATACTGGCCACAATTCAATACTGAAAAGGATTGCAAGCGTCACATACCACGCCGTCCGTTCCTGTAAGCAGCCAGGTAACTATTTAAAGCTCCAGTGTTTTCTGTCATATGGTCCCTGACCCTTGTATTATATTTACCAGCCTTCATCTTCAGCTGTTCCCGGCCCCGGTCCGGTGGAGCGCCACCAGGCGCAGAAATCCCCGCACTTACACACCTTGGCTGCTATCAATTAAGTTATTACTAGTGATGAGCGAATATACTCGTTACTCGAGATTTCCTGAGCACGCTCGGGGGTCCTCCGAGTATTTTTTAGTGCTCGGTGATTTAGTTTTCCTCACCTCAGCTGAATGATTTACATCTCTTAGCCAGGTCGATTACATGTGGGGATTCCCTAGCAACCAGGCAACCCCCACATGTACTTGTGCTGGCTAACAGATGTAAATCATTCAGCTGCGGCGATGAAAACTAAATCTCCGAGCACTAAAAAATACTAGGAGGACCGCTGAGCCTGCTCGAGAAATCTCGAGTAACGAGTATATTCGCTCATCACTAGTTATTACTGATTATGCGAGGAATATTCTGCCAGGGTGAATGCACTTGGGCAAATAATCAAGATCCGCTGCTGGCAGCTCCTTTACAATTGCTGACCAATGATGTCCCAGATGTGCATGATGGGAAACAAATCGGGAGATGCTGCAGGCCATGGTAGCACATTTAGGCCACGCAGGCTGCTCACAATAGTACAAGCAACATGCAGCCCTTTATGTTGTGCTCAAAAATGTCTCTTGGGACACTGAAGAAATGATTGTGGTACTAGATCCACAATTGATCCATTCTGTACTGCAAGTGAAATTGGATGTCACATACAAAGGATAAGTGGTCAGTGTCTACACAAACCATCAGAAACTGGGCTACCAGTCAGACGTCCAGTTACAGGTGTCCAAGGATCTCACGCCACCACTTTCAAAGGCTACCATGGTGCAGAGTAAAGCAGCAATGGGGGTCTATCCTCTCCAGTGAGAAATCCCACTTTTATCTTGGATGCAATGATGGAGATCACGTGGGCGACACTATGAGAGGCTTTCAGAAAGGAATGTCACACTGGTCCTAATCCTGGGATTATGGTGTGGGGGTGGCACAATGTGCAATAGCCGGACCCCTCTAGTTTTCATTCCAGATCTACTAACAGCTCGGCGTTACATTGACTCGGTGGTGGAACCAGTGGTACGGCTATTTCACCATGTGTCACAGGAGCCATTTTCAACTTGACAACCCCAGGCCGCATATTACTCATGCTACTTTGAGCATCCTACATGACCTACACGTTCTACCATGGCCTGCAGCGCCTCCAGAATGGTGTCCCATTGAGCACATCTGGGATGTCATTATTCAGTAATTGCACAGGGAGCTGCCAGCAGTGGATCTTGATGATTTGCCAAAGTGCATTCAACCTGGCAGAACATTCCTCAACCATTAATAACCTCGTTGCAATCACACGACATGTGTAAGCGCAGGGATTTCTGTGTTGCGCCCATACTCGATACTGAATAAATACAGATGTTTTTCAGTTACAGATCAGTAATGGCTCCATCCAGAGAGTTCCATCATTCTATGACTTTTTCTTCTTTGCATTGCAGTTCCATATTGAGGAAGGTATAATAATATGTAGGATATGTAATATTAGAATATGTATTCTATCCATTGTGAGCACACAGGTAATGAGCAGTACACGGTCTGCACCCGGTGCAGTCAGCTCAGTCACCTCACACTATTATACTACTGTATTACACTCCAGTGCACATTACCTGTAGGGGCCGATAGCCGCCGGCGCTTTGGCGCTGCAGATAATCCTCCTGACCACGGACGCCATGGCTGACAGCTCCACCCGACGTGACACAAACTATGGACTTTCTACAGCTCAGTCTAGAGTAGAGAACGCTCACATGTGCTCCGCGCATGCGTAGTGCTCAGCTTCTCAGGGAAACGTTCTAAAGACGTCACGTGTACCTAAAGCCACCAATCACAATCACAGCCGGTGTTTTAGAGCGAGGCTTGGAACGCAGAGCACCTTTACCACGTGTGAATGAAGAGCAGTCACTGACCCTGGAAGTTGTGTGCTGGTGAGTTGTTCTCGGGTCTGCGGCGCTCACCATGCTCTCTGGTGCGGTACACTGATCTCCAGTTATCTGCTTACTGCTGGTTTTCTTGTAGCCGAGAGTCGAGGCTTCCTGTTGCCTTCGGTCTGCACAGTGATCGGTGTGGCGCACGTCAGACGTATCTACACGTGCATTGTCTGCTCTAGTCATGCAGTCAGTGCAGTCTATTGTTCCCTGTTATCAGCCACTTGAGGTAGGAAATATAAAGTTCGTCAAAGGAGAGGGAGTCCACAATGTCTGCTGTCCTGTTCTCTGCTGCGTCTTCCAGCACCTAAAGGGTTAATAATCCCACCTGACCTGGTGGCAGTCACTTCAGCAGATCCTCTGTTTTCATTTCTGGGTTTCTTGTTCAAAATGATTTTCTGATACTTTTTTTTTCTTGTGTATTTTTTTTTTTCTTTTAATCTGAAATTTGGGCCTTTTGTACCATCCCCCCTCCCCAGACCTTTATTCTAGATCTACATAATGGCCTCCTGGTTGGGTCTCCCTCTTGAGCCAATATGGGGCACGGAGCAGTGACTACGTGCAGGGCCGTACAGTTGTGGTGTTGCCTGTATATCTGCCACAGCAAATGCACTTTTTAAAGGGGTCCTGGCTTAAAGAGAACCAGTCACGTCATTTGCAGCATCTAAAGTCTCCCCAGTGCGCTGTTGGGGCATCACTAACACTTTTTTTTTTTTTTTTAATCAAAATCGCCGCTGTAATCCTTATAACAAAATTATTATTATTATTTATTTATATAGCACCATTGATTCCATGGTGCTGTACATGAGAAGGAGTTACACACAAGTTACAGATATCACTTACAGTAAGCAAACTTACAATGACAGACTGATACAGAGGGGCGAGGACCCTGCCCTTGCGGGCTTACATTCTGCAGGATTATGGGGAAGGAGACATTAGGTTGGGGGTTGCAGGAGCTCCGGTGTTGGTGAGGCGGTAGCTTCGGTAGTGATGAGGAGGCAGCGGGGTCAGTGCAGGCTGTAGCTTTCCTGAAGAGATGGGTTTTCAGGTTCCGTCTGAAGGATCCGAATGTGGTTGATAGTCGGACGTGTTGGGGCAGAGAATTCCAGAGGATGGGGGATATTTGGGGGAAGTCTTGGAGGCGGTTGGATGAGGAGCGAATAAGTGTGGAGGAGAGAAGGAGGTCTTGGGAGGACCGGAGATTACGTGAGGGAAGATATCGGGAGATTAGTTCAGAGATATATGGAGGAGACAGGTTATGGATGGCTTTGTAGGTTAGTATTAGTAATTTGAACTGGATACGCTGAGGGAATGGGAGCGAGTGAAGAGATTTGCAGAGGGGGGAAGCGGAGGAGTAGCGAGGAGAGAGATGAATTAGTCGGGCAGCAGAGTTAAGGATGGACTGGAGGGGTTCGACGGTGTTAGCAGGGAGGCCACAGAAAAGGATGTTGCTGTAGTCAAGGCGGGAGATGATGAGGGCATGCACAAGCATTTTAGTAGATTGACGGTTGAGGAAAGGACGGATTCTGGAGACGTTTTTGAGCTGGAGGCGACAGGAGGTGGAAAGAGCTGGATTTGCGGTTTGAAGGACAGGGCAGAGTCGAAGGTTACTCCGAGGCAGCGGACTTCCGGTACGGGGGAAAGCGTGATGTCGTTAATTGCGATAGATAGGTCAGGTAAGGAAGATCTGTGGGATGGAGGAAAGATGATGAGTTCAGATTTGTCCACATTGAGTTTGAGGAAGCGAGAGGAGAATGAGGATATGGCTGAAAGGCACTCTGGGATTCTGGACAGCAGAGCGGTGACGTCTGGGCCAGAGAGGTACATCTGAGTGTCATCAGTATAAAGATGGTACTGGAATCCATGGGACTTTGAGTTGTCCCAGGCCAAGTGTGTAGATTGAAAAGAGTAGGGGGACTTACACAGAGAGAGGATGGGATGAGGAGGTAGTGTGCGAGTGTGGGAGAAGCTGAATGTGCAGTTGGAAAGGTACGAGGAGATCCAGGATAGGGCAAGGTTTTTGATGCCAAAGGAGGAGAGGATCTGTAGTAGGAGGCAGTGGTCAAAATCATGTATTTATGTAGTTCTTGGTTACCTGCTTGTTTAGTCGTAGGGCTGTGCATCATGCCTTTGTTAGGGTTGTCCCCACCCGTGCAATTTGATTTATGTCCTGTGATTTTTGCTGTATATCCCACCCATGCTTGCACAGTGTGTATTGGGGGAGCCACACTTGCCCAATATGTAATCTGTGATCCCCACATCCGGCATGACGAGCAGCTCCCCCAAACAATAGGTAATTTTCTGATAATGCGTTCATTTTCAGGCTCTGTGCTCACTGTGTGTTTTTTTGTTTGTTTGTTTGTTTTTTTTGTTTGTATGTTTGTTTTTTTTCCTGCTGCGTATTTTCTATTTTCAAGTCATGAAAAACGCAGCATCTTATAGTCCCAGCCAAGTGGATGGGATTTATTGAAATCTCCTACTGTGTGTACTTGTTTTTCACTCGGTGTAACCTGACCTGACCTGCGCTGCGCGTTTCACATCCACATGTCAATTTCTCTTGTGGATACACCGAGTGTTCTGTGCACTTTTCCCCATAGACTTGCACTGGAAGCATGAAAATATGCAGGTAAAAACAAAAACGCACACTCGTTGCCATGGCTGAAATCCATCTAAGGCCGGTTTCACACGTCAGTGGCTCCGGTACGTGAGGTGACAGTTTCCTCACGTACCGGAGACACTGACACACGTAGACCCATAAAAATCAATGCATCTGTTCAGATGTCATTGATTTTTTGCGGACCGTGTCTCCGTGTGCCAAACACGGAGACATGTCAGTGTTCGTGGGAGCGCACGTATTACACGGACCCATTAAAGTCAATGGGTCCGTGTAAAACACGGACATTCTCCGTCTGGGGTCCGTGTGCGTGCAGGAGACAGCGCTACAGTAAACGCTGTCCCCCCCACATGGTGCTGAAGCCGCGATTCATATGTTCCCTGTAGCAGCGTTTGCTGCAGAGAAAATATGAATAATAGTGTTTAAAATAAAGATCTATGTGTCCGCCGCCCCCCCGCTGGTCAGAAAATACTTACCTGGGTCCCCCGTCGGCTGTTGCTCCTTCCTGGTCTGGCCGCGGCTTACTGTATGCGGTCACGTGGGGCCGATCATTTACAATCGTGAATAGTCGGCTCCGCCCCTATGGGAGGTGGAGCCACATATTCATGACTGTAAATGATCGGGCCCAAGTGACCGCATACACTAGAAGCCGCGGCCAGACCAGGAAGGAGCGACAGCCGACGGGGGACCCGGGTAAGTATTTTCTGACCAGCGGGGGGGCGCACAGGGGGTGGGGGAGCGGCGGACACATAGATCTTTATTTTAAACACTATTATTCATATTTTCTCTGCAGCAAACGCTGCTGCAGGGAACATATGAATCGCGGCTTCAGCACGATGCAGAGTGGGTACCACACGCTCCGTGTGGTACCCACTCGCCATACGGGCGGCACACGTGTGCCGCACGTATGGCCTCCGTGAGTTCCCAGGCACACGGACACGGATAACTCCGGTACCGATTTATTCCGGTACCGGAATTATCTGGACGTGTGGGACAGCCCTAAGAACATGACTAGATCAATAAAGTTTTGTTAAAGCCAAATCCCAGGAACTATTAAAAAAAAGCTTTATTTGAAACATAATATACCAACAACAGACAAACACCAGCTTAAAAAAAAAATGCAATTAGAAATGCATGTTAAAAAAAAAATATCAAATAGCCCAATTTACCAAGAAAAAGGCAGAGAATCTGCAACATCAAAAACTCACCAATAACTCATTATGGGAACGTAGCCTAAAAAGGACCTGTCACCAGTTCTTGCTCTTGGTTTGTCGCTGCTTCCCTGAGTGTTCCAAATTGTATTTATTTTTTTTAATTCATTTTTAAATCCACCATATAATTGCACAGCTCTGGGCCTCTTTGGCACAATTTTTCTGGGCTTTATAAGGGCCTGATGCTTACAGATAATTATGTAGAAAAACCTAAATTCCCCCACCCCAGAGAATCCAGGAAGCGTCGTCCCCTTGTTAAAGACAATAAAAATGAGCCCTAAATAGAACCCCCCATGTCTGAACTGGTCAGGTCCTCTTTACCTTGCAGCAGCTTCTTCGTGTCTGAATATTTGACCAATTTGACATTACAGGGTGAAGGTTTAGCATGGCTCTTGAGAAACGTGACCAGGAATGAAGCATGTTCTAAAATAAAGAAATATCCATTACTTACATGTCAACTCCCCTGCTGCTCCATCAGTCGGGCAGTAAAGGCATTACAGCCATTAATTGTGAGACCGCTGCAGCCAATTGCGGCCTTTGGCTGAACATGCCAAGGTGATCTCTGAGCAAATGATTGTCTGCAGCAGTCACGTGAATGATGTATATAAGCTGTGATGTTGCAGAACTTTTCGAGCCAAATGGGAGTGAATACGAAGAAGCTTTTCCTTTTATCACTATGTATAGATCCAGCCTTGGCATCACAGTGCTGTGGTTTTTGTCATTTTTAGTTTTTTCCCTTTTCCTGACGGCTGTGTAGTAAATTCCAGCTGTCTTATTTCATTTGCAGCTTCTCATCAAACAAATGACGTCATGTCTACAGCAAAAGAAAAGAAATATGCCAAGCGAATGCGAAATCAGCCTTCTAATGTGAGTCTTGATCAGAGCGATGGCCATCCCCACCATGAAGGACGCGGCTCCTCCTTTCAACCGTACAGAGGTAAACTCCTTTTTGAGCCACGGTTCCTTCTTTGAAGCAATTTCTATAATGAAGACTTTTTCAATTGATTTTTTTTTTTTTTTAATTAAATGGAGCCCATCCTCCAATCGGTGCTGTACCGTTGAGTATGGAAAACTTTTCGTTTGTCTTCTGTCCCCCCTTTCATTCCAAAGCTATAACCCCTGGTAATAAAGATGCAAATTTTCTCGTAAGTCACCTGGACATGTACACAGAATTTCTTTTTGGCCTTTGGCCAACATCAGAGGAGAAAAAAGCTATGAAAACATGGCTACGCTTTGGTGGTAGAGGACTAGTTGGTTGAATTGAAACTTTGTACTTTTATTACTATGGAGCATGACTTTGGAATGGAACGATATGAAAGAAAAAGCAGTCCAGAAATGCAGCTGAGGAAGTACTTGGTTTATGTTAAAAAACAAAAAAAAACAACACAACCCTCCAGTGAAAGGGCTTCTTTAAAATGTAAAAATAAAGTTTGTTAAAAAACCTATTCTGCATGTCCTGCTTGCCAGCCTCAGGTTTTTACATGCATGTTATTGCATGATGTCCATGTCTATTACATGACTGGAGCTTCCAATTGTCATCCACCCCCCATGAATAATCAAGGTGACACCATGGTGGCTATTCGCTACCATGTGGCATGATTGAGAACAGAATATCACTTTTTTGAGTATGGGCTGGATCATTGTGATCACTTGACACTGCCTGAATGTTTCATTACCGCATTTATATGAACACTAAATGGGCTGGAAGGGGCAACTCTAGATAGAAAAGGAATTGATAAGATGAGGCTAGCACAATCTGCTAATTATTATACATAGAAACAGCTATTTCATTTCTTGTAAAAATAAATAATTTTTGTTTTGTTTTAAGGATGTAACCCTGGTTCCTCTGGCCAGCAGCAGAGGGATGCCCACCAGTCACGTTTCCACTCTAGGGGAGGTAGAGGAAGGGGGGGACACAGCGAGTCCCAGACAACTCCAAAATATGTGACTGGTAAGTGTATGCTGTGGCTGAGGGCCTCTTTTATGATGTTTTCTACTCACCTGTGTCACTGCTTTGTCGTCAAGAGCCGTCCTGCGCATTTCTGCTTTCTAAAGCAGGGCTGTTGAGTCAGTAAGCCAAACTTCCAACTCTTTAATTTCCCTGACCTCGACTTCACAGCACTGGTTACTACTGAGCATGTACATAAATTTCAGCACAGATTTATCTAGACTAAAGGCCGAGATCCTTAGATCAGGAACAGAACAGACATTTATAGGACATTTCATAACTTTCTAAGATTCTTATACAAATTGTGTCTTCAGAGAGGAAGAGGACTAGAACTCTAGTGCCACCTATTGGAAGGTAGCAATCCAACAAGTCAATGTTAACCCTTTAACGAGCTTTGTCACATGACTTAGGATAATAGTCAAACCAGAATCTCAATTTGCAGACACTGTGTTTCGGGTACTAACAGTATCTGCAAATTGAGATTCTGGTTTGACTATTATCCTAAGTCATGTTACAAGGCTCGTTAAAGGGTCAACATTGACTTGTAGGATTGCTACCTTCCAATAGGTGGCACTAGTGTTCTAGTTCTCTTCCCCTCTGAAGAGACAATTTGCATAATTAGCATATTACCCAGAGGAGCATTGAGGCTTTAAGTCTCCTCATCTCAGCATGCTTAGCATGTCAATCTCCGCAAGGAGAAACGATACTTCTTGGATAACAAGAGTCTGATAAAAACATTTACAGCACATCCTGCATTGTATTACTGAACCCAATTTATTATATATTTTAGGAGTCTGTCCATTTAATGCCGACTCTGACTCCACAGCCCTGCTATAAAGTACAGTAACTGAGCTGCATTGACATGGAATCCTATCGATAGACTTTAATCACTGCGATATAGAAAATTCTTGGCCAGATCTCCCTTTAATTGGGCACATAAGAACTGTGGGGTCATTTACATTTTAGGATTCATCTATTGGTCTGTCGTTAATATATTATGGCACTCCTGTCCTTTATAACTCTCGGCATTTATTCTCCAGCCACAATGTTTGCTCAGGCCCGTGCTGCAGAAATAAACGCCATGCTGAAGGCTGTCTCTCAGAAATCTTCCAACTCCCTGGTGTTTCAGACTTTACCCAGACACATGCGGAGGCGAGCCATGGGGCACAACATTAAACGACTGCCTAGAAGACTGCGTGAGATTGCGAAAAAAGAGGTATGTGCCACACAGAATAGTAAAGTAGAAGTTCTGCTGAACTTGGACTTTCCCCTTTGCATTTGTCAGTAATGGATTTTTGGCCTTGCATGTCTTGACCCTCGGGTTACACACTTGCCATATAGGTAAAAACCTGTCATTGTGCAAGAATAATGTGGAAAATTCCAAGATGCTTTAAGGCATGTAGCTACAGCTAAAACAACTGCAATATTTAGTGTTTGTTTTTTTTCTGTTGCTTTGAGATCTTATGGATCTACATTTTTTGTATATTTTAGATGGAGAAAACTGTGCACCAGAAGAAAGAACAGTCAAAAAGCAAATGTCGTAAAGCACTTAGACGCCATGGCAATCTTCAGTTGGAGTTTAACCGAAGGCAGAGGAAGAACATCTGGCTGGAGACCCACATATGGCACACAAAGCGCTTTCACATGTTGAAGAAGTGGGGTTACTGCCTGGCAGACCGGCCGACAATGAAGAGTTACAGAGCGTGTTACCGCGCCCAGTCTAATCACTGTCTTCTCCAGGTAACGATCTTATTGGCTCATTATTAAGTGAAGTCAAAGGGACACGGTGCTGCCACATTGTGCCAGCAGCCAGCAGGCGTCATGGTGGTTGGTCTCCCACCAGTTAGATATTGTCGGAATATCCTAGAGGAAACATGGGTGACAACATGCGAGTTGCCAGATTGCATGGGGGTTGTTTCACCTTACTACTAGTTTGTTGGACGTTCCTCAGTCTGTAACGACTATCTTACTAATAGAACTTTAATGCAGTTACTTCTTTGTGTTAGTTTTACATCTTGCTGATCTATATCATGACTGTCCTGTTTTGCTAGGATCTGTCTTACTACTGTTGTGTGGAGGTATTGGGCAAAGAGGAAGATCTTGTGAAGGCGCTGTCCAGACTTTGCAGTGTAGATACAGGTATTAATATTTTTGCTATGCATTTGCTCTGAAAAGATGTTCAAAAACCTTTCATTGCTTTACCTTTTTGCAGTGCATATAATAAAAATAGCAACGTTAATTAACTCACAAGCACATTAAAGAGCATCTTTTGGACCCTCCAATGCTTAACGCTGTATTCTTGGGTTTGGAAATTATCCCCTAATTTATGGGTCTGACCGGGACCACCACCTATCCTGAGTACCGGGGCTCTGAAGAGGATTGTGTGAATGAAGTAGTGGTCGATCATGCATGCTGCGGCTCAATTCATTCTTTAAAGGGACTTTTGAACAGTCATTCTATGCTGACAAAGTCCTGCAGCTCAGTGCTCCAGTCACTTATATACACAGTCACACCTGCTTTCTCTTTATCTCCACCTCCCACTAGTCTTTGACATGTCTGACTTTATGGAGACAGATGGAAACCAAGCAGGTTGGAAGGCATGCATAAATATTTGGCCCCGCAGTGAAGCATTGAGCGACTGTACTTGGTTTGAACAGTCATTCTGTGCAGACAGTCATTTAGTGGAACCGCCGGTGGGTCTTCAGCAGTCCCATGAGAATGAATGGAGCAGCAGGGCGCATGAGTGACCACCACACCATTCACACAAGACTTTTCTCGGGATCGATGGAGGTCTTGGTGGTCAGGTAACCAACGATTGGAATGTTGTCATCTTTCACATGCATGAATAAGATTGTTTCCAAACTTGAGAATACCCTTTTAATACCCTGCAGAAGATATCCCAGTTTATCCACGGACGTGTGATTGTATGTTTGGCTCAGATCACACGACTCCAACTGTATTAAATGTAAAAGTGACTTCATTACAACTGTATACAAGAAAAAAGCGTATTGGATGTAATATAAATCTGTGCCACAGGTGCAATGGGATCCAGTTGTACATATCTGATCATATATTTGCTGGGACTTTTGGTGAATGTAAAGTCGTATTTGTAGTGCAGCGTTATTACTAGAAATGAGCAAAAGATTAAGTCACCCGGTCCGACATCCAGTGCAGTTTTCTATGGCAGCCGGACCAGGACAGGGTTCACTTCTTGTGCGCTGACAATCCTCTGACCAGCATCCTGGGCCCCTCTGCTGCTTACTAGACCTCGCACAACCTCCTGACCGTGCAGCAGCCTAGAAAGCAGCAGAGGTGCCAGCGCATTGCCAGTGAACACTGCGCTGGTCCGGGTGCAATGGTGGACCTAATTGGACGCCTTACCAGGTTAGATTGAATATTTTTGCTCAATTCTACTTACTATGGTCTATGGGGAGGGAACCTTTTTTCTAGGTTATGTTTAGTCTTCCGCCTTATGTTTATATGTTGTTGTGCCTAGGTCCAACATTTATGGCTGCCCCATGTATATCTGGGAGACGGCAGGGCTCCCTGGTCCTCTACAGAGCTGATAAATACCCATCGGAGGCACTCGGTCATGTCAGCTTTATCTGGAAGCCCAGGAGTGTTTCAGAAACCGCGAGTGATAAGAGACAGCTCTGGATATGGATGCACCCTGCTCTAAAAGCGGTAATAATGGACCACCTCCTCACTGTTGTGTATACCGTCCCACTATGCTAGAGTAGGACCACTTATCATGGGCTAAGATTGACCTTCTTCTTTTTCCATTACACCTAAATTGTGACCTTTTGAAATAAAAACTTCATCAAAATTCAGTTTTACAGGAAAACCGCATCTACAGGAGGACCGTGGACTAATCGCATGCACGTAGACTGTTTTTACCATGACAAGGCGGCAATCTAATGTTATATTTAGTGCTCCCATGTGATTTTTCTTTGTCAGGATTGCCTAAAGGAGCTGAGACTTGTTTGCGTGTGTGAAGACAGGCCTGACAACTTTGTAAGTATCTCAGAGCCAGCACAACCTCCTCCGAAGGAAGAGCCACCAGCAAGGGTGACCAGCGCAGGGAGAAAGAGGAAATTGCGCGACAAAGAAGGAGAAAAAGCTGTGCCTGTGAAAAAGATCATCGGGGATGGAACAAGGGCAACCCCTGAACCTTATTACTGGACCTCAACACAAACCGGCATTACCGTACGGTACGAACAGACTATTATTGGGTTTGAATTTTATTTTAATTTTTTTCTTCATTCTATCATTTTAAGGTATTCCATACTTCCATATATTTACGGTATTTATTTATTTTTTTTTACTTTCTTTACTGTTGGGGAATATATATATATATATATTTTTTTTTTTTTTTTTTTTTTTTTGTCTACACCTTGGCTCTTGAATGTTCAAATTTTTGGCAAAAAATAAATAAATCATTTGATCGGGTGGTGTGGGAATACTGTATGAGGTTGATATTACTGATGTAAAGGGTATAAAAATTCTACACACCCATGTTAAAATGTCAATTTGTAATGTAAAAAAAATCATGCAAAGGAGAAATATTTCAGAACTTCTTCCACCTTTTTCATGTCACTCATAATCTGTACATTTCCATTGATCAATAGATTGTAATCTTTTCGAATGGAAATGGATATATAAAGACGAAAAAAAAATGTGGTTGCATAAATATACTCACCTGTAAACTAAACCTTGTTGAAGAACCCTTTGAATTTGACAGCATTCAGCCTTTTTGGGTAGGAATCTATCTGCATGGCATATCTAGAATTGCCAATCTTTGCCCACTCTTGCAGCAGCTCTAAATCTGTCAGATTGAGGGTTTCTCCTGTGTATCAATGCACAGACTTTCAATTGGATTCTGGCTGGGCTATTTCATCATCTTCTGGCAAAGCCACTCTTTTGTTTATTTTTTTTAGTTATGCTCAGGGTTGTTGTCGTGTTGAAAGTTAAAATTCCCCTTCAGTTTTTATCAGCGGCCTGAAACTTTGATAGCAAAATTGACTGATACTTGGAGGAATTCTTAATTCCCTCCTCTTTAACCAAATACCCAGTTTCTGCTGTGGAAAAACAGCCCCACTGCCTCCACCATTCTTCACTGTGCGTATGGTGTTCTTCTGCTAATGAGTAGTGCTGGCTTTGCCCCAAACATACGTGTTTTTTTTTTTTTTTTTTAATAAATATATATATATATATATATATATATATATATATATATATATATATATATATATATATATATATATATATATATATATATATATAATTGTAGCCAAAAATTCAACCTTGGACTCATCAGTCTATAACACATATTCCACCCCCCTCCTGCTGCTTTTGGCAGGGTTGATGTAGGTTTTGGCAAAATATAGATAGACATGGATGGTTTTTCTCTAAAAGAACAAGCTACCATCTTGCCATCCTACCCCACAGGCCAGACATATAAATAATATGAAAGCTTGTTGTTGCATGCAGTACACAACCAGTAATTGCCAGAAATTGCTGCAGCTCATTTAATGTTGTTGTGGGCTTCATGGAGCCTCCTGGACCAGTTTTCTACTTGTCATTTCATCAATTTATGAGGGACATCCAGTCCTATATCGCCGAGCCAAGTTAAATTGCTTTGTGACTTTTTAATGTATGTCATTTGTTTTGTATCTGCCTTTGATGCGGGCTCACATGCTGATTTATTCAGCCATCATGTGTCTTTAACCCCTTTCTGCCATCGGATGAAATGGTAAATCCGAGGTCAGATCCCCTGCTTTGATGCGGGCTCCGGCGGTGAGCCCACATCAAAGCTGGGACATGTCAGCTGTACAAAACAGTTGACATGTGCCCGCAATAGCGGCAGGTAGAATCGCGATCCACCCGCCACCATTAACTAGTTAAATGCCGCTGTCAAACGCTGACATCAGCATTTAACAAGCGCTGTCATGTGATTGGGGGTCATCGGTGCATTGGCATAACAACCAGAGTTCTTCTGAAGACCTCTATGGTTGTTGATGCCAGATTGCTGTGAGCGCCACCTTGTGGTCGGCGCTCATAGCAATGCTGTAATTCTGCTACATAGGAGCGATCTGAGCATTGTTCCCATGTAGCAGAGCCGATCAGGCGATGTCAGCTTCTAGCCTCCCAAGGCTATTAAAGCATGGCAAGAGTAAAAAAAAAATAAAAAAATGGAATCCGAGAGCAGCTAAACATAATATATTGGGATAATTAGAATTCCTTTAAATGATGACCACTGTCTCACTACTACTTAGGCTTCTTTCACACTAGCGTCGGGCTCGGCCCGTCGCAGTACGTCGGGCCGAGGTCCCCGACGCTAGCGTTGTCCCCGACGCACAACGGGGGCAGCGGATGCATTTTTCCAGCGCATCCGCTGCCCCATTGTGAGGTGCGGGGAGGTGGGGGCGGAGTTCCGGCCGCGCATGCGCGGTCGGAAAAAGCGGACCGTCGGGAGCAAAAAACGTTACATGTAACGTTTTTTGGTCCCGACAGTCCGCCACAGCACGGTGCAACCGTCGCACGACGGTTGCGACGTGTGTCATTGCGTCGCAAATGCGTCGCTAATGTTAGTCAATGCTGAAAAAACGCATCCTGCAAGCACTTTTGCAGGATGCGTTTTTTCGGCAAAACGACGCATTTGCGACGTATTGCAGTTAACGCTAGTGTGCAAGTAGCCTAAGTGAGTTTAACTGTGGTGAATTTGGCACACAACCACATCCCCAATTATAAGGGGGTGATCACACTTGTGCAACAACGTTTTTAGTTTGGATACATTTATTTTCCCCTTCAAAATGAGTTCAGGTTGTTTCTCTGGATTTGTACAGATTATGGTGACATTAAAGGGATTTTCCACTACTAGGACAACCTCTTCTTGGTTTAAATGTTTGCCCTCGATAAAGTAAAAAAACACCTCCTGTGCTGGCACTGTTCCGGCGGTGTCTGCACTCGCTTTCCCGGGGCTTGCGTGCGGTTGTTGTGACACGTGAGCCTGGCGCCCAGTCAGCGGTGGCGTCACTGTCCCTCTCTTAATACGAAATTGAACATGAAGAGGAAGTCCTGGTGCAGCTGATTTCTGACTGCCTCTTCCTGCTCAATTCGACAAGGGGCTTGGACAGTGACACCAGCGCTGATTGGACGTTGGGCACCACGTGTCATACAACCACACGCGAGACCCGGGAAAGTGAGTGCAGACACTGCAGGAACCGCGCCGGTACAAGATTTTTTTTATTTTTTTTTATTTTTTTTGATCGAAACCAAACATTTAGATCAAGAAGAGTTTGTCCTGGTAGTGGACAACCCATTATAAAGGTGCAAAAAGTTCTCAAATGATTGTATGACTTCCTTCTTGTCATGTAAAAAAGCATCCTGACACTTTTTCCAGTATGCAGACTTTCTAGATCTGCTGTATGTCCTGAGAATTAAAGCTGATCTAGAGATTACATTGTCTAGCTACACAGATATTCTGGCCCCATACTCAGGGTGGCCAAGATGATGGTAAATATATTTGTTTCCTATTAGTGATGAGCAAATATACTCGTTACTCGAGAATACTTGGGTGTCCTCCGAGTATTTTTTTTAGTGCTCGGAGATTTTTTTTTTGCTGCAGCTGGATGATTTACAGCTACTAGCCTGCTTGATTACATGTGGGGATTCCCTAGCAACCAGGCAACCCCCAAATGTACTCAGGCTGGCTAGTAGCTGTAAATCATTCAGCTGAGGCGATGAAAACTAAATCTCCAAGCACTAACAAATACTCGGAGGACACCCAAGCGTGCTTAGGAAATCTCGAGTAACAAGTATATTCGCTCATCACTATTTCCTATACATAAGGATGGGACTCGTTCTACTGTCTATTACAAGTTGTAGGCCTGGTTTTCTGCACAATATATTTGGCTTTTACGTTCGCGCGTTCTCTAGTCGAACTCAATAAATGCTCAACCTCAAAATAATAAATAGAATTTAACTTTTTTTTTTTTTCCCCCAGAGACCTGACAATGGAAATTGTACGCTATAGACTTGTTGGGCCAATGTCCAGCTGTGTGCTTGGTGATGCCCTGCATGTTGCCCCACTGCATAAGGTGAGCAGATGATTAGCGCCTGCCTTTTTTTGTCTTATCGATCTCTACATTAAAAAAAGAAGCAAAAAAAATTATATCTAACATAGAATGTACACCAGCCTCACCAGGTGCACAAGATTTAATGTGTGCGTTTTGTAATCTGGTTCTTGGCCATTTTGTTAAATGTATCCATAGGCTCCTGTTTACCCTACAGAAGCTGAAATATTTTTCCCTTTAAAATTTTTGTTTTTCCTTTTTGATATAATAAATTTAACTATGATGGTGAATAATGGTTTCCCACACAGGACACTGAAGATTCAGGACCGCACAACTGGTGGTCAGATTATTGTCAAAATCCAGATGATGTTCTTCGTCATAGCAGTCAGGAATCTTTGTTTAAGTTACTGAAAAGTAAGTCTTTCCTATTCAGCATCTGCATGTTTATATTGGTTCCATCCCCTTGATAAAGCTATGCATTAAAGAAGCGAAACGTACGTTGGGGTATTCTTGGATCCAGTCCGATGCCACCCACCCTTTTGCCTTTACCGGTAAGCACTATTTAAAGTAAAAGTATTCTTTTAGAACTACATTTGTCATAGAATTAAGTAAGGCGCACACTTGGTGTATCGCTGCAGTATTACATTGAACTTAAATTTGCGGGAACAAAGGCTACATATACCCTACAAGACGAATAGAGGCTGTCCTGATGGCGCAACATTTATATCCAGGCGAACACAGGGCTGTCCTGATGGCGCATCTTATATCCACCTTTGGTACAATTCTCAGTAAATGGAGAGTGGCTTTTATGGCTGCAAACTTTTAATAGGTTCAAAACATTGCAAAAACATGGCTGCTAGCTCCAATGGGGAAAAAGCGCCACATCTGTCTTGGAGCTCAGACCCATTCTCTTCATTTAGGCAGATCTGCAATACCAGACACTACCTACGGACAGGTATAGTGCGTCTTATGAGGATAATTGATCCATGATTTTCTAATACATTTTTTTTGTTTTTATCATAACTTGTTTGTTCATCTTTGCATCAAAATGTGTATAGTTTATTTTTTAATTAATGTAATAAAGCTGTATATATATATATATATTTTTTTTTTTTTTTATTTTGTCCCATGGTAGCCATTTTTTAATTTCACAAATCTGTATAAACCTGTTGTGCTGTGTGTTTCCAGGCTTAGAGTCTCCCGCACAGATACCAGCTGGAACCATTTTGGGCCTCACTGTCGGGGATCCAAGGCTGAACTTGCCCAATAAAAGGACAAAATCCATTCCAAATCTAGAAAACTACACAGGTGAAGCTCCGATCTTCCGGCAGCCTTTTTGAGGATTTTAGGTTGCCCTTTTATTTCTCTACTGGCCTTGTGCTCGGTGGGAGCCTCTGTCTTTCCATACAGATGACCCAGGTTCGATTCCTGGCTTGGCCAAATAGACTACGCTGCTGATTTTCTTGCTGATTCATGCATTATTCCTGGTGGTGTGTGTCTATATGTATGTCCTGTATGTATGTAGACACCCCTGGTGATGGTAGGAATTTCCGTTAAAGGTCACTGGTGGAGTTGGGTGAACCCTTCGGAGCCTGTCGCTGCGATCTGTACAGATGTTCCAGATTCGGCAGCGTTTGCCTGTTGATAGATGGAATTTGTCCTCTGTTTTTTCATCCTCTAGATGGAGAGAAGGTGAAGTCCTTAGTGGTGGCAGGAGTTCCCGTGGAGTGCACGGAGAGTCTCATCTGGTCTTCTGATGTGCGATCGCACGTGGTGGATAATAAAATGTCAGAGCAGGTGAATGCAGGGCAATATCTCCAAGGCAGGGGTGGGCAATCAGTATTCCCAAGGGGTCTGTATGAGAGACTGTGACTGTTGTGGAGGGCTGCACGAATAGGCTGAAATTTAATTCTGCTCAACATTATTGTGTTTTTAATTATTTTATATTAATACAATTTGTATCGCCTAATATTGAGCAAAATGGAGTATGCTGACTCTCCTTCCAGCCCCTGCGCTCCACTCCCTCCCCATAGCCAAATATATACAGGCATACATCCCATACACCTACAATTAGAAAAAAACCCACACACTCCTCTCCCGTCACTCTTCTATGGTCTCCGGTGCACTGACTCTCTGCACAGCAGACGTGATCTTGTGACTTCCTCGCGGCTGCTGTGTCACACAGACAGATTGGTGGAAGAAGGAGCTGGCGGTGCCATTCTTCTCCAATGTATTCACTGCCGTCTTCATCTCAAATATATATACATACATATTTCGCCCAGGTCTGCTCTAGGGTCATTCTGCTCAAGGCAATATTTCTTCGGACATTTTGTTTACTTTGATTTCAAGCAAAGATCTGAATATAGGCATGCTGCAAACTTATGTGGGGCCTCATAATCGAGCGATTCCTGTGTTATTGTGAAACTATTAGGCCATGTATATGGCATGGCCTAAAAGAAAGATGTAGCAGACTTGGAGGCCATAGTTGGGCTTATGACTGCTGTAATAGGCCACTGTCCCTTTGCGATAGTGTTGCTCTCTGTTAGACTCCTAAGATGGCGTTGTAGCCCTTTTAGACCCACTCTGCTCAGTCACCGCTGCTGTTTCTGTATGTGAGGTCTCCTAGTCACATAGTAACACGAGGTGGGCCTGACCGGAAACTGTTGTGATGAATGCAACCTTTAGGTAAAGTTCCCCTAATGAGTTTTTGACACTGGAAATTTTCACTGCGCAAAAAAATCACATGGTCTTTCAGTTCCAGAAAAGGAAATTACATTTATAGACGTCTCGTGCTGTGTGTGTGTTTTTTTTTGTTGTTTTTTTTTTGTTGTTTTTTTATCTTCTCCCCTCGGACCAAGCCGGCCTCAGGAAAAGATTGCAGCATGTCCGCTTTATCCAATTATCTGATCGCATGCGGCCATGCAAATCAGGGAGTGCATGGAACTCCTCGGACTGCACACAGATGTCCTCTGATTTCCATGCACTGACACAATGGAGAAGATGGAGAAATTGTGTTCTTCATCTTCTCCACAGTGTACTCCGGATCTCTCATTCAAGAGAATCGGGTCACACTATGCTGACACTGATTAAGGTTTGATCAGCGTGTCATCTGCATGATTGGCCCTATTCTTGGTCCTGTGCACCTGCCCTTGAGAGATCTCATTAATATTAATCTTTCACAGGACCATTTACAGTTTCCTATGCTACAGAATTGTGTGCCATTTGTAAAAATTAAATGTCATACTGGTGGTCCATACGGCTTCAGATTTATCATTTATTTATTTTTTCTCTCCCCCCCCACCAATCAGATTTCAGAGTAAATCGCAACATGCGAATTACAGCTAAGAAAAAATACTTAGATCTGCACTGCCTCATTTGAATAAAATTGGGCCGAGTATTCCTCACTATTGAGAACACATGTGTGATCTGCTGATCTGAGCATGCATGTGTATGGGGGGGTGGGAGGAATCCTGATCTGGTCTATGACCTGAATTAGAGGTATGTTTATAGTACCCTAAGGCTGTGTGCACACGAAGAAGATTTTTCGTGTTTTTTTTCGCTATAAAAACGCTATAAAACCGTGAAAAAAAACACTCACATTAAGCATCCTATTTAATAGAATGCAATCCGCATTTTTTGTGCACATGCTGCGTTGTTTTCCTGAGCGGATTCGCATTTCAGAAAAAAACACAGCATGTTCATTAAATTTGCAGAATCGCGGGGATTCCGCACACCTAGGAATGCATTGATCCGCTTACTTTCCGCATGTGGCAATGCCCACCATGCGGGAAGTTAGCAGATCATGTGCGGTTGGTACCCAGGGTGGAGGAGAGGAGACTTTCCTCCACGGACTGGGCACCATATAATTGTTAAAATAAAAATAAAAAATCGTGATATACTCACCTTCTGATGGCCCCGGAGTCTTCCCGCTTCTCAGCGGAGCACGCTACCGCTTCCATTCCCAGGGATGCTGTGTGTGAAGGACCTGCGATGACGTCGCGGTCAGGTGACCGTGACGTCATCGCAGGTCCTTCACACACAGCATCTATAGGAACGGAAGCCACTGAGGAGATCCGGGGCCATCAGAAGGTGAGTATAACCATTTAAAAAAACAAACATTTTTTTTTATTATTTTGAACATTCTATCTTTTACTATTGATGCTGCATAGGCAGCAGCAATAGTAAAAAGTTGGTCACACTTGTTAAACACTATGTTTGACAAGTGTGACCAACCTGTCATTCAGTTTTCCAAGTGATGCTACAGATCGCTTGGAAAACGCTAGCATTCTGCAAGCTAATTACGCATGTAAAATGCTAGTGTTTAGCGGGAAAACGCATGCCAATTCCGCATGCGATATACCCGCGGCAGGAGTTGCAGAATTGCCGCAGAAATTTCCGCTGCAATCCGGCAACGTGTGCACTTAGCCTAAAACTTTTTATGCAAGCGCAACTACATCTAGCTGACTAACAGAGATGGCAAACAAAGTGTGTTACTTCTGAATTCTAGTATTTACAGCTGTTATATTACAGGATATTAACAGACTAAGGAGTTCGCTGCTTGTACCAGGTTCAAAGCTGCAGCTAGGCAATCATGAGTCCAAGATCCCGGTCCTGTTAATCCAGCAGCCTGGCAAGGCGACTGGTAAAGATCGCCCAGGATGGGGCAGCGGATGGGACATTTGCCTTCCAAAAGGATGGGCAATGGCCTTCTGGATTCCACTTGTAAGTGAATGGTTTTATAACTTATTATTATTTTATTTGTTTAACTTATTGCAATGCCATTTGGAGTCTATATAATGCAAATTTTCAGATTTACAGGGGTGTCCGGGTTGGGGGTCAACAGCAAGGGCTGCAACACTATAGATATATGGGGGCTCCAAATGTGCCAGGTGACTTCCCTGACACCCTTGCTGGAGTCCTGTCTGCACAGGAGGCTAAAGCCCAGCTGCTTGAAAAGTACAACAGGTAAGACCATTAAACTGCGGTATTTTGTGGTGTTTTCATATTTTTGTAGCACATGTGGACAACCCCAGAGTCATGGCTTTATTCAGATGTAGCTTTCAAAAGTTATCTTTTGGCCAATATATACCGTATTTCTCAGACTATAAGACGCAACAGGCTAGGGATGAGGAGGGGGCAGTGCATACCAGGATGGGCCTGAGGGTGCCATGCACCCCAGGATGGGGGGGGGGGGGGGAACCGTGCACCCCAGGATGGGGATGAAGGGGGCCATGCATACCAGGATGGAGATGGGGAGGCCATGCACCCCAGGATGGGGATGAGGGGTGTTGTGAATTCTGCTTTTGGGTTCCCTTCGGTGGTAGTAGGTGGTAATGCAGTTGTCCCTGGGTTGCAGTCCTGGTCAGGTGTCTGCTGATTGCAGTTCTGACTGGGGTATTTAGGTGTGCAGGATTCATTAGTCCTTGCCAGTTGTCAATTGTTGTTGGGAGGTGTTGGACCTCTGCCTGGTTCCTCCTGTCTCTCTGCCAAATCAGCAAAGATAAGTGTCTGGTTTTTTTTTTCTGTGGCACACATGTTGTGTGCTTCACAATTCAGTGCTATTCTTTGTGTTTTCTTGTCCAGCTTAGATTGTGTCAGTATTTTCTCAGTCTTGCTGGATTCTCTGGAGTGGCAGATATACATTCCATGTCTTTAGTTAGATTGTGGAACTTTTTGTATTATCTGTTGTGGATATTTTTGGAAGGGTTTTAATACTGACCGCCTAGTAATCTGTCCTATCCTTTCCTATTTAGCTAGAGTGGACTATTTTGCTAAATCCTGTTTTCTACCTGCTTGTGTCTATTCTTCTACTACTCAGTCATTATTCGTGGGGGGCTGCCTAACCTTTGGGGGTCTGCTCTGAGGCAAGATAGCATTCCTATTTCCATCTATAGGGGTATTTAGTCCTCCGGCTGTGTCGAGGTGTCTAGGGTTTGTTAGGCACACCCCACGGCTACTTCTAGTTGCGGTGTTAGTTCAGGATTTGTGGTCAGTACAGGTTCCACCGACTCCAGAGAAAGTTTTCATGCGGCTCCAAGGTCACCGGATCATAACAGAGGGGGGCCATGCATACTAGGCTAGGGATAAGGGGACCATGCACCCCAGGATGGGGATGAGGGGGGGGACCATGCACCCCAGGATAAGGGGATGAGGGGGGCCATGCATACCAGGATAAGGGGATATTACAGAAGTACAAAATTGACCATATTATTTGCTTCATTTACCCCCCCCCCCCCCCCCCCCGAACTTCCTTCTAAAACCTAGGTGCGTCTTATGGTCCAGTGGTTCTTATAGTCCGAAAAAATAATTTAAAAAAATGGTAAATCGGCATTGGCTTGTCAATTATGTTCTTTGCACCCACAGCTGCCATCCAACCATGCTGTGAGGCACAAAAGGCTTAAAGTAATTTCTCACTACATGTCGCAGGGGATCTGTGCACGCCCAACCCTCTCCTGTTGCTGAAACATAACAATTAATGTGCCCTGTGTTAATGGAGGGAAAATGTGGATTCACGCCCACTGCTCAATTCACTGATGTGGCCATGATTTTATTATAATTTGAGGGTACAATAATAAATAATAATTTGAGCCTAAAAAAAGGTATGTAAATCCCCCGCCACCACCCTCAAAAAAAAAAAAAAAAAGTACTTTTTTTTTTTTTTATCATTAATAGTGATGAGCGAGTGTACTCGTTGCTCAGGTTTTCCAGAGCACACTCGAGTGATCTCCGAGTATTTGTGACTGTTCGGAGATCTAGTTTTCCTTGCCGCAGATGAATGATTTGCGGCTACTAGACAGCTTGATTACATGTGGGGATTCCCTAGCAACCAAGCAACCCCCACATGTACTCAGGCTGGCTAGTAGCTGTAAATCATTCAGCTGCATCAACAAAAACTAATCTCCAAGCAGTCACAAATACTCGGAGACCACTCGAGCGTGCTCTGGAAAACCTGAGCAACGAGTATACTCGCTCATCACTAATCATTAAGAAACATTTGCACTTTAGGATAATATTTAAAGATCTAACATCACTTTTTATGGTCTACACTAGACGTCCACCCGCAAAGCGAACAAATTTTATCAAGCATGGTGTTTTGGCCCCTTTTTATTGCCCCTGGAATCAGCTCACAGGAGAATGGCAGATGCGGCTTCCCATTGGGGTGGAACTTTCTAAAGTGAAGCCACAGATCGATGAACTTGAGACCAAAGTAAAAACTTCTCCAAATAATGAAGAAATGGAGTTATCTGCAGTCAACGCTGGGCAGGAGACCACGCTGGAGGAGGACACGAGAAGAGACTTCTCTGTCCTAAGGTTTGTAGAATTTTTAATGCTGAAATAATGTCAAAGTATTTTTTACTGAAAAGTAATAACTGCTTGGGAAAAAAGTTGCAGCAGATGTGGCTGGAAAATGAATGGGGAGTTACCATAAATGGGTAAAATTGCAAGCAAGCTGTTTTGCAACTTCCCTTATTAATAATACTTGCCCTTTTCAAGAACAGTGATATTTTTTTTTTTTCATTTTGTATAGTTTATTGCTCGATGCCTAGGTTACCGGCCACTTCTGAGGTTCCCAGTCTGTTAGGTTAGGAGTGCAGCACTTGCAAGCTCTTGCTGGGACTTGCTTGACTTGTTCCTTCAAAGATTATCGTCTCTGAGAAGAATTTCGGAGAATAATATGCTTTGCCTCAATCGTGCAGCTGGTCTGCGATTCTTTCTGCGTGAATTGCCTGACAGGTTCCCTTTAGCAGTTCATGTACTCGGCCCTGCCCGGATAAACATATTTTTTTCTTTTCTGTTCACTAGGAGTAAAAAGATCCTGAAGATGCTTTCTGCCCTTGTTGCTCCAGTTGGCCATGGAAGTAAAAGACCAAGTGATCTGCGTACTCACGACTTGTCCAGTCTATTGGGCTCCGTTCTGTCCGACTTCCCACGGTCCTTGGTTTGGGTCCGGCTGTCAATGGTGACTAAGGGGAGTCCCGAGCTCCACTCCTTGATCTGCATCCCATCTGAGCAGGACTTTCTTAACCTGCAACAAGACAAGTCATTCGCTGGTCCCGTGGAACCCAAACATGGGGATCGTTTTAAGAAGAAAATACTGAAAATTAAGAAGGACAAAAAGAAAAAGAAAGTAAAGACAAATGATGAAACGGACAGAAATGATGCCACAGAAGAGCCCTCGTGTAGTGATGACCTGACGCTAGGGCTCTGGCCTAGTCCTCTACCGGCGCTCACCACACACTGCAGGCGGCTGCTTCTAGGTTATGTAACCCAAGGAGATTTCTCCATGGTTGTGGGATGTGGCGAGGGCTTAGGCTTTGTTAGTTTAACGGGACTAGCACACATGTTATCTGGTCAACCTGAAGACAAGGCTGGACTTGTGCTAATTAGGAACCTCACGTCCCTTCAGTATAGATTTGCTAAATTGACCGTTGAGGTATAAATTTCAATGAGTTCTCTGGCTTTACACTGAGATAAGTGCAAGGTGCCTCCTTGACCCACTCTGGTGTGAGCCGTAATTCTGTCATATTAGAGTATAAAGACTAAAAAGTGGCACCTACGCACTGAAGGCATGATGGGACAAGTGCCACTTACCTCTTACTCTTGTGGTCAAGATGAATTCCTACGTTATGAATAAATATGTGGAGCCTCATGCACATGGCCATCCTACAGCTCCATGATGGGCTCCAGTAGAAGTGCTGATATGTTATACTGGGCCATACCTGTAGTATTCTGGCGTGCTCCATTATACACAATTAGTGATCTCTTCTCCCCATGAATCTTTTACATGGACCAGGTATGGTTCTGTCATATGCTGAAAATGGGGTTTTCCACCCCATTCTTTGACTTTACATGTGCCCCCAGTGTGGTGTGAGGGGAAAAAATAACATTTACCTAACCTTGTACCATGGTATACGCAGGCTGTGTCCGGTGACATGTTAATGGGATTTGGCTACTGATGAGCCCTCAGGTACCTTTTTTTATGCGAACGCTTCTCAGTGTGAATCTGAGCCATGTGGCCATGTGCAAGAGACCGGATCTCCAATATCTGCTCTGTTTCTTGTGTTATCAGCAACAAATTCCTTTTTAATCCTGCTTTATTTTCTTGGAGACACATTTTGTAGCGGACTGCTGTAGATATCTATTAGCGCCTGCCAATATATCAAACTGCGCATTGATATATTATTGCAATATGTCCAAATTCTGTCTTGCCTGTGTATAAACTTGGATATGTATAAATTCATATTGCCCTGCGTGTGGACTAGGGTCATGTAAGTGCTGGAGACGGTCATTCCGGTCTACCAGAAGGCCAATTTCACAGATCCGTGTCTGTGCTGTGATGTCAGTGTCGACCACAGGTTTCCTAACCCAAATGTGACCGTGTCGTATGTTCCTGAGTCTGCGGAGTCCGGATCAGGAGCCCTGTAGAGGGTCTGTGCTTCATGGTCCGTATTTATTGCTATGCGTGGATGTGTGAAACTGGCCTCGTAGTAACCTTGATGTCAAACTCGGGAAGGAAAATTAAAATTCCAACACCGACCGTATTTCCTGACTTAGTAGAACTGACGTTCGGTTTGGTTTTAACTTCCAAACTGGGTAAAACGTTATTGCCTATTGCTAGGAATATGGCTGCTGGGACCCCCACCGCTCCCAAGAACGGAGGCTCTGAAGAAGTCTTTGTGACTGGAGCGGTTGTTGATCACTGCCGCTCCACTCATTCTAATGAGAGTGCCGGAGACCAGCTGAATGCAGCGCTTGGCTACCTACGCCGTTCCAATAGAGAATGAAGGGCGAAGAGAGCTCTTCTCTCCAGATCAGTGGGGTGCCAGGCGGGCGGGCGACCCTCCAACGATTGGGAAGTTATCTGCTATCCTGTGTATAGGGCAGTGATTTTCAACCAGTGTTCCGCGGCACACTAGTGTGCCGCGACACATGGTCGGGTGTGCCGCGGGGAAAGTTCCCCAAACTATGGTGCCCCCTTTGTTTTGTTCCCCGGCAATGCGCAGTCACGGAATAACACATGCGCGAGCTTTGAACGCTCGCGCGACTTAATGACGTCACCGAGGCCGGCGCGTCATCCTGAGAGCGGAGAGACTCTCACATTTGCCCGCCGCCAAGGTAATGCCCGCCAATAATGCTGTGTATAATCATTAACCCCTTCCCGACCCATGACGCCACGTAGGCGTCATGAAAGTCGGTGCCAATCCGACCCATGACGCCTATGTGGCGTCATGGAAAGATCGCGTCCCTGCAGATCGGGTGAAAGGGTTAACTCCAATTTCACCCGATCTGCAGGGACAGGGGGAGTGATACTTCAGCCCAGGGGGGGTGGCTTCACCCGCTCTGATTGGCTGTTTCACTTTCAACAGCCAATCAGAGCGATTTGTAATATTTCACCTATGAAAATGGTGAAATATTACAATCCAGCCATGGCCGATGCTGCAATAGCATCTGCCATGGCTGGAGACCCCGATCTACCCACCGCCACCGATCGCCTCCCCAGTCGTCCTTTCTGCCCCGATCTCCTGTCCGCTCCCCTCCTCCCTCCTGTCCGCTCCCCCGGTCCTCCGATTTTCCCCCCCGTGTTCCGATCCCACCCCCCCATACTTGCCTAGCTCCGAAGTCCCTCCCGGTGTCCGGCCGTCTTCTCCATGGGTGCCGCCATCTTGGAAAATGGCGGGCGCATGCGCAGTGCGCCCGCCGAATCTGCCGGCCGGCAGATTCGTTCCTGTACATTTTGGTCACTGTGATAAGTTCTATCACAGCGATCAAAATAAAAAAATTGTAAATAAACCCCCCCCTTTATCACCCCCATAGGTAGGGACAATAATAAAATACAGAAAATATAATTATTTTTGTTTTTCCATTAGGGTTTTGGGTTAGGGGTAGGGCTAGGGTTGCACTTAGGGCTAGGGTTGCACTTAGGGCTAGGGTTGCACTTAGGGCTAGGGTTGCACTTAGGGCTAGGGTTGCACTTAGGGCTAGGGTTGCACACTGAGTGAGTATAAATACATTTAGAATCTATATTATTAACTATATGTAGAATATGTACTGTTTTATTGTCATTTGGTGCTATTTTGGTTGGTGGTGTGCCCCGGGATTTTTTAAGTATAAAAACTGTGCCGCGGCTCAAAAAAGGTTGAAAATCACTGGTATAGGGCATAACTTACAAGCTTTTTACCATCTCTAACACTAGAATTATGCTTCAACTTTTGAAGCAAGATCTCAATTTGCCTTAAATGGATATTCCCATCCTCCAAGATCCTATCCCAATATGTAGTAGGTGTAATTATATTAGCAAATGCCGCAAATTATAAATTGTCGGACCTTAGGTATCCGTAGTTACGACCACTGATACAGTGACAGGTAATTGGTTAGTTGCTAGTGGCCGTAACCATGGATACCTAATGTCTTGCAATGCCTGCACATGAAGAAAGAGACATGACTAATCAGAAAAACTATTCTACATCAGTAATTTGTAGGCATTTGCTAATATTATTAATAATAATACAATTGCTACATTTTGAAATAGGATCTTGAAGATGGGAATACCCCTTAAGGCTGGGTTTGTGCTGCATTTTTTTTTTCTTTTTTATAACCTTTATGAAAAGGATAAGAATAACTCGACCCAATTATGTACAAGTGTGGAGCTTGTAATTTTCTTATTAGGAGGTGGAAAAAATTGTGCTTATCCAAAACCTGTGTTCAGTATTGCTGCTCATCATGATTCAGTTCAATAGGCTTTGATGCGATACCAGGCGCAGCCCATGGACACAAATTACTTTGCTCAGTTTCTAGAGGTAAAAAGCAGACTTGTTAAAATGTTAAATACTCAAAGACCACATTTAACCCCTTAGTGACCACCAATATGACCTAAAACTGACCTGAGATAAAAGTGAACAGCATCCCCGGAGGGGTGAAGATGTCGGCTGTGCACTATAGCGGGCACCCTGCTGCATCAGCCACGATTGGTGTTGGCACTGACCATGGCCGTTTAACTCCTTAGATGCTGCGGTCAATAGGAGACTACAGCATATAGATGGTTAACAGAATGTGGGTGCTCCTTCATTAACCCCCTCGGCACCCTGAGATCATGACTGTGGTCCTTATGGTTTGCCATAGCCAAACAATGGCCTTAGAGTTTACCTGCTATAGGGGGCCTACTCAGAATAAATTCCTGAAAAGCACCTGAAGGGTTAAAGGGCACCTGTCACCCCGTTTTTTCAGTATGAGATAAAAATACTGTTAAATAGGGCCTGAGCTGTGCATTACAACAGTGTATTTTGTGGACCCCGATTCCCCACCTATGCTGCCAAAATACGTTACCAAAGTAGCCGTTTTCGCCTGTCAATCAGGCTGGTCTGGTCAAAAGGGCGTGGTGTCTTCCCCCAGATCTTGCTTAGTTTTCCGTTGGTGGCGTAGTGGTTTGCGCATGCCCAAGGTCCCGAATCCACTGCACAGGGGAGTTAAAAGAGCACGATGCGCACTATTTCATTGGTGATCGGTGGGGGCGGCCATCTTCCTTTGGCTCTGCTGGCCGCGGCTTCAGGAAAATGGCCGCGGGATGCCGCGCGTGCGCAGATGGAGATCGCGGCGGCCATTTTCCTGAAGCCGAGATGCGAACTCTGCTTCAGGAAAATGGCCGCCGCGATCTCCATCTGCGCACGCGCGGCATCCCGCGGCCATTTTCCTGAAGCCGCAGCCAGCAAAGCGCCGCTTCTGCGCACGCGCGGCCAAAGGAAGATGGCCGCCCCCACCGATCACCAATGAAATAGTGCACATCGCGCTCTTTTAACTCCCCTGTGCAGTGGATTCGGGACCTTGGGCATGCGCACACCACTACGCCACCAACGGAAAACTAAGCAAGATCTGGGGGAAGACACCACGCCCTTTTGACCAGACCAGCCTGATTGACAGGCGAAAACGACTACTTTGGTAACGTATTTTGGCAGCATAGGTGGGGAATCGGGGTCCACAAAATACACTATTGTAATGCACAGCTCAGGCCCTATTTAACAGTATTTTTATCTCATACCGAAAAAACGGGGTGACAGGTTCCCTTTAATTAACTACCTGAAAACAGGTTTGAATGTTCACTGACAATGTTATCAAAATGGTATCACTTTTGGGAGTTTTCTAATAAGTCACTTCAAAGATGAATAGGCCCGTAAAAAAGTTGTACATTTTTTTGAAAAACTAGTGCTACAATTTTTGTGTGTATATGTGATCGACCTAAATTTTAGCATTGTCATAAAATAGAACGTGTCAGTAGGGTTGAGCGAAACGGATCGTTCATTTTCAAAAGTCGTCGACTTTTGGCAAAGTCGGGTTTCGTGAAACCCGACCCGACTCCAGCGTGGGATCGGCCACGTGGTCGGCGATCTTGGCGCCAAAGTCGCGTTTTGTATGACGCCTTCCCCGCCATTTTTTCAGCCAATTAAGGCGTGTGGGCAGCGTGATGACATAGGTTCCGGCCTGGTTTCTGCGGCGTCATAGAGCCATATTACCGTTTGGGCTGCAGTGATTTCCGCAGTCAAACACAACATATGCTTTGCACGGAGGAGAGGAGAGAGAGAGAGATTAAGTAAATGTAAAAAATAATCCACATTGACTTGTAGAATCGGCCGATTTCACGCGATCCGACTTTCGAGAAGGTCGGGTTTCACAAAACCCAACTCGATCCTAAAAAAGCAAAAGTCGCTCAACCCTACGTGTCAGGGAAGGTCTAATCACTGTCGAAGTACCAGAGTTATTGCCACATAAGGTGACACTGGGCAGATTTGAAAAATGTTGTCCGGTCATAAGGAGGAACTTGTCCACTGGTCACAAATGCCAATTTTATCTAAATATTTTCAACCAATAATAATGCCAGAGCAATGGTTGTGATTTCTGATGTTCCTCCTGGAAATGAATGTTTTGACACCTGTTACCATCATGTATAGAATACATCGGTGAGAACTTGCCCGGTTTCTTTCTAAATTAGTTTTATGTATTGGACATTGGGAGACAATGAGTGGGTGGAGGGTTGGAAGGGTAAATTATCCAGGCAAAAAGGGATTTTCACCTCCGCCCATAAGCACACTGTTAGGCTACATTTCCACTGGCGAGGAAAACGGACGAGTGCAATCCGATAAAAAATCGGATTGCACTCGGACCAATGTTATTCAATAGGTGTCTTTTCATTTGCGATTTTTTTCTCGGCCGAAATCGGACTGAGAAAAAAATCGCAGCTTGCTGCGATTTGCTGCGAGTCTTGGACGAGACTCGCCAATGCAAGTCAATGGGTGCGAGAAAAAAATCGCACAGCACTCACACCATGCGAGTTCTGTCCGATTTTTACGCACCGGTGTCCTTTGAAAAGCCGGTAATTCAGCGCGGTGTACAGTAAAATCACACTGACAGGTTAGAATAGAGTAGATATATGCACATAGAATGTGTGTATATACATATATATATGTCAGTGAGACACCTATATATGTATATTTATATTTAATGCAGCGCTAGATAGCATAAAAGCCGCTAATTCAATTGCCGGCTTTTGCTCTCTCCTTCACAAACCCGACATGATATGAGACATGGTTTACATACAGTAAACCATCTCATATCCTCTTTTTTTTTGCATATTCCACACTACTGTTAGTAGTGTGTATGTGCAAAATTTGGCCGCTGTAGCTGCTCAAATAAAGGGTTAAATGGCGGAAAAAATTGGCGTGGGCTCCCGCGCAATTTTCTCCGCCAGAATGGTAAAGCCAGTGACTGAGGGCAGATATTAATAGCCAGGAGAGGGTCCATGGTTATTGCCCCCCCCCTGGCTACAAACATCTGCCCCCAGCCACCCCAGAAAAGGCACATCTGGAAGATGCGCCTATTCTGGCACTTGGCCACTCTCTTCCCACTCCCTGTAGCGGTGGGATATGGGGTAATGAAGGGTTAATGCCACCTTGCTATTGGAAGGTGACATTAAGCCAGATTAATAATGGAGAGGCGTCAATTATGACACCTATCCATTATTAATCCAATTGTTGGAAAGGGTTAAAAAACACACACACACACACACACACATGATTTAAAAGTAGTTTAATGCAATAAACACAGCGGTTGTTGTAATAATTTATTGTTCTCTCAATCCATCAGGAACACCCTCGCTTGGAAAAATAATAAACGCACAAGATACATACCTTCTGGTGAACCGTCTCGTCCCACGAAGTAATCCATCTGAAGGGGTTAACTAATATTACAGGCAGAGCTGCGATAAACCACTCGCTCGTACCTGTAATCCCCGGGTGCTGAAAGGAAAGCAGGATCTATACTTACATTCAGTCGCGGTGAGGCGCCCTCTGGTGGATGTTCTCATGAACTGCAGCCTGGGAACTTTTTCCCACGCTCCAGGTCATATGAGGACATCCACCAGGGGGCGCATCACCGCGACTGAAGGAAATGTAGGTCAATGACCTACATTTCATTCATTCACCGGGGAATTACAAGCACGAGCACCGCTGCATTTAGCAGGGCTCCTGCCTGTAATATTAGTTAACCCCTTCAGATGGATTACTTCGTGGGACGAGACGGTTCACCAGAAGGTATGTATCTTGTGCGTTTATTATTTTTCAAAGCGAGGGTGTTCCTGATGGATTGAGAGAACAATAAATTATTACAACAACCGCTGTGTTTATTGCATTAAACTACTTTTAAATCATGTGTGTGTGTGTGTTTTTTAACCCTTTCCAACAATTGGATTAATAATGGATAGGTGTCATAATTGACGCCTCTCCATTATTAATCTGGCTTAATGTCACCTTCCAATAGCAAGGTGGCATTAACCCTTCATTACCCCATAGCCCACCGCTACAGGGAGTGGGAAGAGAGTGGCCAAGTGCCAGAATAGGCGCATCTTCCAGATGTGCCTTTTCTGGGGTGGCTGGGGGCAGATGTTTGTAGCCACGGGGGGGCCAATAACCATGGACCCTCTCCTGGCTATTAATATCTGCCCTCAGTCACTGGCTTTACCATTCTGGCGGAGAAAATTGCGCGGGAGCCCACGCCAATTTTTTCCGCCATTTAACCCTTTATTTGAGCAGCTACAGCGGCCAAATTTTGCACATACACACTACTAACATTAGTAGTGTGGAATATGCAAAAAAAAAAGGGGATATGAGATGGTTTACTGTATGTAAACCATGTCTCATATCATGTCGAGTTTGTGAAGGAGAGAGCAAAAGCCGGCAATTGAATTAGCGGCTTTTATGCTATCTAGCGCTGCATTAAATATAAATATACATATATAGGTGTCTCACTGACATAGAATGTGTGTATATACATATATATATGTGCATATATCTACTCTATTCTAACCTGTCAGTGTGATTTTACTGTACACGGCGCTGATTTGCCGGCTTTTCAAAGGACACTGGTGCGTAAAAATCGGACAGCAATACGGATGTCATACTGATGATGCGATTAAAAATCGCATTGCACTCGCATGACAATCGCATACGTTACATCCGTTTTTTCGGTCCAGATTACGGACCGATTTGTCTCTCGGCAGTGGAAATGTACCCATAGAATTTGTCTGTCCCCCCCCCCCCCCTTCACACTATTGCTACAGAAAGGAATTGGTAGTCCAAATGTCAGGTCGACACTTGGCCGTGATTACTGCCAGGGTAATCATAGTGGTGATCGAAAAACGGGTTTCTAATCTTGTGTCATAATATTAGTAACTTTTTTTTTTTTTTATATGGGGTCAGAACAAAATGCCTACTCAAACCAAGCACAGGCATCCAATGCACCCTTGGCTTCACCAAACCGTTCAGTGCAACGTCCCACCTGCTTCTGCCCTTCTCAGCTGTTGTTAAGCCTGAGCTGTGAATGCAGGAAGAATATAGAAATGGACGATAAACTTTTGGGCTGCATGGTGTCTCAGTGGTTAGCACTGTACTATATATATTATCTGCTATATAATTGTCTAAGGGTCACTTCTGTCTTTCTGTCACGGATATTCATTGGTCGTGGCCTCTGTCTGTCATGTAATCCAAGTCGCTGATTGGTCGTGGCAAAACAGCCACTACCAATCAGCGACGGGCACAGTCCGGCGGAAAAATGGCCACTCTTCTCCCTGCAGTCAGTGCCCGCTCCATACTCCCCTCCAGTCTGCCCTCACAGGGTTAATGGCAGCGGTAACGGACCGCGTTATGCCGCAGTGTAATGCACTCCGTTAGCTGCTATTAGGCTATGTGCACACGTTGCGGATTAGGCTTAGGAATTTCTGGTGCGGATTCTGTCTCTCCTGGCAGAAAACGCACCTGCGGTTTTTTGTGTGATTTCGCAGCGTTTTTTGTGCGTTTTTGCTGAGGTTTTCTTGCGGATTTGCTGCGTTTTCTATAATGGAATGGGTACAAAAACGCTGCAGATTCACAAAAAAGTAGTGACATGCTACTTCTTTTAAACCGCAGCGTTTCCGCAGCGGATTTTCCGCAAAGTGTGCACAGCATTTTTTTTTCTCATTGATTTACACTGTACTGTAAATCAATTGCGGATCTGCAGCGTTTCTGCACCTCAAAAAACACTGCGGATCCGCAGCAAATCCGCAACGTGTGCACATACCCTAAACCCTGTGTTACTAACTTTTCACTATTCATGCTGCCTATGCAGCATGAATAGTAAAACGATCTAATGTTAAAAATAATAAAAAAACTCACCGTCCGTCGGCCCCCGGATCGACAACAGGCCCTTCCCGCTCGCAACGCTCCGGTAACCGGTCCATGCTGCGATCTCACGAGATGATGACGTGGCGGTCTCGCGAGACCGCTACGTCATCTCGCGAGGTTGCAATGCACTCTTGAGACCGGAGCGCACGGGCAGCGTCGGTAACCGCTTCGCTTGGATCTGGGGGCTCCGGAAGGTGAGTATATAACTATTTTTTATTTATTTATTTTTATTTTTTTAACAGGGACATGATGCCCACATTGCTATATACTACGTGGGCTGCGCAATGTACAGCGTGGGCTGCGCAATGTACAGCGTGGGCTGCGCAATGTACAGCGTGGGCTGCGCAATGTACAGCGTGGGCTGCGCAATGTACAGCGTGGGCTGCGCAATGTACAGCGTGGGCTGCGCAATGTACAGCGTGGGCTGCGCAATGTACAGCGTGGGCTGCGCAATGTACAGCGTGGGCTGCGCAATGTACAGCGTGGGCTGCGCAATGTACAGCGTGGGCTGCGCAATGTACAGCGTGGGCTGCGCAATGTACAGCGTGGGCTGCGCAATGTACAGCGTGGGCTGCGCAATGTACAGCGTGGGCTGCGCAATGTACAGCGTGGGCTGCGCAATGTACAGCGTGGGCTGCGCTATACACTACGCATACATATTCTAGAATACCCGATGCGTTAGAATCGGGCCACCATCTAGTTATTTATATAGCACCATTGATTGCATGGTGCTGTACATGAGAAGGGGTTACATACAAGTTACAGATATCACCTACAGTAAATAAACTTACAATGACAGACTGATACAGAGGGGCGAGGACCCCGCCCTTGCGGGCTTACATTCTACAGGATTATGGGGAAGGAGACAGTAGGTTGGGGGTTGTAGGAGCTCCGGTGTTGGTGAGTCGGTAGCTCCGGTAGTGATGAGGAGGCAGCGGGGTCAGTGCAGGCTGTAGCTTTCCTGAAGAGGTGAGTTTTCAGGTTCCGTCTGAAGGTTCTGAATGTGCTTGATAACCGGACGTGTTGGGGCAGAGAACTCCAGAGGATGGGGGATATTCGGGAGAAGTCTTGGAGGCGGTTGGGTGAGGAGCGGATAAGTGTGGAGGAGAGAAGGAGGTCTTGGGAGGACCGGAGATTACGTAAGGGAAGATATCGGGAGATTAGTTCAGAGATATATGGAGGAGACAGGTTATGGATGGCCTTGTAGGTCAGTGTTAGTAATTTGAACTGGATACGCTGAGGGAATGGGAGCCAGTGAAGAGATTTGCGGAGGAGTAGCGAGGAGAGAGATGAATTAGTCGGGCAGCAGAGTTAAGGACTGACTGGAGAGGTGCAAGGGTGTTAGCAGGGAGGCCACAGAAAAGAATGCTGCAGTAGTCAAGGCGGGAGATGAAGAGGGCATGCACAAGCATTTTAGTAGATTGACGATGGAGGAAAGGATGAATTCTGGAGATATTTTTCAGCTGGAGGCGACAGGAGGTGGAAAGAGCTTGGATGTGCGGTTTGAAGGACAGGGCAGAGTCAAGGGTTACGCCGAGGCAGCGGACTTCCGGTACGAGGGAAAGTGTGAGGTCGTTAATTGCGATAGTGGTAAGTATTGTACTATATATAGGGCAGCACTGTGGCTCAGTGGTTAGCACTGTGCTATATATAGGTCAGCATGGTAGCGCAATGGTTAGCCCTGTGCTTACATATAGGGCAGCAGGGTGGCTCAGTGGTTAGCACTACTATATATGGTAGAACAGTGGCTCAGTGGTAAGTAGAGATGAGCGGTGTTCTAGTCGAACTGTTCGCCAATTTCAAATTCGAGCTGTTTTGGGCGGTGTTCGAGTCGTTTGACGAACTCGAACAATTTGCTTAAAATTCGGCTGTTTGAGTCTCTGTTCGATAACGGTTTGTTCAACAAAAGCCTAACTTGATTTTCACATTAAAACTGTTTATCAATGTTAATAGACTGTTTCAGTGTATAGTGGACGGGTGATAGATCTGTGCTGAAATAACGCCGATCTCCATTTTTTTTTTTCTTTCCCGCATTTACAGTGGGGCGGTGCAGTCTCTCAGCCTATCAGCAGTGCACACACACAACAATGTGCATGTGATGCACACAAGCAAGGGCATGTGTCATTGGCTGTGTATGTTACATGTCCTTGCCCTATAAGAACCAGCCATTTTCTCCGTCGCCACCATTTCCTCACTGCTGCAGCTTAGTGTTAGACGGCACTGCTGCTGCTGTGGGCGCTATACGGTATAAGGGTATGTGCACACGTTCAGGATTTCTTGCAGAAATTTCCTGACAAAAAACGGACATTTCTGCCAGAAATCCGCATGCAGTTTTTGCGCGTTTTTTTTTCTTGAGCTTTCCCAATGCATTAAATAGCGGGAAAAATGCTAAAAATCCGCAAAATTAATGAACATGCTGCTTTTTTTACCGCGATTCGTTTTTTTTTAGCGGAAAAAACAGCATCATGTGCACAAAAATTGCGGAATGCATTCTAAATTATAGGAAGCATAGGTATGCGTTTTTTATGCGTTTTTATCGCGAAAAAATACGAAAAATCCTGAACATGTGCACATACCGTAAGAGTGTTTGTTTTTTGCAAGCAAATTTTCTGTTAGAGAACTAAACGCCTCACTATGTCCCGGAAGTATTTCGCTGTGTTCCGGGACATAGTGCGCCGGCGCATGCGCACTAATGCTTTTCAGCTTTGCCCGCAGTTGGGCAAAGCATACTGCACGTGCGCAAGGCAAGATTGCCTTGCGCAGGCGTGTTCTACGAAGGAAAGCGAATCAACTTCAAGACGATATTGCGGCCAGCGGGAAAGGAAAGGGTGAATAAAACACCGCCCATCGGACTGAAAAAAGGGCCCACCAAATTCAGGCGACAGGTTCCCTTAAGGTGTTTTCTATGTTTTTGTGTTTGCCTGCCATTGGTTTCAATGGGGTTCGACGGTGTTGTCGAACACGCCCCAATTCGACAAACCAAACTCGAACACTAGGGGGTTGGCTCAACACTAGTGGCACTGTGCTATATATAGGGCAGCAGGGTGGCTCAGTGGTAAGCACCCTGTGCTACATATAGGGTGACTCAGTGGTTAGCACTACTATATATGGCAGCACAGTGGTTCAGTGGTAAGCACTGTACTACATATAGGGCAGCACGGTGGTTCAGTGGTAAGCACTACTATGTATAGGGCAGCATGGTGGCTCAGTGGTTAGCACTGTGGTATATATAGGACAGCAGGGTGGCTCAGTGGTTAGCATTGTACTATATAGGGCAGCAGGGTGCCTCAGTGGTTAGCACTACTATATATAGGGCAGCTCAGTGGGTAGCACTGCGATGTATATAGGGCAGCAGGGTGGCTCAGTGGTTAGCCCTACTATATAGGGTAGCACATTGGCTCAGTGTTAAGCACTACTATATATAGAGTAGCAGGGTGGCTCTTTTAACCACTGTACTATATATAGGTCAACAGGGTGACTCAGTGGTTAGCACTGTACTACATATAGGGCAGCATTATGGCTCAGTGGTAAGCACTGTACTATATATAGGGCAACAGGGTGGCTCAGTGGTTAGCAATTTACTATATAGACAGCATGGTGGCTCAATGGTTAGCATTGTGCTATACATATAGGTCTGCAGGGTGGCTCAGTGGTAAGCACTGTACTGTATAGGGCAGCATGGTGCCTCAGTGGTTAGCACTGTACTATATATATAGGACAGCACTGTGGCTCAATGGTTAGCCCTGTGCTACATATAGGGCAGCACGGTGACTTAGTGGTTAGCACTGTACTACATATAGGGCAGCACGGTGGCTCAGTGGTTAGCACTGCGCTATATATAGGGCAGCATGTTGGCTCAGTGAATAGCACTGCAGCCTTGCAGCGCTGGAGTCCTGGGTTCAATTCCCACCAAGGACAACATCTGCAAGGAGTTTATGTTCTCCCCTTGTTTGCGTGGGTTTCCTCCATGTACTCCGGTTTCTTCCCACATTCCAAAGACATACTGATAGGGAATCTAGATTGTGAGCCCCATCGGGGACAGCGATGATAATGTGTGCAACCTGTAAAGCTCTGCGGAATATGTTAGCGCTATATAAAAATAAAGATTATTATTTATATGGCAGCACAGTGGCTCAGTGGTTAGCACTGTACTGCATATAGGTCAGCAGGGTGTCTCAGTGATAAGCACTGCAATATATATATATATATATATATATATATATATATATATATAGCAACCTGGCTCAGTGGTAAGCACTACTATATAGGGCAGCAGGGTGGCTCAGTGGTTTGCACTGTACTACAAAAAGGGCAGCATGGTGGCTCAGTGGTTAGCACTGTGCTATATATAGGGCAACAAGGTGGCTCAGTTGTTAGCACTGCTGCTGTATATAGGGCAGCACGGTGAATCAGTGATTAGCACTGTACTACATATAGGACAGCACGTGGCTCAGTGGTTAGCACTGTGCTGTATAAAGGGCAGCACGGTGGCTCAGTGGTTAGCTCTGTACTACATATAGGACAGCACAGTAGCTCAGTGGTTAGCCCTACTATATATAGGGTAGCAAAGTTGCTCAGTGGTAACCACTGCACTATATATAGGACAGGGTGGCTCAGTGGTTAGCACTACTATATATAGGGCAGCACGGTGTCTCAGTGGTAAGCACTACTATTTGTAGGGCAGCAGGGTGGATCAGTGGTAAGCCCTGTGCTACATATAGGGCAGCATGGTGGCTTAGTGGTTAGCACTGCAATATATAGGGTAGCAGGTTGGCTCAGTGGTTAGCACTGTGCAATATATACATATGCGATGATATCTGTAATGCCCTGTGGCATTAATGGCGCTGTCTGAGTAAAATAAATACTGATTTTAGGCAGGAAGGTCAAATAAACGGTTTGACCATGTTAGGGGTGCACCATGCGCCTTTTTTTTTTTAACAGTAATTTTCTGTCTGTCAGACTTCCTTTTAGGCCTCATTCACACCTGTGCTTTAAAGACTTATGTGAAAAATGGTACTGGGTGATCGGTGTATGGGCCGTGTGTCCATTTTTGCCATGGAAGTGTTGTGTTAGAAAGCTTTTCCTTTACTTTGCAATATTGAACGCGAACTGCACACCACTGCCATCTTGGTGCTGTATGTATTTTTCACAGACCCGTAGATCTTGTATTTGGCTATTTTCATCTGTGATACCGCCGAAAAACAGGTTTCCGAGACCTTTGCACAGACAGTCTGTGAAAAAAATATGGACCTGTGATTGGCCCCATGGATTATAATGGGTATGGGTTGTATCTGCGAGGAAAAAAAGGGGCTAGAACATGTAAAAGAAGCACATACAACACGGACGTCTGAATGAGGTCTTAAAGTGACACTTTAATTCATGCAGTTACAATAAATGCTGTATTTTATTTCAGCCACTAGATGGCAGTATTGGAGCATAAACCAATTTCTCCATCATTCTCTAGATCATCTGAAAAGTCCTAAAAATGGTAAAATATAAAGATTCATGTTTGGCTCACATATTATGTGCTGGATACCTGCTCTCCAAACACAATGTATAGGAACCATTGCACGCTGCCTCCTCTATGGAGTAACCGTTTCATAATCTGCCATTCCTTCAGCCATTCCATCAGGCACACGGGTTTCTCAATGTTTATTCTTCTAACCTTTACTCTTTAAAATTGCTTCCATTCTCCTGTTATTGCGGAGGAAGAAAGAAGATGGAGCAATAGGTCAGAGCTATAAATGACGCAGTGTTATCCTTTCACTGGAGCACGGCAATTGTTAGTATTCTAGTAAATGGCGTACATCAAGGGAGGGGGGATTGTGTCATGGGATATCATTGAATTACAGGTGCAGTGGAGCGTAGTCTCACCCTGTGGAAAGTAATGTGTTTTTAGAATCTGATCATTCAATCCCCGGCTTCCTGTATTTTTTAATTACTCTCTTGTAACCCCGAGGCTGGTGCAGGAAGCGCTGCGGCTCCGTGATGTGGGAGGTGTCCCGTTGGGTAGAGAACATACGGGTCTGTATAATGTGGACCTTATTGATCTTCTACGGGTGCTTCTCACTAAATTAGAATATCATCAAAAAGCTAATTTATTTCAGTTCTTCAATACAAAAAGTGAAACTCATATATAGTCATTACAGAGTGATCTATTTCCAGTGTTTATTTCCGTTAATGTTGATGATTATGGCTTACAGCCAGTGAAAACTCAAGTCATTATCTCAGTAAATTAGAATTAACAAAAAACACCTGCAAAGGCTTCCTGAGCGTTTATAAAGGCCCCTTAGTCTGTTTCAGTAGCTCCACAATCATGGGGAAGACTGCTGACCTGACAGATGTCCAGAACGCTGTCATTGACACACTCCACAAGGAGGGTAAGCCACAAAAGGTCATTGCTAAAGAAGCTGGTTGTTCATAGAGTGCTGTATCCAAGCATATTAATGGAAAGTTGAGTGGAAGGAAAACGTGTGGCAGAAAAAGCAACCAGGATAGCCGCAACCTTGAAAGGATTGTTAAGAAAAGGCCATTCAAAAATTTGGGGGAGATTCACAAGGAGAGGACTGCTGCTGGAGTCATTGCTTCAAGAGCCACCACACACACACGTACCCAGGACACGGGCTACAAGTGTCGCATTCCTCGTGTGAAGCCACTCATGACCAATAGACAACGCCAGAAGTGTCTTACCTGGGCCAAGGAGAAAAAGAACTGGACTGTTACTCTGATCCAAGGTGTTTTCAGATAAAAGTAAATTTTGCATTTCATTTAGAAAATCAAGGTTCCAGAGTCTGGAGGAAGAGCGGAGAGGCCACAATCCAAGGTTGCTTGAAGTCTATTGTGATTCTGAAGTTTCCACAATCAGTGATGGTTTGTGGAGCCATGTCATCTGCTGGTGTAGGCCCACTGTGTTTTATAGAGACCAATGTCAGCGCAGCTGTCTACCAGGAAATTTTAGAGCACCTCATGCTTCCCTCTGCCAACAAGCTTTTTGGAGATGGAAATTTCATTCTCCAGCAGGACTTGGCACCTGTCCACACTGCCAGAAGTACCAATACCTGGTTTAGAAACAACTGGCGCAGTGGTTAGCACTGAAGCCTTGCAGCGCTGGGGTCCTGGGTTCTAATCCCACCTTGGACAACATCTGCAAAGAGTTTGTATGTTCTCTCCGTGTTTGTGTGGGTTTCCTCTGGGTTATCCGGTTTCCTCCCACATTCCAAAGACATACTGATGGGGAATTTAGATTGTGAGCCCCATCGGGGACAGCGATGATAATGAGTGCAAACTGTAAAGCACTGCGGAATATGTTAGCGCTATATAAAAAATAAAGATTAATAAAACATTAACTGTGCTTGATTGGTCAGCAAACTGGCCTGTCCTAATCTATAGGATATTGTCAAGAGGAAGATGAGACACTGGACCCAACAATGCAGACCAGGTGAAGGCTGCTATCAAAGCAACCTGGGCTTCCATAACACCTCAGCAGTGCCACAGGCTGATCGCCTCCATGCCATGCCACATTGATGCAGTAATTGATGCAAGAGGAGCCCCGACCAAGTATTGAGTGCATTTACTAAACATACATTTCAGGAGGCCAACATTTCGGATTTTAAGATCATTTTTCAAGCTGGTGTTACAAAGTATTCTAATTTACTGAGATAATCCCTTTTGCAGTTTCACTGGAAATAGATCACTATCACTCTGTCATAACTCTATATAATATATAAGTTTCACTTTTTGTATTGAAGAACTGAAATAAATTAACTTTTTGATGATATTCTAATTTTGTGACAAGCACTTGTACATGTTGATCTACCAGGTCAGCCGGGTAAATGCCGGTGAATAGCCACAGTTACAGCAGCTCAGGACGTGAAATCTGAGTTTCTCACTGAATTGTTGTTGTATAGCGAATTGGGTCACACATGGCATTAGTTCTGTATAGGTCTCTGAACATTGTGTAAATGATTGCTAATTTCAATACCATGTGCCATTTGGGATGAATTAACCATGTGAGTTCCTGGAACTAAAATCCGAGTAGTGATTATTAGCCACTAACTAAAGCTAATTTCACCCAAACAGGACACAATTGCTAGAACTTTGATTATAGCCAGCCTTGGACTGGGCCACAGGAGAATCCTCTGGTGGGCCACTACCTTCTTTTATGAGCAGTACTTGGCACTATATACTTGAATCACTATGTTCCGACACAGGCAGAATCTTATTTATTTCACAATCTGCCCGGATCATTTCTATAGAATTGTGATTGAGGTTAATGTCACATTTGCATGTAGTTGAAACGTGGGATCCTGGCTTTGGTTACTGGTGTGTCCTTGGCACCCCAGTCTAACACTGATTACATCCACCCCACAATACCAGAATCTTATTGCACTTGTTCTACTTCACTTTGGGCCATAGGTTAGGACTGAGTTCCAGAATGCGTATGCAAAGCAGACCACGTTTTCAATATAGATGTTAAATTTTGACATTGGGCTTATGCAGGTGTCCGTGGAACTCTGAACACGGACCCCCAATCCTCAGGCTGTCTGTGAGTCTCCCAGCCCAAACTCAACAGCCTGATATTTGCCTATGCAAATGTTAGAAAACAATATTCCCATTTGTTTTTGTTCTTTCTGCACTGATGCTTGTTTATTTCTTCCTGTCTTTTAGTTACTGGCTTTCTGCCTATGACCACTGCAGACAATCAGTAGTCATTGGTGGGCTTCATTCAGACATCTGTTAATCAATGTACATGTTCTACCAGTTTTTCGAAGCTAAAATGTTCCCGTTATTGTCTGTGGAGTTGGAGTGTTTTTTTTGCATCTGCAAAAAGAAAACCATAGAGACTTGTTTGTTTTTAGATCCAAATTATGGATCAAAATTACTTAACCAAGTGAAATCGCGGACAACACACGGATGGCATCACTGACTAACAATTTAATGGATACAGTAGGAATAATAAGTATTTGATACGCTGCAGATTTTCCCACCTACTGGTCTGTAATTTTTATTGTAGGTACACTTCAACTGTGAGAGAATCTAAAAATAAAAACAATGTCACCTTGTATGATTTTTACATAATTAATTAGAATTTTATTGCATTAAATAAGGACCTTTCTTCCGGAGCCACTCCTTAGTTGCCCTGGCTGTCTTTTTTGAGTCATTATCACACTAGAAGACCCAGCCACGACCCATCTTCAATGCTCTTACTGAGGGAAGGGGGTTGTTGGTCAAAATCTTGCGATACATGACCCCATCCATCCTCCCTTTAATACAGTGCAGTCATCTTGTCCCCTTTGCAGAAAAGCACCCACAAAGTATGATGTTTTCCCCATCATGTTTCATGATTGGGATGGTGTTTTTGGGGTTGTACTCATCATTCTTGCTCCAAACACGGCGAGTTGAGATGATGCCAAAAAGTTTTATTTTGGTATCATCTGACCACATGAACTTCTCCCATGCCTCCTCTGGATCATCCAGATGGTCATTGGTGAACTTCATATGGACCTGGACATGTGCTGCATGTGCAAAGGAACCTTGTGTGCCTTGTGGGATTTTAGTCCATGACAGCGTAGTGTGTTACTAATGGTAATGTTTTAGACTATGGTCCCAACTCTCTTCAGGTTCCTGACCAGGTCCTCCCATGTAGTTCTCGGCTGATTCCTGACCTTTCTCAGAATCATCCTTACCCCACGAGGCTAGATCTTGCATGGAGCCCCAGACTGAGGAAGATTGACAGACATCTTGTGTGTCTTCCATTTTCTAATAATTGTGCCAACAGTTGTTGCCTTCACACCAAGCTGCTTGATTATTGTCCTGTAGCCTGTCCAAATCTACAAATTTGGCCCTGGTGTCCTTAGACTGCTCTTTGGTCTTGGCCATGGTGGAGAGGTTGGAGTGTGATTGATTGTGTGGACAGGTGTCTTTTATACAGGTAACAAGTTCAAACAGGTGCAATTAATACAGGTAATGAGTGCAGAATAGGAGGGCTTCATAAAGAAAAACTAACAGGTCTGTGAGAGCCAGAATTCTTGCTGGTTAGTAGGTGAGCAAATAATTACTTCAGATTTGAACTATGTGAAAATCGTACAATGTGATTTTTCTGGATTATTTTTTTAAAGATTTTGTCTCTCATAGTTGCAGTTTGATAAAATTTGCAGACCTCTCCATTCTTTGTAGGTGGGAAAACTTACAAAATCGTCTGTATCAAATACTTATTTTGCTCACAGTAGGTGAAGCATTCTATTTTTTTTCTTTTTCATACCTGAAAAGTGACTGTTGAAACTCATTTTTTTGGTGTAAAAGAAAATAACTGACTGAGGCCATGGCATGTGTATACATGGGCAGATCTCTTACCAACTGTAAACGAGTTGATCAGCTCTTGTACAAAACGCATTTAACAATTTAATGACCTGTATTAATGGGCCAATCAGCTGATGAACGAGCACCTGGTTACACCTTCATGTGTCTGAAAAATATCTATGCATTTGGCGTTTTAATTGACTTATACAAGTAAAGTAAAAAATAACACAAAAACAACAGACTGAGCGAAAAATATTTGAAAATTCACATGGAATCCATGATCAATGGCTATGACCAGTAGTAAATCCAGAGGCCCCTCATATGATGGAATACAATACAAGGTGGAAAGAGACTGGTAACAAAATCTAATGGGGGGATAGATTTATGTAATCCCCAGTGTTAGGAGTTTCTGCTCCTAAAGCTCAGAAAAAAACTGTGTGCACAAACCCCAAGTTTTTGAGACCAGTTGTAAAGGTGGAGAACTGAAAAAGAGAACAAGGCTCATTGGAATCGCTGTGGCCCAGAACAACCGGAGTTGCTAATCCAGGCGGAAGTATCCAAAGGATCCAGAAACCTCAGCTAAACCTTACTAATCTGCAACGCAGAATATCCGATATAGAAGTCAGTAGAGATCTGCAAAAAAAGGACAAAAAAAGTCTGCTCCTGTTAAGCTGCTGTAAGGGAAAATAATATTCCAACACCATAAATAATGCAGAATCAGAACAGTATACAAAAATAACAAAGCCGACACATTCAATAAATAATGAAAACAATTTGGTTTCTGATCTCCCGCGTGAGTGTGAATTTGCCATTTATATCGCTGTAAGGACATGTTCACATAATGTGATCTAGCTGAGTCCTTTGGCATAATTTTCAAAAAAATTCATTTTTACCATACTCTTAAAGGGGTTGATCATTAGTAGGAAAACCCCTTCTTAAACTAAATGTTAGCGGAATGACACGCGCCCAATCAGCACCGGCATCACTGTCTTTGATTTTGGACAAACTGAACATGAAGAGGAAGTCCGGGATCAGCTGGAGCCCTGGCTTCCTCTTCATTTTCAGTTTGTCTGAAGGCGGAGACAGTGACGCCAGCACTGATTGGGCGTCGGCATCATGTGTCATTCCACCGCATCACAGCCCCAGGACCGCGAGTGCCGGCAATGCGGGAATGGCGCCGGCACGGGAGGTGAGTATAGGCTTTATTATTTTATCGGGGCCTAACATTTACTTTAACAAGGGACGAAGAGGTGCTCTACACTTGAAGAAATGTAGGGATGTGGACTGTCTCACCCTGTTTCTACAGTATGTGAAGTGTTGATGCATAATGTGAGTAGACTATAGCTTAGGATAGCATAAGTAAGGCTAATACAGTAAGTGGTTTAGCAACAGCATATGAGATAGGAAATGGTTAAAAATAGGATTAGCCCAGGGATGGGCACTAGTGTTAATAAAAGGGGGGCACTTCCTGGTAGACGTGGGGTAGTGAGGTAGGAGTAGTTAGAGAAGTTTATAGTGAAGGCCAAGTTCAGGTGCGGTGTGTTACTAGGGACATCATGGGCCAACTCTTCGAGGCAGTGGGAGACGGCATAGAGTGCTCTGATTGACAATTCTACAAAGTCTGGGGCCTAGGGCTCAGGCCAGGTACCACTGCGCGGGCCTGGTCTTCTGACATCACTAGGTCAGTAAATGTGGAATTAGGTGGGGGACAGGAGGCCGGTGCACTGCCGGAATGGATAACGAATCTCTGAGGCTGATGGAGTCAGGGGGCTTGGGGGTAGTTCAGGATGAACGGGTGGCGAGACAGAAGAGGAGATGTACTAAGGAGGAAGGAAATGCGAATTGCTGTGCGCTATCCCATCTCCACCCACATGATGAACTTAAACTGACTAGTAAACGTTTGCCTGTTATAAAGAACTTGGTGTCCCATGAATTGTGTGCGGCGGCTACTGATGATGGAGGCCTGGACGCAGCGGGGGCCTGCGGCCTACAAGTGAGTGTGGTGCACCCCAGGACCCTACAGCACACCGGGACAGGGACACCCCTTGTCTATAAAGTGCTGAGCGTAACCGGACAGCAGCTCGCTCGTGGCTACCGCTCTGCAGCATTTTACAACAGCACTAAATAAATTCTAAGAAGAATAAGCATATGCTTTTCTATGTAAAAATGAATTGCTGTACATATGTTCTGTCTTTTGAAATTATTTTAATCTCTTCAGGATTCTGACGTTATAAAAAAAGTGACCTGACTATTCTTCAGGCGGCTTCCATTCGCTCAATAGGTTATAAAACAGAAATAAAAAAAGCACCTCTAAAAGGTATCAATAAAGACTCTTCAGGAATAAAGCATCATCTAAAAGGCATTGTGTGCACATTCCCTAAACGTTGGACAGTAACTGTACTACAAAGTCCCAATAAACACATTTATAGTGTATTTTATGGGAATTATGTAATGAGGTGAAAGGTAACAATTTAATGTGATGCTCTTTTATATTTATGGGATATACACGCGTTAGTAGTACTACACCCTGCATCTGGCTGAGATGTCTAGTGTAGAGGGTTGATAATGATTGACCTCTAAAGGGAGATGTGGAAAGGAATTACATGGAATTTCCCAGACCGTGAAGTCCAAAATGTTATTGAGAATAATAACTCATCCACTTCATGTTCTTGTATATCGTCCGTTAGGGACTTTTTTTTAAAATTAAAAGCTCAACATTCAAGACAGAAATTTGAACTCTGTGGAACCCACACATGCTAAATGCATGTGTCGTGTTAAATAGATGAAAATAGTAATGGTGGTAAACTAATGCCAAAGCAGTTTCATCCCACTAAAATGAGTATTTCCTAGGTCCGTGTTCCCCAGCTCAAGTCCTCAAGAGCCACCAACAGGTCATGTTTTCAGGATTTCCTTAGTATTGCCCAGGTGATGGACTTGTTGCCTGTGCAGGTTCTGCAATTGTCACCTGAGCAGTGCTAAGGAAATCCTGAAAACCTGACCTGTTGGTGGCTCTTGAGGACCGGAGTTGGGGAACACTGTCCTAGGTGGTGGACATCACTGACTCAAACATAATATACAGTATCAAAGAAAAACACGCTCAGGTGGAGACAATATGGCCTGAAGTAAAAAGTTACTTGGCTTATGGATTTCTGGATAATAGACATAGCCAGACCATAGTACCTTTTTTATTTCAGACAAAACTGGCTCCACCTGAGCTTGTTTGTCTTTGACACTGTATTTTATTATGTTTAATAGGACATATGTATTTAGCTTGTGTGCGTTCAACAGGGTTCGTTGGTATTTCTTTTGAAGGCATTTTCGCCTCCTACATTGAGATTTCTTGAGGCTTATTATCCTACCATTTAGCATATATGCATTAGTGATGAGCAAACAAGCTTGGGTAATGTGTTATCCGAGCATGTTCTTGTTCGAATTGACTGTCTTCAGAATGCTCGAAAAATATGTGCGAGTTCCCGCAGGTGCATGTCTCATGGCTGTTCGATAGCCGCAGCGCATCCAGGCATTGCCTACCAAACTCCCCAGTTAGCACACGAGCATGCTTGGATAATGCCTTATCCGAGCATGTTCGCTCATCGCTAATATGCATTTATAGTATGGCAATTTAGAGTATTGACAGCATTTGTATACGCTAATGCCACCAAGTGGTTAGATACTTGCTCATTAATTATAAGGTTATTTCTTTGACTCCATGTGAGTTCTTCTACCCTGTGGTTATTGCCCATGTACTTGGTTTTTACTTCTGTCTGGCCAGTTTTATTTACTCGTTTTAGAACAACAACAACAGTGCAGTGACAAGGTCAAGTTCAAGTACAGTGGGCTGCTAGGTCTGGCATGTATCAGTCGTTTGAAGCAGTGAGAGGCCTATTGGAGTCTTGAGAGGAAGCTCTTGTCATGTCTGGAGCCCAAGGTCTGGGATAGGGGGCTGTGGGGCACATCTTGTCCTCTGGCGTACAGGGAAATATGAACAGTGACCTGTGTAGATGGAAGATACTGGATCCCAGGTGCACTGTTTAGGTGGACAGGAAATTCTTGAGGCTGATGAAGTCAGCAGTCTTAAGGTACCGTTACACTAAATGACTTACCAACGATCACGACCAGCGATACGACCTGGCCGTGATCATTGGTAAGTCGTGTGGTCGCTGGGGAGCTGTCACACAGCTCTCTCCAGCGACCAACGATCAGGGAAACGACTTCAGCATCGTTGAAACTGTCTTCAACGATGCCGAAGTACCCCTGCAGCACCCGGGTAACAAAGGGTAAACATCGGGTTACTAAGTGCAGGGCCGCGCTTAGTAACCCGATATTTACCCTGGTTACCATTGTAAAAGTTAAAAGAAAAAAAACAGTACATACTCACATTCTGATGTCTGTCACGTCCCCCGGCGTCCACAGGGTTAAAACTGCTTTCGGCAGGAGCGCTGGTAATGCACGCGCTGCTGCCGAGAGCTTCCCTGCACTGAATGTGTCAGCGCCGGCAGTAACAGCGGTGACGTCACCGCTGTGCTCTGCTTTACGGCCGGCGCTGACACAGTCAACCCTGTGGACGCCGGGGGACATGACAGACATCAGAATGTGAGTATGTAGTGTTTTTTTTTTTTTAACTTTTACAATGGTAACCAGGGTAAATATCGGGTCACTAAGCGCGGCCCTGCACTTAGTAACCCGATATTTACCCTGGTTACAAGTGAACACATCGCTGGATCGGCGTCACACGCCGATCCAGCGATGACAGCAGGTGATCAGCGACCAAAAAAAAGGTCCTGATCATTCCCATCGACCAACGAACTCCCAGCAGGGGCCTGATCGTTGGTCGCTGTCACACATAACGAGATCGTTAGCGGGATCGTTGCTTATGTCACCAAAAGCGTGACGTGTTAACGATATCGTTATGTGTGACTCAGCCTTTACGGACAGTCCAGAACAAACAAATGGTAGGGCTGAAGAGGTGATGTACTAAGGAAGTATGAAGTGTTGTGTATTATCCCACATGTCACAACCTGATGAATTTGAACTGACCAGTAAACGTTTGCTTGTTGCAATGAACTTGGTATCCCCTGAACTGTGTGCAGCAGCTCGTGATGGAGGCGTCAAGATAGCAGAGACCTGCGGTCTACAAGTGAGTGTGATGCACCCCACGCCTGCCAGCATACTTTGACTGGGACATTGTTTTTCTTTAAAGTTCCAGAGCATTACCGGAGAGAAGCTCAGTCTTGATCACAGCTCTTGTAACTTTACACTTGTCTACCATCAACCACATCTGGGAGGTTGCATATGGAGCTGTCAGCAGTGGATCTTGATGCCCAAGTGCAATCTGTGTGCCAGAACATTAGTAAGGAAGTGGAAGTGTTGCCCATGTTTCACCTTGAAGATATGTAAAATAATGTTATGCCTTACGGTGTTTGAAGTGTCTAATGATTTATATTGTTGGAAATGGAGTTCTGTTCTGCCCAGAACTGGGTACTTGACAGAAATAGGTGGAGTTAATATTTGGGACTAGCCCAGGGTAAAAAGGGGGGATAAACTAAGTAACGGCACAGCAAATAACTTCCTGGTAGTGGGTCAGATAGGGACGAGCATGCAGCACTACAGACCTTAGGTCTGACTGAGAAGCAGAACTGCGTGCAGTGGGTGTCCTGTGACAAAAGAGGGACAACCGAGCAGATAGTAAAATCCTACGGAGAAGCGAGTCACAGTCTGGAATCTGTTCAGAGTGAAAGAGAGGAAAGTAAGTATCAGGCCTGGGGCAGGAAGCCTAGAGGAACGGTATGGACTTGTCTGGCAGTTGGGTAATGGGCCAGAGAAGGAAAGATAAGCGAAATGAAGAGGAAGTGCCCTGTGTCATGGTCCAGAAGCATCAATAAAGCGGAAAGCTAAGTTGCGCAATTATTGGCATAGAAAACTAACCTAGGAGAAGGATATGGAACCGCAGGTGAAAGTATACGACTCTTGCTTGCTGCACTGTAGTGCCGTTATTGGGGGACGAGGAGGCTCCTGGGATAGTGTGCTGGGCTGTGCTGAGAGAGAGGAGCTGAGAAGCGGAAAGAGAGAGTGATTCCAGGAAAGTGTGTGATAATGTTCCCTGTAATAACAGAAACGTCCACGAAGATGAATGTCTACTATCTGCTGAACATAGTTCTTCAGACGTTATTGTTCAGTAAAAATAAGTTTATTTATGAGCAATGGCCTCTCTCATTGATCTTTGCAACACCTGGTCCTGGCCGGTTGAAAACAACGGCACCATGCGGTATGCAAAGTCGTATCGCCACCAAAGTCCACACGCCCATCCAGGACCCCCATTTTCATTTAGCATGCCGGGACATGAAGCACAAGTTCTTCACCCACGGTTACCACCCTGTGCCACGTTACACATTCCTCAGACAGCCATTAATAGCCTCATGTATTGCAGCCAAGATGTGTAACTGAAGGGATGTTCATGGCGCTCATAGTGAATAAATCGAGTTGTTTCAAAACATTTTTTTCCATTTTTTAAATAATTTGCATATCATTCACATGTCTATCCATCCTGGGATTTCCATAGATAGATACATGGATCGATATTGCATTTATATGATGGATAGCTAGGAAATACATTAGATTGAGCACATTTGCTCTAGCTGTCATTATATTGTGCACTTTACACAGACATGCTTTCTAAGGGGGAGACATCAATTTGATTTTCTTGGCTACATGTTGAATTGTCCCTGAGGTGTTAATGGGAACATCTCAGCCTGAAGTTTTGTGCTCATTGCTTTGCAGGGTACTGTACTGATGGCTGTTACTAGGCAACCACTTCAGCATCATCACATATTTCCTTCATACTGCAGATAAATGGAGGAGTACTGTGCCGTCTGCAGGATGTAATGAGGTTAACAGTGTTACATTTCACCAAGAGGTTCTGTACTGAGCTGTGAATTCACAATGAGCCGATGTGATAGGAAACACTGCGGCCTTCTCGGAACTCTGGTAATTATAATTTACAATGCAGCAAAATACTGATTAGTAACATGACGGTCCCTGTGTCTGCCATCATAGTACTCTTAGTCCCCCCATACACTTTAGATATCTGACAGCCGAACAATGATTCGGCCGATTGCTCGGCTGTTATGGACCTGGTGGTTAGGTGCACCTGGAATGACCTGATGGTTAAACTAAAAAACAGGACAAGCTCTGGGAAGTGGGAACTCTGCTGACCGCAATCCTAATCCTATAACACACACACTAGAAATAGCTGTGGAGCATACCTAACTCTCCCTAGACTCCTCTTCACAGCCTAAGAGCTAACTACCCCTAAAGATAGGAAAATAAGCCTTTCCTTGCCTCAGAGAAAATTCCCCAAAGGTAAAGGAAGCCCCCCACATATATTAACTGTGAGTTAAGAGGAAAGTCACAAACACAGGGATGAAACAGGTTTCAGCAAAGGAGGCCAGACTTACTAAATAGACTGAGGATAGGAAAGGGATCTATGCGGTCAGCACAAAAATCTACAAAAAGCCACGCAGAGTGTGCAAAAAGACCCCTGCACCGACTCACGGTGCGGAGGTGCCACTCTGCAACCCAGAGCTTCCAGCTAGCAAGGCAATATCATGTTAGCAAGCTGGACTAGAACTTAGCAAGTACTAAGAAATAAATATTCAGTACACCATGAACAACAAATGAACTAGCAGGGACTTAGCTTCTGCTGGAGTAGACAGGTCATCAGAAAGATCCGAGAGAGATCTGAACCAGTGCAGATACATTGACAGCTGGCATGGAGTAACGATCTGAGTGGAGTTATAGAGAAACCAGCCTAGCCGCAAACAAAGGCAGCTGAGGAAGGAACCTCAGAACCAGCAGTTCCACTCACAGCCACCAGAGGGAGTCCACGGACAGAACTCTCCGAAGTACCATTCATGACCACAGGAGGGAGTTTGAGAACGGAATTCACAACAGTACCCCCCCCTTGAGGAGGGGTCACCGAACCCTCACCAGAGCCCCCGGGCCGATCAGGACGAGCCAAATGAAAGGCATGAACCAACTCGGCCGCATGGACATCGGAGGCAAAATCCCAGGAATTATCCTCCTGACCATAGCCCTTCCATTTGACCAGGTACTGAAGTTTCCGTCTCGAAATACGAGAATCCAAAATCTTCTCCACCACATACTCCAACTCCCCCTCGACCAACACCGGAGCAGGAGGGTCAACGGAGGGAACCATAGGCGCCACATATCTCCGCAACAACGACCTATGGAACACATTATGGATGGCAAAAGAAGCTGGAAGGGCCAAACGAAACGACACAGGATTGAGAATTTCAGAAATCTTATAAGGACCAATGAAACGAGGCTTAAACTTAGGAGAAGAAACCTTCATAGGGACATGACGAGACGACAACCAAACCAAATCCCCAACACGAAGTCGGGGACCAACACAGCGACGGCGGTTGGCGAAACGTTGAGCCTTCTCCTGGGACAATGTCAAATTGTCCACTACATGAGTCCAAATTTGCTGTAACCTGTCCACCACAGAATCCACACCAGGACAGTCCGAAGGCTCAACCTGCCCTGAAGAAAAACGAGGATGAAAACCAGAATTACAAAAAAAAGGCGGAAACAAAGTAGCCGAACTGGCCCGATTATTAAGGGCGAACTCAGCCAATGGCAAGAAGGTCACCCAATCATCCTGATCAGCAGAAACAAAGCATCTCAGATAGGTCTCCAAAGTCTGATTAGTTCGTTCGGTTTGGCCATTTGTCTGAGGATGGAAAGCCGAAGAGAAAGACAAATCAATGCCCATCTTAGCACAAAAGGACCGCCAAAACCTTGAAACAAACTGGGAACCTCTGTCCGACACGATGTTCTCCGGAATGCCATGCAAACGAACCACATGCTGGAAAAATAGTGGAACCAAATCAGAGGAGGAAGGCAATTTAGGCAAGGGTACCAAATGGACCATCTTAGAGAAGCGATCACAAACCACCCAGATGACCGACATCCTTTGAGAGACAGGGAGATCTGAAATAAAATCCATGGAAACATGCGTCCAAGGCCTTTTCGGGACTGGCAAGGGCAAAAGTAACCCATTGGCATGAGAACAGCAGGGCTTGGCCCGAGCACAAGTCCCACAGGACTGCACAAAAGAACGCACATCCCGTGACAAGGAAGGCCACCAAAAGGACCTAGCCACCAAATCTCTGGTACCAAAAATCCCAGGATGACCAGCCAACACCGAACAATGAATCTCAGAGATAACTCTACTAGTCCATCTATCAGGGACAAACAGTTTCTCTGCTGGACAACAGTCAGGTCTAACAGCCTGAAACTCCTGCAGCACCCGCCGCAAATCAGGTGAGATGGCAGACAGAATTATCCCTTCTTTGAGAATACCAGCCGGCTCAGGAACTCCCGGGGAATCAGGCACAAAACTCCTTGAAAGGACATCGGCCTTCACATTCTTAGAACCCGGAAGGTATGAAACCACAAAATTGAAACGGGAGAAAAACAGCGACCATCGAGCCTGTCTAGGATTCAACCACTTAGCAGACTCGAGATAAGTCAGATTCTTGTGATCCGTCAAGACCACTACGCGATGCTTGGCTCCCTCAAGCCAATGTCGCCACTCCTCGAACGCCCACTTCATAGCCAACAACTCCCGATTGCCAACATCATAATTACGCTCAGCAGGCGAAAACTTTCTAGAAAAGAAAGCACACGGCTTCATCACAGAGCCATCAGAACATCTCTGAGACAAAACAGCCCCTGCTCCAATCTCAGAAGCATCAACCTCGACCTGAAAAGGGAGCGAAACATCTGGCTGACACAACACAGGGGCCGAAGAGAAACGACGTTTCAACTCCCGAAAGGCCTCAACGGCCGCAGATGACCAATTCACCACATCAGCACCTTTCTTGGTCAAATCAGTCAACGGTTTAACAACACTAGAAAAATTAGCGATGAAGCGACGGTAAAAATTAGCAAAGCCCAGGAATTTCTGAAGGCTCTTCACAGATGTAGGCTGAGTCCAATCATAAATAGCTTGGACTTTAACAGGATCCATCTCGATAGTAGACGGGGAAAAAATGAAGCCCAAAAAGGAAACCTTCTGAACTCCGTAGAGACATTTAGACCCCTTCACAAACAAAGAATTAGCACGAAGGACCTGGAACACTATTCTGACCTGCTTCACATGAGACTCTCAATCATCTGAAAAGACCAAAATATAATCCAAATATACAATAATGAATCTATCCAAATACTTTCGGAAGATGTCATGCATAAAGGACTGAAACACAGATGGAGCATTAGAAAGCCCGAATGGCATCACCAGGTACTCAAAATGGCCCTCGGGCGTATTAAATGCAGTTTTCCATTTATCGCCCTGTTTAATACGCACAAGATTATACGCCCCTCGAAGATCTATCTTAGTGAACTGTTGTGTATCCGCTTTTTGGGCTCCCCTGGTGGTTGCTGGTGGTATTGGTGACTTGTTTGCACTTTGCTTCTTCTGTTCACCTGCTTCCATCAGTGTTTGGGAGTTTCCTATTTAGCCTTGCTCTCCAGTCATTTCCTTGCCGGTCATCATTGTAACCAGAGCCTTCGGTTGCATGTTCCTGCTACTAGTCTGCTGATCAGCTAAGTGGACTTTGTCCTTTTGTTTTGTACCTTTTGTCCAGTTTGCAGTTTTTGTGATTCTCTATAGCTGGAAGCTCTTGCGGGCTGAAATTGCCACTCCTGTGTCATGAGTTGACACAGGAGTCTTAAAGTAATTTCAGGATGGTTTTTTGAAAGGGTTTTCAGTTGACCGTGAAGTCCTCTTTTGTATCCTTCTGCTATCTAGAAAGTGGACCTCTCTTTGCTAAATCTACTTTCATACTGTGTATGTCTTTTCCTCTTAATTCACCGTTATTACATGTGGGGGGCTGCTATCATCTTTTGGGGTATTTCCCTAGAGGTAAGCCAGGTCTGTTTCTTCCTCTACCAGGCGTAGTTAGTCCTCCGGCTGGCGCGTGGCATATAGGAAGCCGTAGGTATGCTCCCTGGCTACTGTTAGTTGTGTGGTAGATTTAGCTCACGGTCAACTCGAGTTTCCATCACCCGAGAGCTCGTTCGTTACTTATGTGTTTTTTACGTTCCCTTGCCATTGGGAACCATGACAGTATGACCGGCCAACAAAGTGTTAATTGTTTGGGCTGAAGCAGGAGAAAAAGAAGTGTTGAAGGGAAATTTTTTTTTTTTTTTTTCTTTCCCTCAGAGTTTTGCTGCCTAGCCCTTAATTGCTGTCTAGCTGCTTCTTACCTCCTCTTAACCCTTGAATGGCTCTGACCTTAGCTGTTTAACATGGATGTCCAGAGTTTGGCTGCATGTTTAAATAATCTTGCTACGAAGGTTCAAAATTTACAAGATTTTGTTATACATGCTCCTATTTCTGAACCTAAAATCCCTACACCAGAGGTGTTTTCCGGAGATAGATCTCGGTTTTTGAATTTCAAATATAATTGTAAATTATTCCTTTCTCTCAGACCTCACTCCTCAGGAGATCCTGTCCAGCAGGTTAAGATTGTAATCTCTTTGCTGCGAGGTGACCCTCAAAATTGGGCATTTTCATTGGCACCAGGGGATCCTGCGTTGCTCAATGTGGATGCGTTTTTCCTGGCTTTAGGGTTGCTTTATGAGGAACCTAATTTGGAGATTCAAGCTGAAAAAGCTTTGATAGCCCTATCTCAAGGGCAAGATGAAGCGGAGATATACTGCCAAAAATTTCGTAGGTGGTCTGTGCTTACTCAGTGGAATGAGTGCGCCTTAGCGGCAAATTTCAGAGAGGGCCTTTCTGATGCCGTTAAAGATGTTATGGTCGGGTTCCCTGCGCCTACAGGTCTGAATGAGTCCATGACAATGGCAATTCAGATTGATCGGCGTTTGCGGGAGCGCAAACCCGTGCACCATTTGGCGGTATCTTCTGAAGAGACGCCAGAGAAAATGCAATGTGACAGAGTTATGTCCAGAAGCGAGCGGCAGAATTATAGGCGTAAAAATGGGTTATGCTTCTATTGTGGTGATTCTGCTCATGTTATATCGGCATGCTCTAAGCGTACTAGGAAGGTTGACAAGTCCATTTCAATTGGCACTTTACAGTCCAAATTTATTTTGTCTGTAACCTTGATTTGTTCATTATCAGTTATTACCGTGGATGCCTATGTGGACTCGGGCGCCGCTCTGAGTCTTATGGACTGGTCCTTTGCCAGGCGCTGTGGGTTTGATTTAGAGCCTCTGGAAGTCCCTATACCTCTGAAGGGTATTGATTCTACACCTTTGGCTTGTAATAAACCACAGTTCTGGACGCAAGTGACTATGCGTATGACTCCAGACCATCAGGAGGTGATTCGCTTCCTTGTGTTGTACAATTTACATGATGTTTTGGTGCTTGGATTACCATGGTTACAGTCTCATAACCCAGTCCTTGACTGGAAGGCTATGTCTGTGTTAAGCTGGGGATGTCGGGGGGCTCATGGGGACACTCCTATGGTGTCCATTTCGTCATCTATTCCATCTGAGATTCCAGCATTTTTGTCTGATTATCGTGATATTTTTGAAGAGCCTAAGATTGGTTCACTCCCTCCTCACAGGGATTGTGATTGCGCCATAGATCTGATTCCTGGCAGTAAATTTCCAAAGGGTCGTTTGTTTAACCTATCTGTACCTGAACATGCTGCTATGCGCGAGTATATTAAGGAGTCCCTGGAAAAGGGACATATTCGTCCTTCTTCATCACCTTTAGGAGCCGGTTTTTTCTTTGTCTCTAAAAAGGATGGCTCTCTGAGGCCTTGTATTGATTATCGTCTCCTGAATAAAATTACAGTCAAATATCAGTATCCGTTGCCTTTGCTGACTGATTTGTTTGCTCGCATAAGGGGGGGCTAAGTGGTTCTCTAAGATTGATCTTCGTGGGGCGTATAATTTGGTGCGAATTAAGCAGGGGGATGAGTGGAAGACCGCATTTAATACGCCTGAGGGCCATTTTGAGTATTTGGTAATGCCTTTCGGCCTTTCTAATGCACCTTCTGTCTTTCAGTCCTTAATGCATGATATTTTCCGGGAATATTTGGATAAATTTATGATTGTGTACTTGGATGATATTTTGATTTTTTCTGATGACTGGGAGTCTCATGTTCAGCAGGTCAGGAGGGTTTTTCAGGTTTTGCGGGAGAATTCTTTGTGTGTAAAGGGTTCAAAGTGTGTTTTTGGAGTTCAAAAAATTTCATTTTTGGGGTATATTTTTTCCCCTTCTTCTATTGAGATGGACCCTGTCAAGGTTCGGGCTATTTACGACTGGACGCAGCCTACTTCTCTGAAGAGTCTCCAGAAATTCTTGGGCTTTGCTAATTTTTATCGTCGATTTATAGCTGGTTTTTCTGGCGTTGCTAAACCTCTGACGGATTTGACTAAAAAGGGTGCTGATGTTGCCAATTGGTCCCCTGCTGCCGTGGAGGCCTTTCGGGAGCTTAAGCGCCGCTTTTTGTCTGCCCCTGTGTTGCGCCAGCCTGATGTTTCTCTTCCCTTTCAGGTTGAGGTCGATGCTTCCGAGATCGGAGCGGGGGCGGTTTTGTCGCAGAAAAGTTCCGACTGCTCAGTGATGAGACCTTGTGCGTTCTTTTCGCGAAAATTTTCGGCCGCCGAGCGAAACTATGATGTTGGTAATCGGGAGCTTTTGGCCATGAAGTGGGCATTTGAGGAGTGGCGTCATTGGCTTGAGGGTGCCAGACATCAGGTGGTAGTTTTGACTGATCACAAGAATTTAATTTATTTGGAGTCTGCCAGGCGCCTGAATCCTAGACAGGCACGTTGGTCGTTGTTCTTTTCCCGGTTTAATTTTGTGGTCTCGTACTTACCGGGTTCTAGGAATGTGAAAGCAGATGCTCTTTCTAGGAGTTTTGAGCCTGACTCTCCTGGGAATTCTGAACCTGCTGGTGTCCTTAAGGATGGAGTGGTTTTGTCTGCTGTCTCTCCAGATTTGCGACGTGCTTTGCAAGAATTTCAGGCGGATAAACCTGATCGTTGTCCGTCTGGTAGACTGTTTGTTCCTGACGAGTGGACCACTAGAGTCATCTCGGAAGTTCATTCTTCTACTCTGGCAGGTCATCCGGGAATTTTTGGCACCAGAGATTTGGTGGCTAGATCCTTCTGGTGGCCTTCCCTGTCTCGAGATGTGCGTGTTTTTGTGCAGTCTTGCGATGTGTGTGCTCGGGCCAAGCCTTGTTGTTCTAGGGCTAGTGGGTTGTTGTTGCCCTTGCCTATTCCGAAGAGGCCTTGGACGCACATCTCTATGGACTTTATCTCGGATCTCCCTGTTTCTCAGAAGATGTCTGTCATCTGGGTGGTGTGTGACCGTTTTTCTAAAATGGTTCATTTGGTGCCATTGCCTAAGTTGCCTTCCTCATCTGAGTTGGTCCCTCTGTTTTTTCAAAATGTGGTTCGCTTGCATGGTATTCCGGAAAACATCGTTTCTGACAGGGGTACCCAGTTCGTGTCTAGATTTTGGCGGGCAGTCTGTGCCAGGTTGGGCATTGATTTGTCCTTTTCGTCTGCATTCCATCCTCAGACCAATGGCCAGACGGAGCGAACTAATCAAACTTTGGAGACTTATTTGAGGTGTTTTGTGTCTGCGGATCAGGATGATTGGGTTGCCTTTCTGCCGTTGGCGGAGTTTGCTCTTAATAATCGGGCTAGTTCTGCCACTTTGGTTTCTCCTTTCTTTTGCAATTCAGGGTTTCATCCGCGTTTTTCATCTGGTCAGGTTGAATCTTCGGATTGTCCTGGAGTGGATGCGGTGGTGGATCGGTTGCATCGGATTTGGGGACAAGTGGTGGATAATTTGGAATTGTCCCAGGAGAGGACTCAGCAGTTTGCTAACCGTCGTCGTCATGTTGGTCCCCACCTTCACGTTGGGGACTTGGTGTGGTTGTCTTCCCGTTTTGTCCCTATGAGGGTTTCTTCTCCCAAATTTAAGCCTCGGTTCATCGGTCCTTATAGGATTTTGGAGATTCTTAACCCTGTTTCCTTTCGTTTGGACCTCCCGGCATCTTTCGCTATCCATAATGTGTTCCATCGGTCGTTGTTGCGGAGATATGAGGTACCGGTGGTTCCTTCTACTGAACCTCCTGCTCCTGTGCTGGTGGAGGGTGAATTGGAGTACGTCGTGGAGAAGATCTTGGACTCCCGTATTTCCAGACGGAGACTTCAATATCTGGTTAAATGGAAAGGCTATGGTCAGGAAGATAATTCTTGGGTAACTGCCTCTGATGTTCATGCCTCGGATTTGGTTTGTGCCTTTCATAGGGCTCATCCAGATCGCCCTGGCGGTTCTTGTGAGGGTTCGGTGCCCCCTCCTTAAGGGGAGGGTACTGTTGTGTATCCGCTTTTTGGGCTCCCCTGGTGGTTGCTGGTGGTATTGGTGACTTGTTTGCACTTTGCTTCTTCTGTTCACCTGCTTCCATCGGTGTTTGGGAGTTTCCTATTTAGCCTTGCTCTCCAGTCATTTCCTTGCCGGTCATCATTGTAACCAGAGCCTTCGGTTGCATGTTCCTGCTACTAGTCTGCTGATCAGCTAAGTGGACTTTGTCCTTTTGTTTTGTACCTTTTGTCCAGTTTGCAGTTTTTGTGATTCTCTGTAGCTGGAAGCTCTTGCGGGCTGAAATTGCCACTCCTGTGTCATGAGTTGACACAGGAGTCTTAAAGTAATTTCAGGATGGTTTTTTGAAAGGGTTTTCAGTTGACCGTGAAGTCCTCTTTTGTATCCTTCTGCTATCTAGAAAGTGGATCTCTCTTTGCTAAATCTACTTTCATACTGTGTATGTCTTTTCCTCTTAATTCACCGTTATTACATGTGGGGGGCTGCTATCATCTTTTGGGGTATTTCCCTAGAGGTAAGCCAGGTCTGTTTCTTCCTCTACCAGGCGTAGTTAGTCCTCCGGCTGGCGTGTGGCATATAGGAAGCCGTAGGTATGCTCCCTGGCTACTGTTAGTTGTGTGGTAGATTTAGCTCACGGTCAACTCGAGTTTCCATCACCCGAGAGCTCGTTCGTTACTTATGTGTTTTTTACGTTCCCTTGCCATTGGGAACCATGACAGTGAACCAACTAGCCCCCTTAATCCGAGCAAACAAATCAGACAGTAGAGGCAAAGGGTACTGAAATTTGACCGTGATTTTATTGAGAAGGCGGTAATCTATACAAGGTCTCAGAGAACCATCCTTCTTGGCCACAAAATAGAACCCTGCTCCCAACGGTGACGACAACGGCGAATATGCCCTTTCTCCAAGGACTCCTTTATATAACTCCACATAGCGGCGTGTTCCGGCACAGATAAATTGAAAAGCCGTCCCTTAGGAAATTTACTACCAGGAATCAAATTAATAGCACAATCACAATCCCTATGAGGAGGTAGGGCACTGGATTTGGGCTCATTAAATACATCTCGGTAATCCGACAAAAACTCAGGGACTTCAGAAGGAGTAGAAGGAGAAATTGACAACAACGGAACGTCACCATGTACCCCTTGACAACCCCAACTGGACACAGACATCGATTTCCAATCCAATACTGGATTATGGACCTGTAGCCATGGCAAACCCAACACGACCACATCATGCAAATTATGCAACACCAAAAAGCGAATATCTTCCTGATGTGCAGGAGCCATGCACATGGTCAACTGAGTCCAGTACTGAGGTTTATTCTTGGCCAAAGGCGTAGCATCAATTCCCCTTAATGGAATAGGATACTGCAAGGGCTCCAAGAAAAAACCACAGCGCCTGGCAAACTCCAAGTCCATCAAATTCAGGGCAGCGCCTGAGTCCACAAATGCCATAACAGAGTAGGAAGACAAAGAGCAAATCAGAGTAACGGACAAAAGAAATTTAGGCTGTACAGTACCAATGGTGACAGACCTAGCGAACCGCTTAGTGCGCTTAGGACAATCAGAGATAGCATGAGTGGAGTCACCACAGTAAAAACACAGCCCATTCTGACGTCTGTGTTCTTGCCGTTCAGCTCTGGTCAAAGTCCTATCACATTGCATAGGCTCAGGCCTCTGCTCAGAGGATACTGCCAAATGGCGCACAAGCTTGCGTTCACGCAAGCGCCGATCGATCTGAATGGCCAAGGACATTGATTCATTCAGACCAGCAGGCGTGGGAAACCCCACCATAACATCCTTAAGGGCTTCAGAAAGACCTTTTCTGAAAATTGCTGCAAGGGCACACTCATTCCATTGAGTGAGCACAGACCACTTTCTAAACTTCTGGCAATATACCTCCGCTTCACCCTGACCCTGACACAAAGCCAGCAAGATTTTCTCAGCCTGATCCACAGAGTTAGGTTCGTCATAAAGCAATCCAAGCGCCAGAAAAAACGCACCTACATTAAGCAATGCAGGATCTCCTGGCACAAGGGAGAATGCCCAGTCTTGAGGGTCGCCACGTAACAAAGAAATAATGATTTTTACTTGCTGAATGGGGTCACCAGAGGAGCGGGGTTTCAAAGCAAGAAACAGTCTACAATTATTTTTGAAATTCAGAAATTTAGATCTATCCCCAGAAAACAAATCAGGAATTGGAATTCTAGGCTCTAACATAGGATTCGGAACTACATAATCTTGAATGTTTGTACCCTTGCAGTGAGTTGATCAACACAAGAGGACAGACCTTGAATGTCCATATCTACACCTGAGTCCTGGACCACCCAGAGGTTAAGGGGAAAAGAAAGACAAAACACACTGCAAAGAAAAAAAAATGGTCTCAGAACTTCTCTTATCCCTCTATTGAGAAGCATTAACACTTTGTTGGCCAGCTGTACTGTTATGGACCTGGTGGTTAGGTGCACCTGGAATGACCTGATGGTTAAACTAAAAAACAGGACAAGCTCTGGGAAGTGGGAACTCTGCTGACCGCAATCCTAATCCTATAACACACACACTAGAAATAGCTGTGGAGCGTACCTAACTCTCCCTAGACGCCTCTTCACAGCCTAAGAGCTAACTACCCCTAAAGATAGGAAAATAAGCCTTTCCTTGCCTCAGAGAAAATTCCCCAAAGGTAAAGGAAGCCCCCCACATATATTAACTGTGAGTTAAGAGGAAAGTCACAAACACATGGATGAAACAGGTTTCAGCAAAGGAGGCCAGACTTACTAAATAGACTGAGGATAGGAAAGGGATCTATGCGGTCAGCACAAAAATCTACAAAAAGCCACGCAGAGTGTGCAAAAAGACCCCCGCACCGACTCACGGTGCGGAGGTGCCACTCTGCAACCCAGAGCTTCCAGCTAGCAAGGCAATATCATGTTAGCAAGCTGGACTAGAACTTAGCAAGTACTAAGAAATAAATATTCAGTACACAATGAACAACAAATGAACTAGCAGGGACTTAGCTTCTGCTGGAGTAGACAGGTCATCAGAAAGATCCGAGAGAGATCTGAACCAGTGCAGATACATTGACAGCTGGCATGGAGTAACGATCTGAGTGGAGTTAAATAGAGAAACCAGCCTAGCCGCAAACGAAGGCAGCTGAGGAAGGAACCTCAGAACCAGCAGTTCCACTCACAGCCACCAGAGGGGGTCCACGGACAGAACTCGCCGAAGTACCATTCATGACCAAAGTAGGGAGTTCGAGAACGGAATTCACAACACTCGGCTGTCTGGTATCTCGCCTGACTCTCTTATTACCAGGAGTCAGTGGCGTAACTTGAAGCTCGTGTGCCCAACTGAAAAAATTCCAACAGGGCCCCCCAATTATTGCAAGTCTTTCATAGGTTTGGTCTTTTTATATAGACCAAAGAGACTTTTGGGGCCCCTTCAGTTCTAGGGCCCGGGTCGCTATTGCAACCCCTGCACTTGTTGTAGTTACGTGCCTGCCAGGTAAAAGTCACTGTCAGACATCTCTGGCAGCGGCTAAGCCCTTAGAAAACAAAAGGATTCCAAAATCAGATATGCAGGGCCTTCAAAATCTGCTTCAACACCATCTGTCGGGGGTCGTCATACACATTAGTATAGAGGCCTATAGTATGGAACATTGAAACAAGCTTTTTTTTTAAATATACAGCTGTGTGAAAAAGTGTTTGCCCCCTTCCTGATTTCCTATTATTTTGTATGTTTGTCACTCTTAAATGTTTCAGATCACCAAACAAATTTAAATGTTAGACAAAGATAACACAAGTAATCACAAAATGCAGTTTTTACATGAAGATATTTATTTTTAAGGGAAAAATTAATACAAACCTACAGGGCCCTGTGTGAAAAAGTGATTGCCTCCTGAACTTAATAACTGGCTGGGCCACCCTTAGCAGCAACAATTGCAATCAAGCTTACTGACAATGAGTATTTTACAATGTTCTGGAGGAATTTTGGACCACTTATCTTTGCAGAATTGTTGTAATTCAGCCACATTGGAAGGTTTCCATGCATGAATCGCCATTTTAAGGTCATTCCACAGCATCTCAATTATATAAATGTCAGGACTTTGACTAGGCCACTCCAAAGTCTTAATTTTGTATTTCTTAGGCCCTTCAGAAGTGGAATTGCTGGTGTGTTTTGGATCATTGTCATATTGCATAACCGAAGTTTGCTTCAGCTTGAGGTCACGAACGGACATTGTCCTTCAGGTTTTTTTGGTAGACAGCAGAATTCACGGTTCCATTTACTACAGCAAGTCTTCCAGGTACTGAAGCAGCAAAACAGCCTCAGATCATCACACTACCTCCACCATATTTTACTATTGGTGTGATGTACCTTTTCTGAAATGCTGTTACTTCTATGCCAGATGTAATCTGACATCTTCCAAAAAGTTCAACTTTTGTCTCGTCAGTCCTCAGATTATTCTCCCAAAAGTCTTGGGATCATCCAGATGTTTTCTGGTAAACTGAGAGGAGCCTTTATGTTCTTATTGCTCAGCAGCGGTTTTCATCTTGGAACTCTGCCATGCAGGCCATTTTTGCCCAGTCTCTTTCTTATGGTGGAGTCATGAACACTGTACTTAACTGAGTCAAGTGATGCCTGCAGTTCTTCGGATATTGTTGTGGAGTCTTTTGTGACCTCTTGCACAAGTCATTGCTGCGCTCTTGAGGTAATTTTTGTAGGCCAGCCACTCCTGGGAAGGTTCACCACTGTTCTATGTTTTCACCATTTGTGGATAATGGCTTTCACTGTGGTTCGCTGGAGTCCCAAAGCTTGAAAAATGATTTTATAACCTATTCCAAACTGATAGATCTCAATTACTTTGTCATTTGTTCCTTAATTTCTTTAGATTGTGGCATAATGTCTAGCTTTTGAGGACCTTTTGGTGTACTTCACTTTGTCAGGCAGGCCCTAGTTAAGTGATTTCTTGATTGAGAACAGCTGTGGCAGTAATCAGGCCTGCATGTGGCTAGAGAATTTGAACTCTGCTTCCCAAAGACATGATAACCCACAGTTAATTTATGTTTCAAGGGGGGGGGGAAGGGCAATCACTTTTTCACACAGGGCCCTGTAGGTTTGTATTTATTTTTCCCTTAATAATAAATATCTTCATGTAAAAACTGCATTTTGTGTTTACTTGTGTTATCTTTGTCTAATATTTAAATTTGTTTAGTGATCAAAAACATTTAAGTGTGACAAACATGCAAAAGAATAAGAAATCAGGAAGGGGGAAAACACTTTCACACAACTGTATTAGTACAATTTTAGTAAAGGTAACCACTAAGTTCATCCTGTAATCTTCTTTCTGTCATTAATTTTCAACCCAAAGATGGGCAGGTGCAGTATGATCCAAGTGTCAGATTCTCTTGTGAGAGTGTCTCTTCCAGTAATATAGGCTGGATGTGAGCTCTGTGTATATCCAGGTTGCTACTGTCTTCACTTGCATTCATGTATCAGCATATGTGTAATAGAGTATTTATTTATTCTCTATGTGTTTTCAGCCAGTTTTCTGTACCCTCCAAAATACTTTCTGGCCTCTCTGTTTACAAGTCCCTATCTCTTCTGCTATCTCTAACACTGAAAGGAGGATGGGATAGGGCACAGACAATCAGCAGGGACAAGAGAATAAAAGAAGCACAACTCAGTGTTCAAAGAAAATATTCTCCAGCAATGTTATTTTTGTGTACTGTATACAAAAGCAGATATCTCAGAAGCTGACTGGTCCTCTTCAAAGTGACACTTATGTCACATAGAGTTTTCCTGATATTGTAAAGTTTTGGTAATCACAATTTTCTTGCTCTGGAACTGACCTCATAATTTGGGCTTCTTTTGATTGCACTGAGCACTTTGAAATTCCCTTGTCTTACTCCACGAAAACACAGAAATGTCAATAAACATATGTCAAAGCTTTTGACGTAGATATATAAAACAGGACGATGTAATCCACAGCTGCTCCACATTGTACTTATCTGACCAATACCAATCAAAACATCCCCAATCAGCTGTGGTCTGAGTGTAGACACGGCCAGTCCCGACTTATCTGAAGAAGGACACCTGGTCTTCACAAAGTGATATAATCAGCCTGAGAAGCAAGAAAGGAATCCATGTTCTCTCTGTTCTGTCCTCGTGGCGTGGAGCCCTGCATATGATGACTTTGGCCGACATTTCTATATACACTTCATCTAAAACGCCCCCGAACATCACGATTATGGGCAGATTTTACTGTGACTGGCGTGTCATGTACCAATCTTACATTCAGTTGTGTTGGAGCAGGATGAACCAAATATAAGCGGCTCACTTCGCTTTAGAAATTTGGCATTTCTTTATCTGTCCATGGACCAGAAAATGAAATCATAGCAGGTGTAGATTTGTTTTGTAATTAATTCCAATATCTGGCGTAAATTATTGCAAATCTGTCAACCACCTCCCATAACCACTGTCCACCTCACTTGTCACAGCTTTGAAATGTGTGGGGAACGAAAGCACAAAATGGTGATATGTCACACAATTTTTGTGCAAACATAGCATATAAAACATGTACCGGTATTTTTTTTTTTTTTTTTTTAAAGGAGTTGAAAGGTCTTAAATTAGAAGTCTGCAGTCACTCTTTGTGAATCCTTCCATTGGGCACTCAATGCCAGTGTATTGAGCGAGGCCAGATACAGTCTTGTCGGAAAGTGGCCCGAAGTAGGCAAATAACGTACTTCCAGTCACAGGACTACCTGCTTCCGGCGCTGATACGTTGAATTCTCGTGGAGAGCCTGATGTGAGGATTCACAAGTCTTCAGTCGCATAGAATTACTGCGGACTTATAGTTTAAAGCCCTGATGGAGAAAACCCAAAAATGACTATTGCAATGTTCACATAGCATTTTACAAATCTTTTATAATTTAATTAATTTTTAATTCATTTTGGATCATAATGTTTTTTCTTTTGAGGATGTGACCTAACAGCAGCTGAGGGGCTGTGCCATGGGGACAAGATTCACACCCAGTTATGCCAATCTGCTCATGGGGAGTTTCGAATCCCTATTCATTGGGCAGTTGTTCGTGCCGATGGACCACATTCTGTTCTACAAGAGATTTATAGATAATTTATTTTTCATTTGGACAGGGACACGAGATGAAGCCCAATGTCTGTGGACAATTTGAAGATAAACTCATGGGTTTGGGGGTTCACTTTTTCTGATACTTGTATAAAATTCCTAGATGTGGTTATTTCTAAGAATGACTCAGTAGGGATCTTCAGTCTTCACGGCTACCCATTTCAAGAAAGTGGATGTAAGTAGCCATTTGGATCTCTCAAGTAGCCACTGACCTAAATGGAACGTGCCGTACGGCCAATATTGGCAGAAACGAAAAAAGTGAACAAATGATAGTGATTTTCTTCAGGAGTTACGGGTTCTGAGGAAACGGTTCCGGGAAAAGGGCTTTCCTAAGGGCATTTTAAAAGTTGCGTTCAGAAGTACTAGGAACTTAAGGCAGTTGGATTGTTCAGCGAAAATCAATAATGAGTATAAAGCAATCTATGACTGGGTCGGGATATTAGATTGATGAAAAGTCCAAATTCAGTTTTGTAACCTTTTAACAATTCCCACAATCAGGTTAGGGGATTGCTTAGGAAGTATTGGTTCATTCTGGGGAATGACCTTATACTTGCTCAGAGTATACCAAAAAAGAAAACCATATTGTTTTTAGGAAAAATAGAAATTTGAAGGATTTTATTTACACCTAGCTGTATTAGTAAGAAAGTACTGAACCTACAAACTGGTTATTATTCCGTTTATCCTGAATCGGTAGAGGTTTATGGATGCGGGGTTCTAAATGTTTATGTTGCGGGACGATTCCACATGGGTGAAGACACTTCCATTCTATTCCATTACTGGTGAGGTCTTTCCCATCAATCGTTAAATTGTAATTCATCTTTTTTTAATTTATCTACTCAAATGCAGCTGTGGACTTCAGTAGGTTGGTGGTGCCAGCTACCCACAATAGAAGTGAGGTATTGGCCTACAGTTTATCAAAACATTTTTTTTGATTTATCATAAAATAACGCTGAGAGTCTGCCTTTAAAAATATTAGAACATATATCAGACAAAATCTCTGATCGGTTTCAGAGATTGATCAATCAGTCCTTTTGGATCTTTAAATTGGCAACAATTAACCCTGAGGGTCTTAATGAAACCATTGAGCGCCCATAGTAAGGTTAGGGTTAACAATAGAATATCCTTTTCTGGATTGAGGGGCGATTAGGAGTTTGCTGTTGGGATTTATAGTATAACCCTCCCTTATATAATCTCCAATTCAAGAAAATGATTATATTCATCCGTATACATAGTCTTGATGTAATTGAACATAGAAGTAGGTATGTGGGCTTATATATTTTTCAGCTGTAATTAGGTTGAAGAATGATCGGTAACAATAGATGAGTAACAACAACCTTCTCCAAATTCCCTAACTAAGGTTTATACTTTAATGCAATTAAAGGTAAATAAATATCATAGAACAGTGAGTTTTGCTTGTGGATATCTATAGACCAAGATCAATTTGGGGTGCACTGCTATCAGCGGTTTCTATGGTCATCATTTTGCTCTTAATGGAATGAATAGTAGATTATTTATTTTATATTTTTATACATAAAATGTATATTTTTTATTCATGTTATATGCAATTGTGATGCCATTATCTGCCTGTATACAGGTCCTGTATGTATGTATTGTGTGTATGTGCCTGATGAAGAGGGCAGACAGTCCTTGAAACGTGTAGCCAATTCAACAGCTTTCATTACCTGGACCTGGCTGGTCGGTGTGTTCCTTCTGTGCAGCGTCTGGACGACACCGCTTCTTGTTTCATTGGTTCCCACAAATCTTTAATGGTCACTATTGTTTCAATAAACTTAGGTTCGTCTGATGGCCAAAACAATGATTAATAAAATAGCAAAGTATTTTATGTAGTAAATATGACCTTTTAAGTTCCTTTTTGCCTAATATGCTGATTACTTCCTGCTGTCTTTTATTAAATCGGGATGTCAGAGTGGGGTCCTAATCTTTCCGCTCCTGCTTGTCTTTGTGATAAATAGCATATATACAGTGATCATTAGCAAAAGAGTAATAATGTTTTGAACTTTTAACTTTCAGGCTCCATATCTCACCATCCACTACTTCATCAAACATGAAACTACCATCACTTTATAGACATCTTCTCTATGTCATGCATAAATCTGGCTTGCAACTATTTAGCATATGATTAGTTATGCAGATTGTTGTCATGATGTAGTCTCATCTTCGAAGCAGTAGTGGATGGTGAGATATGGAGCCTGAAAGTCAAAAGTTCAAAACATTATTACCCTTTTGCTCCTCACTGTACATAGCAGGTTGAGGTTTCAGTCCAGGAAAGGCAAGAAACAGAATAATAGCAGGTACAGTGTTTACTGGGAAGCAAAGGAAACAACATTCCAAAACCTATAGTGCTGGCAAAACGTCAGTGAAGAAGTATCTCCCTCTCAATATGGGAAGTTACTGAACATAATAATTGGGATAGTTTCTGGGCATATTACACTGGTATGTGCACCAAAATAGGTTTTAAATTGGTGACCGAGCTTTTGCTATAGTTTTGGGTTAAGTGACAGGTACAGGGGTACTAGTGTTGTGCCATCAAATTTGACATTCTCAATTTATGATTAGGTGAGTCATGAGGTTTCGTGGAGTAAACATTATGAAGTAACTGGACTGAATGGTTCACTGATAGAATAGAGCCTAATGGGGTCAGCAAGGGAGAGGGTCCACCCTCAACCCTATATAAACTGTACAGATGGGCACTTTCCTTGTAGACAGAGTGCATTACTCACTACTGCACTAATTCTATAGTCTCTATCTTAGAACTCATTTAGATGTCCAAAGTTTTTGTACGAGTGCTATCCATGGTTTTCACGGGCAGCACTCGTACCTGTTACAGTCTACTGGGCTATTCACAAGTCCGACTCTTGCCTTAGACCAAAAGGTCCATGAAAAACCACAGAGACATGTCCAATTTTGAGCTAAGGGTCAAAGGGTATGTGGAAAAATTGGACTGCACACGGATATCATCAGAGTGCAGTCCGATTTTCATGGACTCTTAGAAAGGAGGTGGCCCCAAAAAATTTTATTGCTCCACATGCGAGAAAAGTGGACCAAACTCTGATCAGAACAATTGGTCCATTTTTCTCATACGTAGAAAAATCGGCCATCTGAATGAGCCCAGAGAGAGTTGGTGTGTTGGGGTGATGACACCTTTAGTCCCAGGTCCGGAATTCAGGGAACCCTCAGTTTTCATTTGTTTCATCCATATATTAGTGCACACAACTTTATCTACACCCAATACATTGAAATCTATATTTTTTTACTTCACCAAGTAAATATTTTTTTAAGGGCCAAATCATAAATATTATTTCAAACTTTCAATTTATGTCCGTATGCAGAAGAGCAGCCTCACCTCGCAGCACTGATTTGCATTTCTCTAGGATCACTGACTGTACGCATCTGGTAAGCTAATTACCGTCCAGTAAACGTATCTGGAAAGAATGGAAAAGTTTGTTTTTCCCTGTTAGTGGTTTGGAGAGTTTTCTGCTCTGAATAAAAATATCTTTGGGCTGAATTCTGTGTAGGAAACAGGAGGTTTACTTAAACAAGTAGTGTGTATAATGTCATTTGACATGACGTCCTAACCGGAGAAGAGCAGATTAGTGGTGGGGAGAACACCGTGTCCCATGTATGGCAATGCGAGTATGAACACTTGGCATGCACCTATGGTTTTAGCTCCCTTCTTCTTTGATCTATAGCTACAATCTCACAAAAAAGGAAGGTTACTTTCGAAAATACCATCTGAATATTTGGCAAAGTGGAAATTACACTAATGAAGACCTGCATTGTTTTTTGCACGTTTAGAAGAATACCCATATTACCATGCTATGACTCCATACATAAGTTTTATCATGCCATTTAGGCTAGATTCAGTGGTGTGAAAAAGTATTTGCCCACTTCCTGATTTCCTATTTTTTTGTATTTTGTCACACTTAAATGTTTGTCACCAAACAAATTTAAATATTAGACAAAGATAACACAAGTAACACAAAATGCAGTTTATAAATGAAGGTCTTTATTATTAAGGGAAAAAGAAATCTAAACCTACAGGGCCCTGTATGGAAAAGTGATTGCCCCCTAAACCTAATAACTGGTTGGGTCACCCTTAGCAACAACTCCAACCAAACGTTTGCGATAATTGATAATGAGTCTTTTACAATGCTCCGGATGAATTTTGGCCACCCATCTTTGCAGAATCAATGTAATTCAGCCATATTGGATGGTTTCAAAGCATGAACCACCTTTTTAAGGTCATGCCACAGCATCTAAATCTGATTAAGGTCAGGACTTTGACAAGGTCACTTCAAAGTCTTAATTTTGCTTTTCTTAAGGCATTTAGAGGTGGACTTGCGGGTGTGTTTTGGATCATTGTCCTGCTGCATAACCCAAGTGTGCTTCAGCTTGGGGTCACGAACAGATGGCCAGACATTCTCCTTCAGGGTTTTTTGGTAATCAGCAGAATTCATAGTTCCATTTACCAAAGCAAGTCTTCCTGGTCCAGAAGCAGCAGGCCCCAGGCCATCACACTACCACCACCATATTTTACTGTTGCTTTCATGCTTCTTTTCTGAAATGCTGTGTTACTTCTACACCAGTTGCAATGGGACATACACCTTCCAAATAGTTCAACTTTTGTCTCATCAGTCAACAAAGTATTCTCAGAAAAGTCTTTGGGATCATCAAGATGTTTTCTGGCAAAACTGAGAAGAGCCATTATGTTCCTATTGTTCATCAGTGGTGGTTTTTGTCTTGGATCTCTGCCATGCAGGCCATTTTTGCCCAGTCTGTTTCTTATGGTGGTGTCATGAACACTGACCTTAACTGAGGCAAGTGAGGCCTGTAGTTTGGATGTTGTTGTGGGGTCTTTTGTGACCTCTTAGAAGAGTTGTCACTGCGCTCTTGGGTTAATTTTGGTTAGCCGGACACTCCTAGGAAGGTTCACCATTGTTCCATGTTTTTACAATTTGTGAATAATGTTTCTCACTGTGGTTCACTCGAGTCCCAAAGCTTTAGAAATGGCTTTATAACCTTTTTCCAGACTGAAAGATCAATTACTTTATTTCTCATTTGTTCCAAAATTTCTTTATGATCAGGGCATGATGTCTAGCTTTTGAGTATCTTTTAGTCTATTTCTCTTTGTCAGGCAGGTCCTATTTAAATGATTTCTTGATTGAGAACAGGTGTGTCAATAATCAGACCTGGGTGTGGCTAAGTAATTTGAACTCAGCTTCCCAAAGATGTGATAAACCACAGCTAATTTATGTTTTCAGGAAGGGGGTGGGGTGTGAAGAAATAACTTTTTCACACAGGGCCCTATGGGTTTGGATTTCTTTCTCCCTTAATAATAAATACCTTCATTTAAAAACTGCATTTTGAGTTTACTTGTGTTGTCTTTGTCTAATATTTAAATTTGTTTGGTGATGTGTTTGGATTGTGTGACAAACAAGCAAAGGAATAGGATGTCTGGAAGGAGGCAAACACTTTTTCATACGACTGTATATAGGAAGGGAGATAGCTTGTATTCTGGGCTGCTAGTCTGCAATCAATAAAGGAGCTGCAATCGAGCAAAGATATTGCAGTGTGGTTTATTCTCGACATGTTTCCAAGTATTACAACTTCTTCAGGAGAACCACAAATTCTGTTAAAGAAGTTTAGCGCCACACAGAATACCCACTATCTCCAATCCTACATCTACCAACCAGAGGGGCTGCAGCAGTTGGAACCTTAATTAATAGGATATTAGAGATACGTCTAACACAACCCTACCAGGTGAGCAGAACTGCAACTTGATCACAACGTTATTTTGGATAACACCATACAATGCTTTGAAGTACCGTAGTACAGACAAGATCATGCAAGTCCACTCTAGTATAACTAGTGTATAGTAGCACAGAAGTCTACAACTAGGGTGAAATTGGCCTCTAATGTGACACTAGCATAGTATGGATGCCATGGACTCCTCTTTTGAATGCTACCATAACGTTCTAATTTCACGTGCGCTGTACGATAATACGAGGGAAGCATCAGAACTGGGCCCACTGACACTTTTGACCCCTTCACAACATATGGTGTACAGTTTCGTCATATGTTGTGTCCTTGCCTCTGATGCAGACTCGCAAGCCAAGCCCACATATTTCCTGGCAGATGATGGCTGATTATCAGCCATCATCTGCCTCTAAGGCATCGGTCACACTAGAGAGAAATACGGACGTATGAGAGGTGCAAAAACTACGCATTGCACTCGGACCAATGTTTCTCTATGGGGGCAGCTTCCATCAGCGGTATATTTCTCAGCCGTATTTTACGGGCTGAGAAAATCGCAGCATGCTGCCATTGTCAGCGTATTTCGAGTAAAATACACCAATGCAAGTCTATGGGGGCGTGAAAAATACGGATTACACACGGACCACACGTGTGACTTGCAAGAAATATGCACCGGTGTTCTATAGAAAAGCCGGTAATTCAGTGCGGTGTACAGTAAAATCACACTGACAGAATAGAATAGAACAGATAAAATAAAAGTCTACACATGGACTAGGTATACATATATATATATATATATATATATATATATATATATGTATATATGTATATATATATATATATATATATATATATATATATATATATATATATACACACTCACCGGCCACTTTATTAGGTACACCTGTCCAACTTCTTGTTAACACTTAATTTCTAATCAGCCAATCACATGGCGGCAACTCAGTGCATTTAGGCATGTAGACATGGTCAAGACAATCTCCTGCAGTTCAAACCGAGCATCAGTATGGGGAAGAAAGGTGATTTGAGTGCCTTTGAACGTGGCATGGTTGTTGGTGCCAGAAGGGCTGGTCTGAGTATTTCAGAAACTGCTGATCTACTGGGATTTTCACGCACAACCACCTCTAGGGTTTACAGAGAATGGTCCGAAAAAGAAAAAAAATCCAGTGAGCGGCAGTTCTGTGGGCGGAAATGCCTTGTTGATGCCAGAGGTCAGAGGAGAATGGGCAGACTGGTTCCAGCTGATAGAAAGGCAACAGTGACTCAAATCGCCACCCGTTACAACCAAGGTAGGCCTAAGAGCATCTCTGAACGCACAGTGCGTCGAACTTTGAGGCAGATGGGCTACAGCAGCAGAAGACCACACCGGGTACCACTCCTTTCAGCTAAGAACAGGAAACTGAGGCTACAATTTGTACAAGCTCATCGAAATTGGACAGTAGAAGATTGGAAAAACGTTGCTTGGTCTGATGAGTCTCGATTTCTGCTGCGACATTCGGATGGTAGGGTCAGAATTTGGCGTAAACAACATGAAAGCATGGATCCATCCTGCCTTGTATGGAGCATCTTTGGGATGTGCAGCCGACAAATCTGCGGCAACTGTGTGATGCCATCATGTCAATATGGACCAAAATCTCTGAGGAATGCTTCCAGCACCTTGTTGAATCTATGCCACGAAGAATTGAGGCAGTTCTGAAGGCAAAAGGGGTCCAACCCGTTACTAGCATGGTGTACCTAATAAAGTGGCCGGTGAGTGTATATATATATGAGACACATATATATATATATATATATATATATATATATTTATATTTATATTTAATACAGAGCTAGATAGCATAAAAGCCGGTAATTCAATTGCCGGCTTTTGCCAAGTCCTTACCAAACCTGACAGGATATGAGACATGGTTACATACAGTAAACCATTTCATATCCGTTAGATTTTTACATATTCCTACTAATGTTAGAAGTGTCTGTGTGCAAAATTTTGGAGCTCTAGGTGTTAATATAAAGGGTTAAATCACTGAAAAAAACTGGCGAGGGCTCCTGCGCAATTTTCTCCGCCAGAGTGGGAGAGCCAGTGACTGAGGGCAGATATTAATAGCCTAGAGAGGGTCCATGGTTATTGGCCCCCCCTGGCTAAAAACATCCGCCCCCAGCCACCGCAGAAAAGGCACATCTGGAAGACATAGAAGGCAAATGGGGCAACATTTTTTAATGAAACACAACTGTGTTTAGACCAGAATAGATGCATTTAAATAAAATAAACATTTCCCCCAATGTGTCTATATACTTTATAGGGGTTGGCTAATCAGAGATACCCATTCTCAAACTGCAGCCAACTTACTTTCCTCTTCCACCAAGCATTATATGTATCTTATATCAATGCTCCTTTCATATTTGAAAACAATCAGCGTTAGGGCCTAAAAGAAAATGTAGAATCAAGTTTTTACTACCTAAACTGAGAACACCATAAAATAAAGACAGAGACCCTGATTCCAGTGATGTGTCACTTACTGGGTTGCTTGCTGTAGTTTTGATAAAATCATTATTTTATCAGCAGTAGATTATTGTTATAGGACTAGTAAACCTGCTGCCATGTAGTCCTTCGTATTCATGAGCTCTATATAACCCCACCCACACCACTGATTGGACAACTTTCTGCCTATGCACAGTGTACTTTAAAAAGCTGCCGATCAGTGGTGTGGGTGGGATTATACAGAGATCAACACTCAGAGAACTGGGAGATTTACAGCAGATAAAACAGTTATTAATCAAAACTGTAGCACCAGATAAAGTAAGTGATACATTACTGGAATCAGGGTATCTGCCCCTACATTGGTGAGTGTGCCGCCCCATTTCTATTTGGGCAGCACACGTCCATATAATACTCCTGTCTAAATGAGCCATTATGGTATGTGTATTTGTTGAACCCCTGGTGTAGGAAAGGACAGGCCGGAGCCAGCCGCCCCCTCCCCCCTAAGCGAAGGCCATCATGACATGGGTTAGGAGAGGAGGTGGGCGTTGTTAGGATAATTATGTGGGGGGTGGGCTTGCTGTGAGAGGTAGTGTAAGGGGCAGGGGGTGGGGGCTGGTCAGTTTCCCGCTCACCTCTGCAGAAGCGACATGGCCAGCGTGGATGCCGTCTTGGAGAGCCTGAGGGCGGCTGCAGCTTCGCGCCCTCCTGGGTGGCTGGAAGCGCAGGTGGCTCACCTAGTGGATGGCGGCGGTGGAGGATCCTCGCCAGCGGTCCCCCCTTTGGAGCGGCGAGCTCGGCGGTCGAGGCCCCCCGAGCGGCTGTCGCCAGATTCTGGGCCACATGCCCCCCGCAGGCGCAGGAGCCCCTCCCGGGACCCTCCAGGCCGGGTGCCGGCAAGGGCAGCGGTTAGCAGGCCCCGGCCTAGGAGGAATCCTACGGCCAGACGGGGCATAGCGGCGGTTGCGAGACCCTCACCTCGTGGTGCGGTGGGGGCGGAGCCAAGACGCACCGGCCAGCGTCTGGGGCCTGCAGCATCGGGAGGCCACGGCGGTGACGTTCCTGCCGCGCGGCCTGCCTCGGCAATATCGACTAGGTACGGAGGTTCGGTGGCGGTCGTAGGGTCGGGCGGCCTGAGGCTGGACGACGCTGGGCTGGCCTCTTTAGCGGCGGCGAGGGGTTCCCCTGATCCAGGGCCACGGTCCAGACGGCCTTCTGTGGCGGCGGTGAGCACGGCGGACATCGAGCGGCGCGGTTCCAGCTCCTCCGCTCAGACAGCAGCATCCCCTGGCACGTGGAGTCCGAACCTGGTGCATCCTGTATCGGCTGCATTCCAGAGCAGGTCGGATGGGCAACACCAGGGACACACGGTGGACGGGCCGGTGGCGGATTGGGCAGCACGTGGACGTCTGGATGCCAGCACTCCGGCTGGAGGGACCACAGATTCCTCGCAGCCCGGTGAGTATGCGTCTGTGTCTGTGTCTCGTTCTTGTCCTTCAGATGCATGGTCACCTGCAATTAGTGGAGGTCATGGGGCGCCTGGTGGAGCAGTTGGGTCGGGGTTCGCAGGTGGCGGAGAAGCGGCCGGGGTCCGGGAGCTTTTGGCTAATGTGCAGAACTTGCTAGTGAGATTGGATCGTGGGGTGGGTCAGGCTTGCAACCTGGACAGGGTAGTGCAGCGGCGGCGCAGGCTGTGGTCGCTGAACCGGTTTCCGTTTCGGTGCAGATGGAAAAAGAGAAGGAGTGCAGGATCCATTTGGATGATAGGGCGCACGGGGAGGTATACGTGTGTTTTGAGGGCCCGTTGGGCGCCCATCTTAAGAAAGAGGTTATGGAAAAGATAAGTAAAGATGAATACGTGGAAATTTTTTCATTGCTTCCACTGGAAAAATGTAATCTTGATAAGGGGAAGAAGAAGGATACTAAAAAGGAGGAGGAAGAAAAACGGCGGTGGCGTTTGATTCCCCAGACTTTTACTAACTGGCTTCAGGCTTTCGCCATCCTGGCCGGTGTTATAGGTGAGAAGGCTCCCGAGAATTATTCGGGGTTATTTTGTTACATGGATTCTATCAGCGAAGCGCACAGGGTGTATGGCGGTCAAGCGTGGCTCAGGTACGATGTGCAGTTTAGACAGAGAAAGGCTGTGCGGCCGGCCATTAGGTGGGACCAGAAAGATATTGGTCTCTGGTTATGGGTCATGGCCCAATACAAGTTTGGCCATCCCTTTGCCGGGGGGGGGGGGGGGGGGGGGGTTCCGGCCATGGTTCACAGTCCGGTGCTGAAGGTACCTCAGGTAGCGCAGGACAGGCAAGCGGACAGAAGTTGGGCGTGTGCTGGCAATTTAATGAAGTACAGTGCAGACATTGCAAATTCGGAGTCAATTGTAAGTTTAAACATTTGTGCTCGCACTGTAGCGGTTCCTCCCATGGTGCCACAAAAAAATGTTTTAAAAAGAATAAGGGAAAGGCCGGTTCAGGTAATTCCCATGGGGGAGACACCGGTGATGGTGGAAAGGATGGCCCCTTATCTAAATAGATATCCGGATAGGGAAAAGGCGTCCTTGTTGTTGTCAGGTTTTATGGATGGTTTTGTTATTCCGGCTCCTTCTTTTGCGGTTCACTGTGTTAGAAAAAAATTTGTGGAGCGCCCCCAGACGCAGGGCCGCAGGGTACTCGGTACCGGGCCTCTCTGTCTCGGTCTTGGGGTTGTCACGGTGGCTAGACCCGGTCCGTGACCCTGCTAAGGGGCGTCCAATGAAAGATGAGATGATGGTACGTGGTGTAGGTTGCGATGAATGACGAGCACACAGGGTTGCAGTCTCTTTACCTCTTTACTGAAGGTTTCAAGATCCTCAATCCAGAGTACTGCTAACAGGGCTGGCTGAGACCGGCCGGTCCGAAGGCACCTCCAGAGTTCCCTTTGCAGGTGGAAATCAGTGCCTACCTTCTAGCGCCTGTGTGTTGTAGTACCTCCTTGCTGAGCACCACGGGATAATCCTCACAACTGTTGTGTCTGTTTCTGATGTTCTCTCTCACAACTCGTATCTATTCTGATGTTCTTTCTCCGTCCCCCAGATGATATGGCTAGGACGCACCCATATGACGGGTAGGCCTGGAGTTCTTCCGGGACCCTAGTGTCGCCCCTCTCCCACAATTGCCCCCTATGTCTGCTTAGGTGATTTAGGTGAGACAGCCAACCTATAATTAACTGTCCTGCCGTTGGTTTGAAGTAATGCTTGGAGCCCAATACTTCCTCGGCGTTCCGGCCACCGGCTACGCGCCTCAGTAGGATGTTGCCTCGATCTCACGGCACGACTCCTACTGGTGTTATCTCCTTTTTGCTGTGATCTCATTTCTCACTCTCCACAATAAACCTCGCTTCTTGTCCTTTCTTGAGATACCGCCGCAATGTAGTGCAGGCGCGGTTCCTTAACGCTCTGTCTTGTTCGCTAGGCCTCTGTCAAGATCTCACCCCTGACAGGGACCCCCCTGAATCTTTCCCCGCAACACCCTCTGCCACAGGATGTTGCCTGGTTCCAACCCAGTCAGCTTCTCACTAACTTCCTATCCAACCCCCAGTTTTACCAGATTGTGAGGAGTGGCCTAATACATAGTACCCTTTGCTCCCCCTGGAGGCCAGACTGTGAAGTGTATTGGTGTCTGTGATACCTGGTCAGGTGACCTCCTTAAGTGCCATCGGACATACCATCACTCCCCTTAGTGGCGGAGCAACAGTACTGCAACGACCAGGACTCTGGGGCGCTGCATTTGCGCTCAGCTTTGTTACACGCTGACGTGGTTTCGGACAAATTGAGTAAGGAGGTGGCGCTGGGGCGCATGGCGGGTCCGTTTGAACAGGCTCCATTTGAGGATTTAGTTGTTTCACCTTTGGGGGTAGTTCCTAAGAAGGAGGTTGGAAAATTTCGCCTGATTCAGCACTTGTCGTATCCCAAGTGTCGGTCGGTAAATGATGGCATCGATCCCGAGTTGTGTTCGTTGGTGTACGCATCTTTTCATGAGGCGGTGGTTTGGGTGCAGAAATGCGGAAAAGGCGCCCCTCTTGCCAAGACGGACATAGAATCTGCTTTCTGTTTGCTGCATCCATCTAGCGTTAGACTTCTGGGTTGTTTTTGGGATGACCGATTCTTTGTTGATAGATGTTTGCCCATGGGCTGTTCTTTATCTTGTGCCCTGTTTTTGGGGCGTTTAGTTCCTTTTTGGAATGGGTAGTGCGGGACGTTTCTGGTTATGATTCGGTTTTGCATTATTTAGACGATTTTTTTGTGCGTCGGCCCGGCTGGGTCTGACTGTTGTTCCAGGATTTTGAGGGCAATCGAATGGGTGGCTTCTCGCTTTGGCGTTCCGCTGGCTCCCGGTAAGACCGAGGGTCCGAGTACGTGTTTATGTTTCTTAGGTATCGTCATCGATACTGTTCTGTGGGAGTTCAGGTTGCCTGAGGACAAATTGGCGGGCCTTAGGGACGATGTGCAGCGGGCTAGTCGCCTGCGCAAGTTGCCTTTGCGAGATTTGCAATCATTGCTAGGAAAACTGAATTTCGCTTGTCGTGTCATGCCGATGGGTAGAGTTTTTTCTAGGAGGTTGGCTAGTGCTACGGCGTGAGTTAAGGCTCCTCATCATTTCGTACGCTTATCGGCTGAGCACAAGGAGGATTTGGCGGTGTGGAGTGAATTCTTGAAGAGTTATAATGGCAGGTCATTGTTTATCGAGGGGGTAATTGACAACGAGTCTTTGGAGTTGTTTACCGATGCCGCAGGTGGGTCGGGTTTTGGAGCGTATTTTCAGGGCCAATGGTGTGCGGCAGAGTGGCCAGCGAGTTGGATTTCTTCGGGCCTAGTTCGTAACATTGCGCTTTTGGAAATTTTTCCCATTTTGGTAGCAGTGCATTGGTGGCAAGGGATTTTTCGAAACAGGCGAGTTCGTTTCCACTGCAATAACATGGGGGTGGTTTGTGCGATTAACAGTTTGTCCGCGTCATCGCCTCCGGTGGTGTGCGTGTTACGGCAGTTGGTGTTGTTGTGTCTGAATTTGAATGTGCATGTCACAGCGTCGCACGTACCCGGGGTCCATAATGGCATCGCTGACTCTCTTTCTCGTTTACAGTTCGATCGTTTTCGGTTATTGGCCCCGGAGGCGCAGATGGTCGGGTTGGAGTGCCCTGCGGAGCTTTGGCTAGTGGTATCCGGGGCGCAGAGGCGTTGATTAAGGCATTGTTGGCTCCTAGAACTTGGGAGGCTTATCAGTTAATTTGGCGGGAGTGGGAGGATTTGTTTCCAGCAGGGTTTTGCGGGGTTAGCCAGCAAGATCAGGTGGGTATCTTGCTGTCGTGGTTGAGTCGTGGGGCATTGGGTGGATGGTCTTCTTCCAAAGTGTCAAGAGTCATGGCGGCTTTGGCATTTGGTTTCAAATTGCAGGGTCTGGGTGATATCACCAAGTCCTTTTTGGTGCAGCGGGCAGTAAAAGGCTTTAGACGGCGGCCTGAGAAACTGGATTCTAGGCGGCCGGTTTCTTTTTCAATGTTAGAAAAGTTGGGTGAGGTGTTGTCATCCGTATGTTTTTCAGTTTTTGAGCTTGTTTTGTTTCGGCTGGCTTTTTGCTTGCCTTTTTTGGGGCGTTTCGTGTGGGCGAGTTGGTGTCACCCAGTAAACAGGTGTCGGGGGGTCTGTTGGCTAGGGATGTATTTTTGTCTGATGGGTGCGTGGAGCTGTGGTTGCGGCGATCTAAATCGGATCAGGAGGGCCGGGGTAGCAGAATCGTTTTGGGCTCAGTCGCAGGTTCGGCTATGTGTCCTGTTGCATGTCTGCACAAGTTTTGGGGTCTCCATCCTAGGCGCGATAGGTCTTTGCTATGCCATCAAGATGGTTCTTGCTAGTCTCGCTATCAATTCACGGTAGTTTTTAAAAAGGCTATTGCATTGTTGGGTTTGGATGGGGTCGGTTTTGCTTCCCATTCGTTTCGTATTGGGGCCGCGACTGAGGCGGCAATTGGGGTTTGGGGGCTTCTGCCATTCAGCGGATCGGTAGGTGGCGCTCAAGCAGGTTTCGTAGTTATGTGCGGCCACAGGTCATGGTCGAAGGGGTTCTATAAGAGTTGCGTTGTCGGCGTTTTTTCGGTGCGTGGTACGATTCGAATTGTGTTTTGTTTTTCAGGTTCCCGGGCATTACTGGTGTGGATTCTCGGGACACTCATATGTGCATTGGGGAGCTCTGCGCGCGGATGTGCGGATGGAGGGCAGACAGCTCAGTTTTGACCGCAGCGTTGCAGTAATACGGTGGTTGGGTTTTCGGGGGATGGTATGGAACCGAGTGTTGCGGGAGATCCATAATAGTGTGAGTTTGGACAAAGCCCCGGATGTTTTGGTTTTGCATGTTGGGGGTAATGATCTGGGGGTTCGGCCTTTTTGGGAACTGATAAAAGATATTAAGCAGGATTGCTTGCGGTTATGGGTGTTGTACCCGGGTTTGACCATTGTTTGGTCTGAAATTGTGCCACGCAAACGCTGGAAACATATGCGGTCTTTGGAAAAACTCGATAAGGCCAGGGATAAAGGTGAACAGGACGGTGTCCGCTTTTGTGTCTCGGAATGGGGGCGTGGCGGTGAGACATTTCGAATTGGAAACGGGTAAGGGTGAATATTGGTTGGCTGACGGTGTTCATTTGAATGCTGTGGGGATGGATTTTTGGTCTCGGTTTGCAGGAGGGCATTGAAAGGGCCATGGCTTTTCGTTCTGGTGGGGTCTCGGGCCTTTAAGGGGTTCAAAGGCCTTTCGTTGTGGCAGCTGGGGGGAGTCCTTGGGGTTGGTGGAAATTGGTTTGGGGGGTCCATTGGCATATGGCTCCCCTGTTTTGGTGTTTAATATGTTTCTGATCTGGTGAATGGTGGTGGGGAGTTCCGGCAGGGGTGGTCGGATCTCCAGATTATTAACGTGAACACTGAACCCTCTTGTGGGTTTTTGGTGCTCCCGAGCCAGGTTTACAACGGCTGGGAGTAAAATCATTGGTTTAGTTAGGTTCACGTTATGGGTTGTTAAATCACCAGATTCGTGTGGGCTCCAAGGACTTCTCCTAGTTTTTATAAAAAATGTTAATGTTTTTTACATTTATTGTTAACTGTTTTATGTTAATAAAAGAGGCTGCTGTGGCCTATACTATTCCAATGAAAATTATGGTCTCTGTCGTTAATTGGGGTAAGGGGTGGGGAAAGGATGGTTGGTTAAAAAGGGGAAAAAACATTAATTGGTTGAATCAAAGGGGCTAGTTACTAATTTCACGGAGCGCCTTCGACTATACCAGTGTCATAACCGCCCCAATGATCAAAATGTACTTTGTGACCAGAGCAAGAATACAATGCGACTCTTCTCTATTGGAAATGTTGTGTCTGGAGATGAGCGAACCCGAACTGTAAAGGGGTTCATACCGGACACCTTCCTCTGGGAGTCCATTTTACAGTTCAGGAGTCCGGAGAAAGAAAGAGGTTTTCCTGCTCTGAAGTTCGGGTTCCTATTGATTTCAATGGGGTTCAGGTTCCAGTTCGGGTACAGTTCTGGTACCCGAACCGGACTTTGGACAGGTCCCAGAACCCGAACTTACACGGGTCCGCTCATCCCTAGTTGTGTCACCTTTGGAATTTGAACTGTACTTTTTTACATGTAACTTGACGTGATCGATCATAAGTGTTTTTATCGGAGAATTAAATATTCAGCTTATGTTTTCGATATCAATCATTAGAGAACGGCTCAGCTTAGATATCACTATGAATGACTTAGTGTCAAACCTTTCTCTTCCCAGAGGGATCTCTCATAAGGAACAACGAAGTTGATTTTCTGCTTCCTTGTCATACACCATTTTACGGATATTTATTATTTTATTATATTTTGTCTAGAATACGAAGAGGAATGAAATATCTAAGGAAATTATGCTAATAATGTCCGAGTAATACTAAATAATTACATCCGAAACCGCTCCCCAGGGTACAATGTGTCTGGCAAAAGTCCTAATCTAATTAGACCTCTGGCTTGTAATATTTAATTTTCCAGGAGCTTTAGGATCTGTCTTGAAGGAATAATAATGAACCTGCCACTCACCAGACAGCTCTTGAAGGTTGATGGATGTGAGAAATCTGCTACATTCACTGTAAGTTCATAAAACAAAAACTTTTCTGAGAATGCTGTATCCTAAAATGTGTCATGTAATCCTGAACATTCACATTTTTTTCCATCACGAACTTCGGTATCAATGAAAGTCAGATAGAAACTGGTATTGAGTATCCTGCACCATTAACAGTTCGTTTATGGCATAGAATGGAAACATCAGTTAAATACTTACAGCGTACTGGTACTAAAAAAGCATGGTCGTATGCTTCTCATTGCTCACAAGTTAGGCCAGCTTCTGGTGCACATACCAGCCTGATATGTCCAGGAACTATCCTAATTCACACACACTGTTACTTACTAGCCATACTTCATCAGCATTCTGCCAGCACTATAGGAACTGGAACCTTTTTTTCTCCTATCATACATATCACATGCCATTTGCTGATGGCTTTCCAACTGCCCTCTGATAGTTTATCCCCCGGTTATGCCTGTATGCAGTTTGATAGATGGAAGAACAGAGAGATAAAGACCCCCACCATGTCAACATCTCTGCTACTACTGTTCATATATTACATCTAACATTGGACAGTGGACTATAAGTTAAACCAAACGAAGACCCCCAGCGGCTAACACTTTGGAGTGATTTTTCATTCGGGAGGATGACTTACTTTTTAAACAAAATGATTTTGCAGGTTCTTATATTTATCAAATACTAGATGGTGGCCCGATTCTAACGTATCTGGTATTCTAGAATATGCAGGTAGTATATAACACAGGCCATGTATTATATTGCACAGTCACGTAGTATATAACACAACCGACGTAGTATATAACATAGCTACGTAGTATACAACAGAGCCACGTAGTATATTGCACAGCCACGTAGTATATTGCACAGCCATGTAGTATATAACACAGAGCACGTAGTATATTGCACAGCCCACGTAGTATATTGCACAGCCCACGTAGAATATTGCACAGCCACGTAGTATATTGCACAGCCATGTAGTATATAACACAGAGACGTAGTATATAACACCGCGCATGGAGTATATAACGCAGGTTACGTAGTATAAAGCACAGCGATTTAGTATATTGCCCAGCTACATAGTATATAGCACAGAGATGTGTATATAACAAAGCGCACGCAGTATGTAACACAGCCCACGTAGTATGTAGCAATGTGGGCACTATATGCGTGGTTAAAAAAGACGTAAAATAAAAAATAAACATACACTCACCTTCCGAAGGCCCCTTGAAGTCCTGGCGCCTGTGTGCGGTGCACGCGGCAGCTTCCGGTCCCAGGGTTGGTATGAGCGCAGGACCTGTGATGACGTTGCGGTCACATGACCGTGACATCATGGCAGGTCCTTCTCGCATACCATCCTTGGCACCGGAACCTGCCGCTTGCACTGCCGAGGACAGCGCGCAACGGAAGGTGAGAATAACCTTTTTTTTATTATTATTATTTGTAACATTAGATCTTTTTACTATTGATTCTGCACGCAGCATCAATAGTAAAAATTTGGTCACACAGGGTTAATAGCAGCGGTAACGGAGTGCGTTACACCGTGGTCCGTTAACTCTGGCATTAACCCTGTGTGAGGGCTGACTAGAGGGGAGTATGGAGCGGGCACTGACTGCGGGGAGGAAGGAGCGGCCATTTTGCTGCCGGACTATGGCCGTCGCTGATTGGTCGTGGCTGTTTTGCCACGACCAATCAGCGACTTGGATTTCCATGACAGACAGAGGCCGCGACCAATGAATATCCATGACAGACAGACAGACAGAAAGACAGACAGACAGAAAGATGGAAGTGACCCTTAGACAATTATATAGTAGACTAACTGAAGAGCCCGGCGTTGCCTGGGCATAGTAAATATCTGTGGTTAGTTATAGCACCTCACTTCTCTTATTTTCCCATCACGCCTCCCATTTTCCCCCTCACATCTCTCATTTTCTCCCTTACACCTCTCATTTTCCCCTAACTCTTGTCATTTTGACCTCACATCTGTCATTTTCCGATCACTCCACTATTTTCCCTCACTGCTCTCAATTTGCATTCACACCTTTTCATTTTCACCTCACACCCCTTATTTTCACCTCACACTTCTCATTTTCCCCTCAGTATATACATATTTGTCATCTCCCTTATATATAGTATACACCTATATGTCATCTCCTGTATATAGTATATACCTGTATGTCATCTCCCCTGTAAATAGTATATACCTGCTGTATGTCATCTCCTCCTGTATATTGTATATACCTATGTGTCATCTCCTCCTGTATATAGTGTATACCTGTATGTCATCTCTTCTGTATATACCTGTATGTCATCTCCTCCTATATATAGTATATACCTGTATGTCATCTCCTGTATATAGTATATACCTATATGTCATCTCCCCTGTATATAGTATGTACCTGTATGTCATCTTCTCTTGTATATAGTATGTACTTGTATGTCATCTCCTCCTGTATATAGTATATACCTGTGTGTCATCTCCTCTGTATATAGTATATACCTGTGTGTCATCTCCCCTGTATATAGTATATACCTGTGTGTCATCTCCCCTGTATATAGGATATACCTGTGTGTCATCTCCCCTGTATATAGTATATTTGTGTGTGTCATCTCCCCTGTATATAGTATATGCCTGTGTCATCTCCTCCTGTATATAGTATATACCTGTGTGTCATATCCTCCTGTATATAGTATATACCTGTGTGTCATCTCCCCTGTGTATAGTATATACCTGTGTGTCATTTCCCCTGTATATAGTATGTACCTGTATGTCATCTCCTGTATATAGTATATACCTGTATGTCATCTCCCCTGTATATAGTATATACCAGTGTGTCATCTCCTCCTGTATATAGTATATACCTGTGTGTCATCTCCCCTGTATATAGTATATATGTGTGTGTCATCTCCTTCTGTATATAGTTATATACCTGTGTGTCATCTCCTCCTGTATATAGTATATACAGTACCTGTGTGTCATCTCTCCTGTATATAGTATATACCTGTGTGTCATCTCCTGTATATAGTATATACCTGTATCTCATCTCCTCCTGTATATAGTATATATCTGTATGTCATCTCCTCCTGTATTAGACCTCGTTCACACGTTATTTGCTCAGTATTTTTACCTCAGTATTTGTAAGCTAAATTGGCAGCCTGATAAATCCCCAGCCAACAGGAAGCCCTCCCCCCTGGCAGTATATATTAGCTCACACATACACATAATAGACTGGTCATGTGACTGACAGCTGCCGGATTCCTATATGGTACATTTGTTGCTCTTGTAGTTTGTCTGCTTATTAATCAGATTTTTATTTTTGAAGGATAATACCAGACTTGTGTGTGTTTTAGGGCGAGTTTCATGTGTCACGTTGTGTGTGTTGAGTTGCGTGTGGCGACATGCATGTAGGGACTTTTGTGAGATGAGTTTTGTGTGGCGACACGCGTGTAGCAACTTTTTGTGTGTCGAGTTGCATGTGACAGGTTAGTGTAGCAAGTTGTGTGCAGCAAGTTTTGCGCATGGCGAGTTTTGCGCGTGGCGAGTTTTATGTGTGGTGCATTCTGAGTATGTGCAAGTTTTCTGTGAGGCAACCTTTGCATGTGTTGCAACTTTTGTGCATGTGGCAATTTTTCCTCGTGTGCAAGTTTTGCGTGTGGTGAGTTTTCCATGAGGTGAGTTTTGCACGTGTGGCGAGTTTTGCGTCAGCCTAGTTTTGCATGTGGCCAGTTTTGCGTGTGGCGAGTTTTGAGAGGCGACTTTTGTGTTTCGACTTTTATGTGGCGAGGTTGGTGTATGTGTGGTGAAATGTGCGCTGAGGGTGATATATGTGTTCAAGCACGTGGTAGTGTGTGGCGCATTTTGTGTGTGTGTTCATATCCCCGTGTGTGGTGAGTATCCCATGTCGGGGCCCCACCTTAGCAACTGTACGGTATATACTCTTTGGTGCCATCGCTCTCACTCTTTAAGTCCTCCTTGTTCACATCTGGCAGCTGTCAATTCGCCTCCAACACTTTTCCTTTCACTTTTTCCCCATTTTATAGATAGGGGCAAAATTGTTTGGTGAATTGGAACGCGAGGAGTTAAAATTTCATCTCACAACATAGCCTATGACGCTCTCGGGGTCCAGACGTGTGACTGTGCAAAATTTTGTGGCTGTAGCTGCGATGGTGCAGATGCCAATCCCGGACATACACACACACATTCAGCTTTATATATTAGATTAGATTAGATCACGTTGTATAAAGTGAGTGACCATTTAAATATTGTTTAAATGTTTTTTTTTTTATTTTAATTTGACAGGTTAGTTTTTTTTATTTATTTTTTACTCATGATCTCCATTAATTAGCCAGAGCAGAGCGGGCTACACGGGGGCACTCTTCTCCACTAGCTCTAAACAAGGGAGGAATAAACTCTTGTGAGAATGTTATCTGCAGCCGAGCGCTCCACATTCCCATTAGTATGTGCATATTTACACAAAAGCCTCCAGGCAAAAGTTATCATTAGAAAACTCTTGAATATTTGATTTGTCATCCAAAAGGCATATAAAATTAGATTCAGTCTTTATTCAAAAAAAAACAAAAAACTTTTCCCAAGTTTCCCCTACAAATGAAGATGAGTCTAAAATATATATATATATATATACACTGTATATATACACTATATACTGTATATACCGCAGCTGTTAAAAATAATCAATGTAGGGATTTGATGATACGACATGTGAACGTCTTCTTTCCACATAGTATGCATATAAGGCTACGTTCACATTTGTGTTGTGCGCCGCAGCGTCGGCGACGCAACGCACAACGCAAATGTGAACGCATGCACAACGCTACGTTTTGCGCCGCATGCGTCCTTTTTTTCATTGATTTTGGATGCAGCAAAAATGCAACTTGCTGCGTCCTCTGCGCCCGGACGCGGGCGCCGCAGTGACGCCTGCGGCGCAAAACGCAAGTGCGACGCATGCCCATGCGCCCCCATGTTAAATATAGGGGCGCATGATGCATGCGGCGATGCTGCGGCGCCCGACGCTGCGGCGATGACTGCAAATGTGAACGTAGACTAAGGGTCTGCCATAGGGATTAGCAGCGGAGAATTTACCTTAAAGCGTTCTTCGGACCATAATGTTTTATGACCAGTCAATTGAATAGATTATCAAATATTGATCGAAGAGTTTGAACCATTGAGACCTCCATGAAATTCTAAGAAAAGACTGTTCTTCTAAGTAGCTCAGTGCGTATGCTTGAAGGAATTGGCAGATATAAGCTCTTTGCAATCCTCAAGATTATAATTTGAACGGGAAGGACCGTGTATGTGCTACCTGCTTTCCCACAGCAAACTGGACCTTTTTTCGGCATTTGTCTCTGCAATAGGGCATCGACATTAGTTATTATGTTTGATGACCTATTGATAAGTGTTGAAAACAAACAAGTTTACGCTTTTTCAATGAGCATCTAACATTTATTTATGCTAAAAATCCATGTCAGGGGAAAAAAATATACCATATGAATTGTGTATTTTCTGCTTGACAAGCATGTTCTATCCATCATTGATGTTAAGGGGACCCATATAATGTCTATGACGCAGTCAGATGGCCGAATAAATCGGACCTAGATCAGAATGCTGTGAACACACTTTCTGGCAGCTTTCAGGACCCAAGACCCAAGACCCATAGAAATACATGAAGCTGTCACACTTGAGTCGGGAGAGTCACCGGTCAGTTTATGCTCTGCTTTCCGATCCCGGTCTGATTTAGGCTACTTTCACACGTGCATCGTGCGTCGTTTTGGAGAAAAAACGCATCCTGCAAAAGTGCTTGCAGGATGCGTTTTTTCTCCATTGACTTGCATTAGCGACGCAGTGCGACGCTTTGCCACACATCACAACAGTCGTGCGACTGTTGCGTCGGGCCGTCGCCACCAAAAAACGTTGCTTGTAACGTTTTTTGGTGCGTCGTTCCCGTCTTTTCCGACCGCACATGCGCGTCCGGAACTTCAACCCCTCCTCCCCGCACCTCCCCGCACCTCACAATGGGGCAGCGGATGCGTTGAAAAACAGCATCCGCTGCCCTCGTTGTGTGGCGCTTGCACAGTATGCGTCGGTGCGCTGCAACGTCGCATTGCGACGTGCAGCGCACGACACTAGTGTGAAAGTAGCCTTAGACGGCCCTATGACTGCAACCTTATGGAGCATGGATCCACTACAGAGGTTCATTTGATCAAAATGTTAAAGAAGAATCTCATGTTCAGTTTTGAAAATTTAGCTTAGCCACATTAGATCAATGTATAACATGTGAATGAGTAGTCTAGGTCCCATTTTCCATGATCCATACAATGCTTGCTGTGTAAAATAAGCCGTCAACCGTCAATATTGCTGTGTTAGGGTATGTTCCCACGGTCATGAACCGGCAGCGCTTTGGACGCAACTCATGTCAGCTCCGTCTAAAGTGCTGCCGGTTTTTGAACGCAAGTGAGTCTGCATGTGTTGATTGAACCGTGCGGAATCACCGCATCCTATAAACTGGATGAGAAATTTATCTTGCGGAGACTGAGCATCTTAGCAAGATAAATTGACATGCTGCGGTCTCTAAAGATGCACCACATGTTAGTCTCCGCAGGGAAGCCGGAGGCTTCTTCAAATCCCATCCACTGTGCTGTAACATCTTGTCGCTGCGGGTTGGACACTTCGGATATACACAGCGTCCAACCCGCAGTGTTTCCTGACCGTGGGAACATGCCCTTAGACTCTGAGATAAGCTGTTCTATATGATGGTCAGGCTCATGTCTGCCAGAGATAGCTTTTCTTGCATAGGAGATCTATGGTTTGGCTCATTGAGGGGTATATAAGAGGTGTATATGGATGGTGGGCCACTTTAAAGATACTCAAAACAGAATAACTGTTCAAACGAATTACGGGCACTTGATGCACCCTTGGTGTGGCCAAACATTTAAGTGCACCTTCCCATCTACTTGTTTTCCATCTATTTACAAACTCCATTTTTTAATTGATATCTTGCTTCATAGAGCCAAAGAAGGGTCGAGATAGATGGAAAACAAGTATGTGGCAAGCTGCGCTTAAATGTCTGGCCACACCTTAGGTGCACTGAGCAACTGTATTTGGTTTGAACAGTCCTTCTGTGCTGACAGAGACCCTTTAAATACTAAGTATACTCTGGTATTTGTTGTGCAGAGTAGTTTCTCCACCCAGGGATGGCATAAGAAGTGTAGATGGACTCCAGTTGCAGTTCAATTGGATTTTACCCACTGGGAGTTTGAAAAGAGGTAGACGATTAGGAGAGAGCAATCGTCACTCTGTTGGTGGATATACTCTTCACTCAGAGGCAGGAATAAGCATGTACTGTATGTTCCTATCCGGAGTGGAAATCTTCTCTCTCTTAGCCTTGTAGACTGATCATTTCCTTCTGGAGCAAACTATACTGTCTATAGTGCAGGAGGAGCGTCCTACACGCTCTTCCTTGATCCTAGCGAGTTCCCTGGGTTAGCACCTATTGGCAAGCGTTACTCATGCAGATATTCTCTCTCCTCCCTTGCTTTTACTTGGAAGCTTGTCTGCATGTTTTTACACCTCTTAGGAAGTAACACAGAAAAGTCTAGCTCTCCTTATAGACCCAGGGAGCATGGTCATGTATGTTAATGCCACACTTCTAGACCGAGCATTTAACACACCAAGTTGGGTGTCAACTTGCAAAAATGGCTTAAAACCATTGGGCCATATACACAAAAACAGATTTATTGACTTGTATTCATGAGTATAATAAATATAAACCTATAATAGCAGGCAACCTTGAAATGGTTATCCAGGACTATTTAATTTTTTTACTATGTGCCTAAGAACGAACAGGCACGTGGTTGCCAACTACCTGGCTGTTGTGGCATCCATCTCTACCAGCTTAGAGCGGTCACAGACTGCTCCTGCCGGTGATTCAACAGCTTCTACTAACATCACAATGACGGAGCAGCAGCATCTCCTGTTCTGCTCTGCATTCAAGGCGTGACTGTCAATGTCATGGGAGGGGGCGGTCTTCATTTGGTGCTCTGATTAGGTATTAATACTGAAGACTGCTGACAGGTCACTGATCCCTCACTGACCTGACCCTAGTTTACATAATGAATATTATATATACAGATTAACAAAAAACCTTCTGCAGGCAGGCACCAGCCATGCTGAAGAATAATCGTATATGTACTGTGTATATAATTAATATGTTTGAGGTTATCCTGATATCTCCAAAGATACTTCCGAAGGTGAAAATGCCGGGGCCCCCACCCTTGCCCTGTCTCCTGAGTTAGCCCTCTGTCTGTTCTCTTCCCCCACCCATGGAAGAAGGGGTGCTATTGTGCACCGCAGTACACCAACTCGATAAACAAGGCTAAACAAACAAGGATTAACAGAAAACTCTAGGCATGTAATATATTTACTCACATATAACAGCAGAGGACTGCATCGGGGAGTGGAGGTAGGGGAAAAAACAAAAATAGGGAAGGGAATTACCACACTTACAAGCCAAGCATCAGTCACAGATAACTCCTCCAACACTCCTCATATCAATGCCTCTCCCTCATGAAGCCATGCAGCAAATGCTAGCTCTGACATGGATTTGCATCACAGCCCAGATTATAATGGGAACAGGAGTGGCTAACTGAGCTCAGATGTGAGCTCAGGGCTTTCCAACATGGTTGATTAACCCCTATTCTGCCAGAAGAAATAAACCATTAAAATGAAGAAGTGCTTCTTCTCAGCGCAGGAGTGGGAGCAATCAGATGCCGCTGTCTTCTAGCTCCTCTCTGTTGCGAAAACCGTACACATGCGATTATGCGTTGTTTTTTTACTTCAGTATGTATATATAATATTCATTATGATAACTAGGAGACAGGTCAGTGAGAGATCAGTGACCTGCCAGCAGTCTTCAGTATGAATACCTAATCAGAGCACCACATAAAGACCCCCACAGGCCGCCCCACAGCACGAACATACCGGTATCATTAACTGAAAATAAAGATTAAACAACAGCCCCAGACGGATTTCATCAACCAAGATATCATTTTAATCAGTATAACAGCGCCATGACCTGACACTGTCTGTAGGTTACTGTGCACAATCCTGCTGACAGGTTCCCTTTAAAGATATTGTTCCACTTTTATATGTCATTTATATTTTGAGAAAGCCATTGTCCTGACAGGAAAACAGGCCATTAGCCGTGCAGGGTATTGTGGAGCCATTACCATGGCACTCTACCGAGAAGCAATAAAACATTGCACAGATTGCTTCTTAGTACAGACCACAAATAACCACGGAGTAACTGGTATAGAACTTGTCTTCAGCAACAATTATACTGACAAGGGCATCTGGATCACTGTCATTGAGCTGCTCCTCAAAATACTCAGTCTTCTATTATTTGATATACAATAAAAATCTATAGGTCGGCGCAAGTGAATTGATAAACAAAGGTATTAGCTGTAAACAGGACAATCATCACAATATTGTCAAATCCTAAACATATTTCATACTATAAAGTTTGCGCTAGAAATACCTTTTCAAGCAATAGAAAAAAGGGACATATTTATTAGAAGTACAATTAACCCCTTCATGACCCAGCCTATTTTGGCCTTAACCCCTTCACCCCCGGAGCTTTTTCCGTTTTTCCGTTTTCGTTTTTCGCTCCCCTCCTTCCCAGAGCCATAACTTTTTTATTTTTCCGTCAATATGGCCATGTGAGGGCTTATTTTTTGCGGGACGAGTTGTACTTTTCAACGACATCATTGGTTTTAGCATGTCGTGTACTAGAAAACGGGAAAAAAATTCCAAGTGCAGTGAAATTGCAAAAAAAGTGCAATCGCACACTTGTTTTTTGCTTGCCTATTTTGCTAGGTTCACTAAATGCTAAAACTGACCTGCCATTATGATTCTCCAGGTCAGTACGAGTTCATAGACACCTAACATGACTAGGTTATTTTTCACCTAAGTGGTGAAAAAAAATTCCAAACTTTGCAAAAAACAAAACAAAACAAAATTGCGCCATTTTCCGATACTCGTAGCGTCTCCATTTTTCGTGATCTGGGGTCAGGTGAGGGCTTATTTTTTGCATGCCGAGCTGGCGTTTTTAATGATAGCATTTTGGTGCAGACACGTTCTTTTGATCGCCCGTTATTGCATTTTAATGCAATGCCGTGGCGACCAAAAAAACGTAATTCTGGCGTTCCGATTTTTTTTCTCGTTACGCCGTTTTGCGATCAGGTTAATGCTTTTTTTTTATTGATAGATCGGGCGATTCTGAACGCGGCGATACCAAATATGTGTAGGTTGGGCGCTTTTTTTATTGATTTATTTTGATTGGGGCGAAAGGGGGGTGATTTAAACTTTTATGTTTTTTTTTTTTTTTTCACATTTTTAAAAACTTTTTTTTTTTACTTTTGCCATGCTTCAATAGCCTCCATGGGAGGCTAGAAGCAGGCACAGCCCGATCGGCTCTGCTATGCAGCACCGATCATAAGATCGCTGCTACACAGCAGAATTGCAGGTGTGCTGTGAGCGCCGACCACAGGGGGGCGCTCACAGCCACCGGCAATCAGTAACCATAGAGGTCTCAAGGACCTCTATGGTTACTGTCCTGATGCATCGCCGACCCCCGATCATGTGACGGGGGTCGGCGATGCGCTCATATCCGGCCGCACGGCCGGATGCGGTAGTTAAATGCCGCTGTCTGTGTTTGACAGCGGCATTTAACTAGTTAATAGCGGCGGGTGATCGCGATTTCACCCGCCGCTATTGCGCGCACATGTCAGCTGTAAGAAACAGCTGACATGTCGCGACTTTGATGTGCGCTCACCGCCGGAGCGCACATCAAAGCGGGGGTCCCGACATGTGACGTACTATACCGTCACATGTCGGGAAGGGGTTAATGACCTGGCCATTTTTTGCAATTCTGACCAGTGTCCCTTTATGAGGTAATAACTCAGGAACGCTTTAACGGATCCTAGCGATTCTGAGATTGTTTTTTTGTGACATATTGGGCTTCATGTTAGTGGTAAATTTAGGTTGATAATTTCTGAGTTTATTTGTGAAAAAAACGGAAATTTGGCAAAAATTTTGAAAATTTCGCAATTTTCACATTTTGAATTTTTATTCTGTTAAACCAGAGACTTATGTGACACAAAATAGTTAATAAATAACATTTCCCACATGTCTACTTTACATCAGCACAATTTTGGAAACAACATTTTTTTTTTGCTAGGAAGTTATAAGGGTTAAAATTTGACCAGTGATTTCTCATTTTTACAACAAAATTTACAAAACCATTTTTTTTAGGGACCACCTCACATTTCAAGTCAGTTTGAGGGTTCTATATGGCTGAAAATACCCAAAAGTGACACCATTCTAAAAACTGCACCCCTCAAGGTGCTCAAAACCACATTCAAGAAGTTTATTAACCCTTCAGGTGTTTCACAGCAGCAGAAGAAATATGGAAGTAAAAAATGAACATTTAACTTTTTAGTCACAAAAATGATCTTTTAGCAACAATTTTTTTATTTTCCCAATGGTAAAAGGTGAAACTGGACCACGAATGTTGTTGTACAATTTGTCCTGAGTACGCTGATACCTCATATGTGGGGTTAAACCACTGTTTGGGCGCACGGCAGGGCTCTGAAGGGAAGGAGCACCATTTGACTTTTTGAATGAAAAATTGGCTCCAATCTTTAGCGGACACCATGTCGCGTTTGGAGAGCCCCCGTGTGCCTAAACATTGGAGGTCCCCCACAAGTAACCCCATTTTGGAAACTAGACCCCCCAAGGAACTTATCTAGAAGCATAGTGAGCACTTTAAACCCCCAGGTGCTTCACAAATTGATCCGTAAAAATGAAAAAGTACTTTTTTTTCACAAAAAAATTATTTTAGCCTCCATTTTTTCATTTTCACATGGGCAACAGGATAAAATGGATCCTAAAATTTGTTGGGCAATTTCTCCTGAGTACACCGATACCTCACAATGGGGGGGTAAACCACTGTTTGGGCACATGGTAAGGCTCGGAAGGGAAGGAGCGCCATTTGACTTTTTGAATGAAAAATTATCTCCATCGTTAGCGGACACCATGTCGCGTTTGGAAAGCCCCTGTGTGCCTAAACATTGGAGCTCCCCCACAAGTGAGCCCATTTTGGAAACTAGACCCCCCAAGGAACTTATCTAGAAGCATAGCGAGCACTTTAAACCCTCAGGTGCTTCACAAATTGATCCGTAAAAATGAAAAAGTACTTTTTTTATACACAAAATTTCTTTTAGCCTCAATTTTTTCATTTTCACATGGGCAACAGGATAAAATGGATCCTAAAATTTGTTGGGCAATATCTCCTGAGTACGCCGATACCTTATATGTGGGGGTAAACCACTGTTTGGGTGCACGGCAAGGCTCGGAAGGGAAGGCGCGCCATTTGACTTTTTGAATGGAAAATTAGCTCCAATCTTTAGCGGACACCATGTCGCGTTTGGAGAGCCCCTGTGTGCCTAAACATTGGAGCTCCCCTAAAAGTGACCCCATTTTGGAAACTAGACCCCCCAAGAAACTTATCTAGATGCATAGTGAGCACTTTAAACCCCCAGGTGCTTCACAGAAGTTTATACCGCAGAGCCGTGAAAATAAAAAATAATTTTTCTTTCCTCAAAAATGATTTTTAGCCCGGAATTTTTTATTTTCCCAAAGGTAACAGGAGAAATTGGACCACAAATGTTGTTGTCCAGTTTGTCCTGAGTACAATCATACCCCATATGTTGGGGTAAACCACTGTTTGGGCGCACGGCAGGGCTCGGAAGGGAAGGCACGCCATTTGGCTTTTTGAATGGAAAATTAGCTCCAATCATTAGTGGACACCATGTCGCGTTTGGAGAGCCCCTGTGTGCCTAAACATTGGAGCTCCCCCACAAGTGACCCCATTTTGGAAACTAGACCTCCCAAGGAACTAATCTAGATGTGTGGTGAGCACTTTGAACCCCCAAGTGCTTCACAGAAGTTTATAACGCAGAGCCATGAAAATAAAAAATAATTTTTCTTTTTTTTAGCCCACAATTTTTTATTTTCCCAAGGGTAACAGGAGAAATTGGACCCCAAAAGTTGTTGTGCAGTTTCTCCTGAGTGTGCTGATACCCCATATGTGGGGGAAAACCACTGTTTGGGCACATGCCGGGGCTCGGAAGGGAAGTAGTGACGTTTTGGAATGCAGACTTTGATGGAATGGTCTGCGGGCATCACATTCCATTTGCAGAGCCCCTGATATGCCTAAAGAGTAGAAACCCCCCACAAGTGACCCCATTTTGGAAACTAGACCCCCCAAGGAACTTATCTAGATGTGTAGTGAGCACTTAGAACCCCCAAGTGCTTCATAGAAGTTTACAAAGCAGAGCCGTGAAAATAAAAAATAATTTTTCATTCCTCAAAAATTATGTTTTAGCAAGCAATTTTTTATTTTCTCAAGAGTGACAGGAGTAATTGGACCCCAATAGTTGTTGTGCAGTTTCTCCTGAGTGTGCTGATACCCCATATGTGGGGGAAAACCACTGTTTGGGCACATGCCGGGGCTCGGAAGGGAAGTAGTGACGTTTTGGAATGCAGACTTTGATGGAATGGTCTGCGGGCATCACATTCCATTTGCAGAGCCCCTGATATGCCTAAAGAGTAGAAACCCCCCACAAGTGACCCCATTTTGGAAACTAGACCCCCCAAGGAACTTATCTAGATGTGTAGTGAGCACTTAGAACCCCCAAGTGCTTCATAGAAGTTTACAAAGCAGAGCCGTGAAAATAAAAAATAATTTTTCATTCCTCAAAAATTATGTTTTAGCAAGCAATTTTTTATTTTCTCAAGAGTGACAGGAGTAATTGGACCCCAATAGTTGTTGTCCAGTTTGTCCTGAGTACGCTGGTACCCCATATGTGGGGGTAAACCACTGTTTGGGCACACATCGGGGCTCGGAAGGGAAGCAGTGACGTTTTGAAATGCAGATTTTGATGGAATGGTCTGCGGGTGTCACATTGCATTTGCAGAGCCCCTGATGTGCCTAAACAGTAGAAACCCCCACAAGTGACCCCATTTTGGAAACTAGACCCCCCAAGGAACTTATCTAGATGTGTGGTGAGCACTTTGAACCCCCAAGTGCTTCACAGAAGTTTATAACGCAGAGCCGTGAAAATAAAAAATAATTTTTCATTCCTCTAAAATTATGTTTCAGCAAGCAATTTTTTATTTTCGCAAGAGTAACAGGAGAAATTGGACCCCAATAATTGTTGCCCAGTTTGTCCTGAGTATGCTGGTACCCCATATGTGGGGGTAAACCACTGTTTGGGAGCACGTCGGGGCTCGGAAGGGAGGGAGCACCATTTGACTTTTTGAACGCAAGATTGGCTGGAATCAATGGTGGCGCCATGTTGCGTTTGGAGACCCCTGATGTGCCTAAACAATGGAAACCCCTCAATTCTAACTCCAACACTAACCCCAACACACCCCTAACCCTAATCCCAACTCTAGCCATAACCCTAATCACAACCCTAACCCCAACACACCCCTAACCACAACCCTAACCCTAATCCCAACCCTAACCACAACTTTAACCCCAACACACCCCTAACCCTAACCATAACCCTAACCACAAGCCTATTCTTAACCCTATTTCCAACCCTAGCCTTAATTCCAACCCTAAGGCTATGTGCCCACGTTGCGGATTCGTGTGAGATTTTTCTGCACCATTTTTCAAAAATCCGCAGGTAAAAGGTACTGCGTTTTACCTGCAGATTTACAAAGGATTTCCAGTGTTTTTTATGCGGATTTCACCTGCGGATTCCTATTGAGAAACAGGTGTAAAACGCTGCGAAATCCGCACAAAGAATTGACATGCTGCGGAAAATACAACGCAGCATTTCCGCGCGGTATTTTCTGCACCATGGGCACAGCGGATTTGGTTTTCCATAGGTTTACATGGTGCTGTAAACCTAATGGAACACTGCTACGAATCCGCAGCGGCCAATCCGCTGCAGATCCGCAGCCAAATCCGCACCGTGTGCACATAGCCTAATTCTAACGCTAACCCTAGTTCTAACCCTACCCCTAACCCTACCCCTAACCCTACCCCTAACCCTACCCCTAACCCTAGTTCTAACCCTAGTTCTAACCCTAGTTCTAACCCTAGTGGAAAAAAAAATATTTTCTTTAATTTATTATTGTCCCTACCTATGGGGGTGATAAAGGGGGGGGTTCATTTACTATTTTTTTTATTTTGATCACTGTGATAGGTTTTATCACAGTGATCAAAATGTACATGGAACGAATCTGCAGTATGCGCCCGCCATTTTGGAAGATGGCGGCACCCAGGGAGAAGATGGACGGACTCTGGGAGGATTGGTAAGTATGAGGGGGTGGGGGGGTGGATTGGAGCACGGGGGGGTGGATCAGAGCACGGGGGAGTGGACAGGAGGACGGGGGAGCGGACAGGCGGACAGAGGGGAGTATGGGACAGAACGGAGGACTGGGAAGGAGATCGGTGGTGGTGGGGGGGGGCAGATCTGGATTTTCCAGCCATGACCGATGGTATTGCAGCATCGGCCATGGCTGGATTGCAATATTTCACCATTTTTTAGTTTTTTTAGGTGAAATATTGCAAATTGCTCTGATTGGCTGTTGCACTTTCAACAGCCAATCAGAGCGATCGTAGCCATGTGGGGGCAAAGCCACCCCCCCTGGGCTAAAGTACCACTCCCCCTGTCCCTGCAGATCGGGTGAAATTGGAGTTAACCCTTTCACCTGATCTGCAGGGACGCGATCATTCCATGACGCCACATAGGCGTCACAGGTCAAATTGGCACCGACTTTCATGACGCCTACGTGGCGTCATGGGTCGGGAAGGGGTTAAAATCTATATCCAAGCGATCAATTGTTCTAAAATATCAAGATAACAATATATGAAATCAAATTATTCCAAATATTGTCCTGAATACACAGTTAAATTAGTCCAGAAAATGTCCTGCTTAAACAGTTGGTGCACAAGGTTCCCCAATTTTATGGACTTGCAAATCAACCTGCAAAAAGTGCGTAGTGCGGAGGTTACTGCTCTCAGAGTAGTGTTGTAGTCCAAGGCATGAAGTTCTTCTGTGAAGATGGTAGTGGCAGCATATAAATAGAAATTCCTTCCGGTGCGTTGTCCCGGCCGGTGACACACGCTCCCTGGGCCTCCTTCCCGGCGGTGTACGAGCGCGATAAGCTCAAGTTCGAGGTCCGCGGCACTGCAATCAGCCGTCAGGACCTGGCGTAATGTCAGCTGTCACGTGACCAGTGGGGGTATGAGGCGTCGTTAGGACCAATTCCTACGCGTTTCGGAGATCACGGTCTCCTTCGTCAGGGATGGTCCTTCGGAAGACAGAGCTGCATTATATACAGTTTCATCATTTGCTGCAATAAAGCGGGGTGGATATCAATACATTAAGTAAATGAAAATAGCTCAACTTCACTGTTGAGACCAATTGGCTTCAGTGAGTCTAGATTAAATATACATCTGCTCTCGGCTCTGGACTTTTTAAAATAAAATCACCTTTTCTCCAGTCTTTTTTTATATCTCCAAACCTGTAATTATTGTGCCATTGATTAACCGGTTATGGTGGTCTCTGTAGTGCTTAGACAACGGGTGTCCAACGAACTTGTTTTTTATATTTCTTAAATGTCCGTTTTATCCTCACATTCAGTGGGCGTTTGGTGCGTCCCACGTAGATTTTGCCGCAGGGGCATTTTAGGGAATAAATTACCCCAGAGGTGGTACAGGTGATGACATCCCGAATTTTGATTTCATTTATCCCATTTGAGATGGCTTGTTGTTTTGTTGTCTTTAGTAATTTGCATATTCTGCAATTACGACATGGATAAAAGCCACATGTTTTTCCACCAATAGAACAAGTTGATTTCCGTTTTTGATTATAGATGGGTATTGATGGGGCTACTGCGTTCCCCAAATTGTGGGTTTTTCTGAAAATAAACCTGGGATTCGGAGGTATTGCATCACCAATTATTTTATCCTCCCTCAATAAGTCCCAGTGTTTCCCAACAATTTTTTTTCAAAATATGCATATTAGCATTATATTGAATGATGATAGGGATGTCACTCATAGTATCATGATTTTCTTTGTCTTTTTTACCACCTTGCAGAAAATCTTTTCGTGGCCTACTTGTTGCCATCTGTTTAGTATTTAATAGGTGACTTCTGTAGTATCCTTTATTTATAACCTAAATTTATATAATTTGGACCCGTAGAAGCGCTTTTGTTTAGCGCGAAACGGCTGTTGTCCCGTCCTGCACACCCGTTGTTTGTCAGACTCCCCCGTGCCGTGAAGATCCCTCCGTATATGTTGCAATAAAGAGGACTCTTTTTTCATCACAATATCGGTGAGTGCTATTGCGTTTATTTTCTTGTTTTCTTCATATGAATGACTTTCTTCTACGCATAGCACCGCCGTTAGACACGCCAGTGGGTTTGCCTCATATCGATAGTACACAATGAAGTATATCCTCTGAATGAAGCTGTGCCGCTCTACTTTTTCTCTTTTTTCCTTTATTTATAAATTTAGTAGTTAGTAGGTCTGCCTCCATATCAAAGTATTGGAGGCGGGAGCAGTTTCTATACGCACGTGTGTATTGATGGCTGTCCTTGGAAATATAATTATTAGAATCAGTAGGCTTACAGTAGGTACCGAGCCCAAAGACGGAGTAGCTGCCATGGCCCGGGGCAGCTCTCCGACTCTACATCTGGAAGAAACTGGTCTACCGCTTTCACCGCATCTGAGAACATTTGGAAACCACTAAGCCGTATGTTTCAGCGCCTGTCAGTAAGGTATTGACTATCACTTTGCTTATATTTTTTCATTAAGTGATTCTGGGTCCTGGAATCACAACTTATGTGTCCTGAACACAGCGGCAGGCTGTTTGTTTTAGTAAATCATCTTTTAGACTCCATTCGGTGGACTTTACCGGTTTTACCACTGCATTTAGTTTGGTACAATCTTCTCTTTTTATACCAGTGCAAATTATTGTATTTTCTTTCTGTATCCCTTGCAAAATTGTGGTGATTGTTAATTTGCTGCAGGTATTTACACTTTTTTAGACACCTGCGCCGCTTATTTTATTATTTTTTTTAGTGTAGTTTAACGATGGATCATCTTTCAATTTTCTATATGTTTTTCCGTCACTCAAGAGCCGCAATGCTTCTTTCTTATAATCAGATGTATTTAGAATAACTATTCCACCCTTGTCCGCTGGGCGAATTACTAGATCTTTATTCTCCTGCAATTGTTTTATATATTTAAAGTTATTCTAAATACATCTCATCAGCATCCCATCATGTGTCATAGTATATGAGCCGTGTATCTAATCCCATGTGATAGTCCGCTGAGCCATGCATGTATTCCCGTCATGTTTGATACAGTCCACTGAATCATGTATCTAATATCTTCATTTGTAACACAGTCCACTGAGAC